>NC_055960.1:16781964-17136964 GCF_018492685.1 Alosa sapidissima
CTCTGCACCCCTTCCCACACCCAAGCCCAAATCCCCTGACAGGCGTATGCTTGTGCGTTCCGCATGATACAAGAGCCGTTGTCCCTTGGAAACAAATGCTGAGCTGAGCTCAGAGGGTAAGGAGATGTGCGGAGCGCGTGGCATGCATCAATGTTCTAGAGTGTTCTTTGTGACGGTGGTGTGTGCCTGCATACGATGGGCGCATTTGCCTGTCTGCACTGGTGGTGACCCAGTGCATGTGTGTTTACCGACATGGGTATTTGCGTGCCAGCGTACAGTCTCTGCCCCATGGCTAATGCTCTCTCTCTCTCTCTTTCTCTCTCTCTCCCTCTTTTATACTAATGGGAGTATACATTTTAATCTAGGATTACACTGCATTACACTGAGGGGTTTGCTTTGTTTTGCATGTGTGTGTGTGTGTGTGTGTTTGTGTATCTGCCTGCTTGTGTCAAATTGTGTAATTTGCAGGTGGTCCTTGCCAACAACCAAAAAAAAATGTTGGGAAAAAACAACTGTTGCAAAACAAACAGAAATCCACTCCATTCCCTCTATTGTGACTATGACCTGGTTTCCTTCTTCTCTCCGTACATCACCAAGAGGATGGGAGGAGGAGGGTGGTGGTGGAAGAGGAGAAAAAGAGAGAGGGGACGTGTGAGAGAGAGGAGAGTGAAAGAGACTGCTGACAAGTCCTGAGTGCGATCCGGAGAGCTTTGTATCGACACGCAGGTCAACTCTTCCCCTGCAGGGCGAGTGAGTGTCTAGCGTTCGAGCCCATCATTACAGTAAAGCCTGACTCACACACCGGCGCACAGAATGATGATGATGATGATGATGATGATGATCATTATGAGGAAATGAAAAGGCATTATTGTCTCCCCGTTCAGTTCTCTGCAGCTGTAATGCTGCTATTTCAACACCTGCCAGTCGGAGGGAACCCTGAGACTACATTCCCAGTGAAATAAAACCAGCAGGAAGTCGCTGACTTCCTTTTTTTTCATTCCGCGGCTACAGTATATGCTAATTAAATTTAAATACGTTTACATTTCAAATGTGGGTCATATCATTAATATTATTGTATCCTTGCAATTATCTTAATTTGCTACACTAGAATAACTACACTTCTAGGTTCAACTGATGGCATTTAAAATTGTATGTCCACCAGAGAGAGGAAATCGTTTTTGAATAATGTTCAGTTTCTCCTGTTCCAACTGTGACAGCCATGGAGTTGGGATTAACTCAGTTCTTGACAGAACATTGTACTCAAGGCTGCAGGGAGCCTTCAAACCACCCAGTGAAATGTATTATTCTTATTTAACACAACAGAAACTAAACTTGGAACATCCCTGTTTTCTCCCTTGTTTTATGACAGTGCACTATCTCTATCTGTGGCCGTTTGATCAAGGATATTCAAACAATCTACCAGCTATCTAGACAGAGCTCTCTTTGTGTCTTGCCTTCTCCCCGTTATCATCTCTCAAATGTTGCTGAAAATTAACTTGACAGTTACAACCTGTAGCCCACAGGTAAAATGTCTGACCTCTTTTTCCTGCTATGGCGGCATGAGTATACTACCACCACAGCCAGGCTACATGAACACTATGAGAGAGAGAGAGAGAGAGAAGAGCAGGGTGTCAAAAGATTCTGGGAGCTTTTCTCCTGATCTTCTGGTGCCTGGAGCTTTGCATTTGCTATCAGCACAGTCCTGGTGGCAGGCAAGGCCACTCTAAATGGTTCTTCAGGGAATTTGGAGAGGGAAATGGAGGGTTGTTGTTGGTAATTAATTACGATGAATTTGCTGGTAGATTACGCCGGATAATGCCCGTATCATTACAGTATTATGCAGAGATAGAGGTTTTTTGGGCACAGAGCAGTGTGTGAGAGAGAGTGCTTTTCTAGTGTTTGTGTGTGTGTGTGTGTAAGAGAGAAAAAGAGCAAACGAGAGTGAGTCAGGGCATGTGTGTGAATGAGAGACAGGGCTGGTGTGTGTGTGTGTGTGTGTGTGTGGGGTGCGTGTGTGGTATGTGTGCTGAAAGACTCTTGTGGCCCTCGGGATTGTGCGCAAAAAGGAAATGAGGCTTAATTAAAACAACAACAGATGCACAATCGTGGGCAAGTGGCCTGGTAAATCATCACAGGAATCAAAACAACTCTTCCACTAATCTTTTCAAAACGCGCACTATGGCCAATCATCTGACTCATCAGAGTTTGTTTTTTTTTCCTTGCATTATTTTTTTTTCTTCTTTCCAATGAAAACATCCAGTCCAAGTAAAAATCCAGCTTCGTAAACACACAACCCAAACCCAAATGAATGGACTATTGCCTTTTATGCTATGTATAACGACAACACGAATTGTGGTAAGAATGTTATTGTAATCTGTGAGGGAAAAAAACATGTGACGCTAAGTGCACCAATGACTAAAATGCTGGGCCGGAGCGGGTCTTCTATTCGGTGGGGTTGAATAGTTTGCCCTTTAACGCTCAGTGAGGCAGAACAGCACTCTGGGGGCACCCGCTCTTGATGAAAAGTGGCACATGGCGCACATTCCAGCCACGTCACCAACAGTCTCTGTCACTCCCCACCCAGAGACTAATGCACGCTGGTGAGCTGGGCCTCCAGAGAAGGAAAAAAGAGAACGCAACCACTTTTACCACTCTTCTCTTCCTCTCTCACTCTCCCTCTTGCCTATTTCAACGTGATCACTATCACTCTGTTCAATCTCTCTCATTTTCATGCCAGATCCCAAACTGTTTCTATCTGCCGCCATCTGACCCTCCATCTCCATCTTTCTCTCTCGTATTCCCTCCACTGGACACATATAATCATCCACTCAAACTTTCCGACATTCCCTTTTGTCCGATTAAAACTTCATTTTAAAACACCATCTTCGCCACTATTTTTGCTCAAGTTTTGCTTCAAACCCCTTCGCCCCCCGTCCTTCCCCAACAGGCCTTCCCTCTCATTATACAAGGCCGGCTTCCACTCTAGTTCCCAAGATTAGGCAAATGAGCTCCTGTGCTGGTCTATAGAACCCCCCTCCCCCACCCAGAACCACACTCACTCTTCAGGATCTAGTTTCTGAGACACAAAACTGGGGAAGGCCTGAATAATAAGAATTCCCCTGTTTCCCCCCACTCTCCCACACCCAACCCCCAGCCCCCCTCAAACGGACAGAGAGAGAAAAAGAGAGACAGAGCGAGGGATATGTGAGATTTTCCTTCCTCTAAATACCTCTAGACTTTTTTGTTTCAGAAATAACGCCAGGCCTGAACACTGGCCTAAACTGTCAGGCTATGCCAGATGCCATTTTAAAAACCGTGTCTCTCTCCCTCTCTCTCTCTGTGTTAAACACTGCACTGGAGAGTAAATTCAGAGCCGGCCTCCACAATAGCCTGCACTGCGCTTGAACTCAATCTTCCGGGGCACCTCCCCTAATGAAACGGGGAGCGATACAAAAGAGCGTCCACACAGCACCGAGCACAATCAGGAACCAGCGGCCCATGCAGCTTCAGCGGCTCTGGGACACAAAACAATTGAATAGTGCATAGAACTAATAATATCTTTCGCTAATACCGCACTAGTCGGTTAGCGTGTCTTCACACAATTAGGTTTTTTTTTTTTAAAGAGATAGGATTTCCAAATTTAAACCTCGACCGCAGACCGTCTGACAAAGCGATTTCTGTAATAGTATCAAGAGCGAGAGAGCCAGCCAGTCACTCAGTCAGCCAGCTTGAGCTGTAGCGGACGGTGGCGAATTCCATCCAATCCAATCCGATCCAATCGGTAGCACCGGTAGCTAAAAATACCTCCCGCACAACTGGAAAAAGACATCCCGTGATGAGTCTCCAGTTCAATGACCTCCAACAGGTAGCAACTGCACACCGCACACACACACACACACACACACACACAGAAGATGAAATAGCATAGGTCAGTGTGAAATGCATAGCTCAGTGCCATCTTCTCTGACCATTCTTGCTCATCCTCCCTTTGGCTATACTGTACCTACTGGGCCCCCGCCTCCACTTTTCTTCCGTGACCTTTCCAGTGGCCCCTTGGCTTAGGGGGCTCAGCGGGGACAAGCCTTGTGTGTGTGTCACACCCACTGACATGACTTGCGGCCTGTGGCCTGAGGGCGAGGAGCATTGCAGTGGTGGGACACAACTCTGCGCCAGCAGCGCTACTCGTCAGTGCGGAATGTGGGACAGGAAACACGTGTTGCCGTGACAGCAGGGAGAATACGGCTGCACAGAATTGACAGTCGCTGATGCACACATTTCGCATAAGTACCATGACGGCGAAGCAGGAAATCAGGTCCTTCTGTATTTATGAGACGTTTGATGATATATACATAAACCAGAAATGGAATCTGTGTTTATGATATAGTAAGAATACTGATCAGAGATGTAGCCAGTCAGCCAAACAGGAAGGTTAAGGTGGGAAATAACAGACAAGCAGCAGTCTTTTTAGAGCTCTCCATATTTGGGTTAAGATGAAAAATTTAAAAAAAAAAAAAAAAAAGAAAAAATTCAACCTCCCTTAGCTCACTCTTACAGACATGCTAAGTTTAAAAAATGTTTAAAAAAAAGAAACATTCAACCTCCCTTAGCTCACTCTTACAGACATGCTAAGTTTAAAAAATGTTTAAAAAAAAAACATTCAACCTCCCTTAGCTCACTCTTACAGACATGCTAAGTTTAAAAACGTGACCTTTGGGAGAGATGACGACATGGAACCTTTGTAATATCATGCCGTGTGTAGCACTATTTTCTCCCCACCTGTTAAAGCTACGGGGACTTGCCCTGTGTGAGGAACACCTGCCCTCTATCCGAGAAGCCCTGCAGGTCTCTGCACCAAGCTCTCCCACCGGGAAACACATGCGTCCGTGAAACAATGCCCTGGTGCTCCGTCCCTGAACCACCATGAAGAACATTTGTCTGACACACATATTTGTTATGGTTGGATTAATTACACACACACTAATCACACACAGGTTTCACTCTATCTTTTTTTTTCACTCTTCAGAGGGAGGAAGATTTCTGTAACAAGCATGACGGGTCCAGCCTGAAACGGAGGCTTGTTCATTGTCTGTGGGGAGAGAGCCAAAGAGGGCTTGGGTCGACTCGGGCGGCCATGAATTACCCGGAGGCCGGGCATGGAGAATGCGGTGGTGACGACACCAGGTCGCCCTCTATGTGTGCATTCTCCTTGGCCTACTTATGATCACCCAACACCACCAGCACCATCACCAACACCGCCACCATCTCACCGACACGGACATAGACATCAAAACGTGAGACAAAAAACAAGAATGGGAGGGAGAAATCTTGATGACAAAATCAACACCTCCACACACAGACACACACACACAAACACACACAAACACACACAATCACACACACACACACACACACACACATACAGTAGGCATGCACACCATCCACACTCACTCACAATCCTGCCACCCATGCCCCTCCCCATCCTGTACCGATGTGAGTTAACCCGAGGAGAGCGAGCGGGAGAAAAAAAAGGCCATCTCACTTCACCTCACAAGTGTAGCTAATGGCTTCAAGAACACTGATGCTTTCGAGCGTTGCCGCGTGCGTGCCATCAGTGAGCGGCGGGGATGAAAACAGGAAGTGAGAAAAGGGAGCGAGAAAGAGAACGACAGAGAGAGAAAAAAGAGAGAGGAGAAAGAGAGATAAAAGAGAGGAGAAAGAGAGAGGAGAAAGAGAGAGAAAAAAGAGAGAAAAAAGAGAGAGGAGAAAGAGAGGAGAGATAGTGATGGAGATTGATGCATTCGGATGCAAGCTGCAGTATAAATCAGCTGCTTTCTCTCTTTCAGCACTCTCTCTCTCTCTCTCCCCCATTGCTCTCTGTTAAACCCCGGCCTGTCAGGTCTGATTGTGCTGGACGTAAACCCAATGCTGGCTCAGGTCCGACGCAGAGTTAAACCTCCCACCCCCACCAAAAAACCCCCAAAAAAGGCCTTTCCACACATGCTGGCCATGGCGAACAGAGCAATGTGTAGCAGACTGCATGAAGGCTATTTATCACACGCAGCTGAACAGGTTATTGGTCGAGTAGGGGCTGGCCGTCGGCCAAGGCAGCACTTTTCACAAAAACGCAAGACAGCAAGAGGACACCTTTGCATATAAATACTGAAAATGGCGCTTAGATGACTGTGTTTCCGTTGGTACTCCGAAACATAAAACCAAAAAATGTCAGCCCGGGCACAATAATTACGCTGTCGTGGTGTTACTGCCATGCCATAACTGCAATGTTATGAAGAAGGAAGCACATTGCAGTGGTGACCTAAAGAGGCTCAACGACAGAGAGAAATACAACTTACAATTGCATGTACCATGCATGCACCATAAGAATTATCATGCATGCGCCATAAGAATTATTGCTTTCCCCCTGAAACAACACTGCATCAAACACACAACCCTGTGCCCAGCAGGGTCCAGTGTCTTTAAAACGTCTTTAGCATTCAGGGGAACGTGCACGACGTGGGGAGCACAGCATAAGTATTCTCCTAATGACTGCCACCCTCCTTCCCTTTCCTTCTCTCCCTCCCTCTTTCCCTCCTCAAAGAAGGGAAGAACAAAGGAGGCATGTAGCAAACACAGCCCTTTCACCAGGCGCTGAGCAAACAGACCCTGTCTTCGACTCTGCCTCCTCTGGCTATTTATAGTATCTAGTTATTCTACGGCGTATTTTGCTGCCTGCCTGCCCCCCAGCCCCTATGAGAGATGGCTTCTCTGAACACCCACCATGAACACCCTTCCCCTCCCCCCCTGCCACTTTTTTCCGTTACGGTCCGTTCTGTCCTGTTGTGTCGCGAGACTCAATTTTGTGAACACCCCCGCCCCCTCTCTGATGGCGGCGTCACTGCCAGACAAATAGCCGCTCGTCTGCCGGCTATTTGCACGAGTCTGCAGTCCTTCCCTTCCCATTAAGCTGCCCCTCTTCAGGCCCTCCTTTCCCATTTGAAAAAATAAATGGTCTCCCTTCCCCTTGGCCAGCGCATTAACTAGAAGCTCTGTGTGTCAGAACCCTAAGCCCTCTCATAATTTATGCACCCACATCTCCACAGCTTTGTGACCAACACGGAGCCCGTGTCTAGGGCTAGCTGCTGTGTCCAACACGGAGCCCATCGCTAGGGCTAGCTGCTGTGCTCCACCACTCCCCGGTACTGTGCAGCTGCCTCTGTGCTGTTGCCTCTTGTACTGAGGTACTGAGGCTGGCTAGACAAAAGCAAAAAAAGAAATAGGCTGTATTATTGATTTGGGAGTGTAGATAAATGTCATGGTCCCAGCATTTAGAAGATGTGAAACCTACTGCACTGAATTGAATGCAAAAAATGTATGACTTATGACGTATGATAACAAACTAGCTTGTTTGTTCAAAAGCAGAAAACTGACAGAATTCTGTAACACTAGCTTTTATGTGAAGCCTGGCCACGGCTTACTGTGAATCTATACACTGACCACTGTGTTGCTGATGACGCAGATGATCCATTACCCTAGTCTCTAACAGTAACTGAATTGCTTTTTGCATTGGCGGTGACCTGGAATCGATTGGTCTCGGTCCTGCCTCACCTCAGATCTGAGCACCCGATGTGCGACTAACGCCAGCCAGCAGATTTGCACGACGTCACCCTCTGCTTTCGCCAGATCCCTCTTCGGGCCAGTTAATCAGATGCAGCACCTGGACCTCTACTCCATTAGGAGCATAATGGACTTTTTTGTGTGACAACAGCATCATCAGAATTACATCTGTAACCATGGGAGAGGGTCCTGCCGCTCCTAGTCAACACATGCAGATGTTGAGGGAGAGGAATAAGATGGGGTTGACCTTCACGCACAATCACTTTGGGCTTATTTGACTCATGACCATGAGAACACACATATTCCTCATGCCGTCTCAACTTAATCTCGTCTCCGAAACACACCGCGTCCCGTGAATTTCCAGACCTCGCTTAAGGGAAAGTTTGACTGTGATACATATTGAAAAAGCGAGGAGGCGGAAAAAAAGACAGATTGTATCTGACACAATCCAGCAGGGGAGCCTCTTTATGGGCCATAAAGACCCTCATTTATTTTTCTCTAGCCACGGCGTGTCGAGGCGCTCGGCGAGCGTGCTCCAACAATCACCAGTAAAGTGGGGTCACACTGCCACTTCCCTCTGCCATTCCTCACGCCCACATGTTTATATCCCCGCTTCACCTCCACTGCTCTGTGTGTGTGTGTGTGTGTGTGTGTGTGTGTGGGGGTTTGTGTGTGTGTGTGTGTGTGTGTGTGGGTTTGTGTGTGTGGGTTTGTGTGTGTGTGTGTGTGTGTGTGTGTGTGTGTGTGTGTGTGTGTGTGTGTGTGTGTGGGGTCAGACAGGAAACTGAGCCTCGCACAGTATGGATATCGTAATCCATCTTCCAAACAGAGATGAGTAAGAGCTCATCTGATGTGCGAACATATGGTTTAATTTATCAAAGGCGCAGCGCAGCGTAGCACAACGTTCTGCTTGAGGGAGAGGGAGGGAGGGAAGGAGGGAGAAAAAAAAAACAAAGTCAGTATCGGCTAGCCGGGGAGGTGGCTTTGGACGGGGGCAGGAGCTATTGTGGGGACCCGCAGATGGGGTTGGGGTTAACGAGGCCTACCACAAACTGTGACCCTGGAGCAACAGTGGCATGGGTGCCTTCTGTCTGTTTATGACCCTGCTTTTCATAGCTACGGACAACTATGGAGTCTGTAGTGTGACTGTCAAGATAAAGCAACTGCACACAGAACTGTATCTGTCCCCGAAGATTTACTTCGAAGAGAAATTAAATAAAAATCCCCAAAAAAAGCTTTCATGCGAGAAGAATGAGATGCACTTGACACTTTTAGGGCTGACTCGAGAAAAAAAAAAGATGTTCTCATAAAAGGGGGATGAGAGAAAAAAGCCTGGCATGAAAACCTGCTGTCTGTGCCAGTCGTACCAAACTGTTGTCTGTGTAGCCAGGCAAACACACTCCAGAAGTCCTGGGCACGAATCCTGCACACGCAATATCTCTTCATAAAATCTAAAACGCCGGTTCAAGGTTTATTACGGCCGTCACGATCGCCTCACCATCTCAGGGAGAAAAGGAGTCTGCTATGTGTCAGAAGCATTTCATGAATAATTGTGTGGGGAACACATGCGACGAGAGAAGCTTCCGGGCACCGATCTGAGGCTTCCTCCTTATTATTATGCTCGAGCTATGACAGTCTCTGGAGCCCGGCCAGGGCAGATGGAACTCTCGCTGCCAGAGCGAAGACAGGCATCGCCAGGGCATCGCTGGGGAAGCTAGCCATGCACAGACAGGGAAACAGAGGAAGAACAGAAAGAGAAAGGGAGGGAGAGAGACAAACATACAGAGAGGAAAAGAGAAGAGAAAGAGACAGCACGTCCACTCTGGCAGATAGCAGCAAGCTGGCAGAAGAAAGTTCCAGCTGCAGCTCTACCTGTGCGACATCGCTGGCCCCTCTGCTAACCCCACAGACAACTCAGAGCGCAGAAAGGCTCTCTCCGCAAACCCCGCTGACTGCTCAGAGCTCCATCGCCGGCTTTAGTGGCTTAGGGCGGAAAAGAGGGGCGATGTAGAGATAAAGGCAAGCGAAATCAGACACACGTTCACTCACTCGCCCAGTTCATACACACGCAACATAAATACACCCAGAGCAGATTAAAAATTAGATCTCTTCTCAGTATGCGAGCGCCTGAGTGAGTGCATCGCTCTCCGCCGGAGTTCACATTTGGGTTCGTGTTGTGGGTAATTCCGCAGAGATTACGCACAGCAAAAAAACACCAAGAAAATCAAATCCCAAGCCAATCTGTGAAAGGTCAACATGAAAGCTGCTTCTTGTTGGAAGAAAAATAAATAAATAAAAAGCGGAAAAATAGTCCATGGTTCCTCGCCGCTAACCGAAGCCGACGTGCCGTATCACTTAAAAGGCGGTGGCGAGGGAAAACAGTCTGCATGCACGCTGTGAGAGAGGAGACGCAGGCTTGCTTCCCTTGTGCCTTCTACTGCTGCGTTTCAAAATTCTCCTGTGCTCGCATGGCACTGTGCACTTTGCTTGCTGTGTCACTGATACACACCACACACACACACACACACACACACACACACACACACACACACACACACACACACACACACACACACACACACACACACACACACACACACACACACACACACACACACACACACACACACACACACACACACACACACACGCGCGGTGGAAGAGAAAAAGTAGAATACTGAAATAACACAGCCCAGCACATATAATCCTTGCAGGCCAGTAGGCCACACTACGCTTGTGCTTGGACAGCCTCCAGAGGAAACAGAACGACTCTTCTCACAGGCCCGAGTCAAGTCAATACAACCCTCGGGCCTTTCAGGTTATATATTCCATACACACACCTAACGAGAATTTCCCCAGCAAGATCTTTATGTCAAAATGTCAACCTCGCCAAAGTTGTCCATGGTTCACTTCAGTGGAGCGTAGCGGGAAAAAGACAGAGAGGGAGGGAAAAAAGGAAAAGAAAGGTAAAGAAAAAACACATTATGCTGAGTTATGTGCCACGTCGCTGAAGTTTCTGACACTTTTAACTACACTATCCCCTTGACACACATAGAAAGGTCCTCGAACAATCAATGAGATGTTGATCAAGCCAAATGGAAACGAACCTGATACTCCTGGGTGAAACGTTAGCGTGGCAGACATCTGCTTTCAATTGCTGTAGCTATTACCCAACAACGCGGGGGCCAACGAAAAAAAGCAGATTTCTGATGTGTTTGTCGCTCATCATTAGGCCGCTAGCAGGGGCTGTGCCGGGCTATCAGACATGGTACCCTCTATACTTAATTAGAGGATTAGAGATCATTTGCCAGTGTGCGGCTCTTGTGTTGAACATTCGTGGTCGGCGCACAAGCCCGGGGCCTGCCAGGGGAGGCTTGAATAATGAGCATATTAAATGCACTGCTGACAGGGGGAGAGCCGTTTGCTACATTCATGTCGGACTGCACGCTCCAACAAAAATATTTGATTATTGTTTGCAGCAAGTAACTTTTCGTTTCCCAGACCTGAAGCCTGTGTATGTGCATACACCCTCTCCGCCTCCAGCCTACTGGCTGCATCTGTAGGTTGGGCCTCCCTGGCTTTCTTTGGCCCGCTAATGAAAAAGACAGAGGAGACTTTCGTTAACTCTTCATGAGGCAGCCGTGACTCAGATCTTCCTCTTTTCTGGCAGAGGAGAACCATGCGAGATTCATGCTTAAATTACCAGCTGTTCCTGTGGCCAAACAAAGCAAGCTTTTAGCATACGTAGCATATACTTCTGTGCCATGCTAGCACACTAGCAAGGTTAAAGGTTGCTGCTTCCCCTGATAGCTCCAACTGGAAAGAAAACACAATTAAGCACTTGCCGCGCTGTGCTGTGCGACGTTGGCAGAGAGCATCTGCCCCTGTGACAGCGTTTAAAAAAGAATAAAAGGTTAAAGGTAGCGTTTAGCTGCTAATCTGCTATGCCCGGCTTCCCTGCGTGAGTTGGTCCGTGCGAGCGAGTGTGGGCCCCCTTGAGTTGCTTCCCCCCTCGCTGTACAGATGGCCTTCCTTGAAAATCACATTGGGCTGCCGCTCACCCGTGTAAACTCCTCCTGTTGGCGGAGGCGGTTGGCTAGCAGTGTCACACGCACACACACACACACACACACACACACACACACATAAACAGACAGCCTATTACAAAGCCTCTCAATGGCACACCAAACAGCGGGGCAGGGGCCCCAACATTCCTCACAAAGTAAATTTTAAAAAAAATCTCACCTACACAGAGGAAAATGGCCGGCCCGGACAGGTAATCCCATCCCATCCATACTATCATCTCAGAAGCACTCTAAATCATCTACACAGTAACAACATCAAGGTGGTGGTCAATGTAGATCACTTTTATAGTCACTTTGCAAAATGCTCATTTGGTCTGTAATAGGTCATAGTGCTACTATGTGACATTGTAGACCAAGTAATATTAAAACCTTTCAGTGGAGACAGAGGCTCCTTCTTGGGCAAGTACAGGGAGGGAGATGGGGGCTAAGAGAAAGACATAGTGGGGAGGGGCTGGGGCAGGTGGACTGTCCAGAGTCTTATCTGTCTGGGAAGCGCCACACAGCAGGAGGGCCAGCCTGGTGCTCAACGGTCCGGCAGGAGGAAAGGGCCTTACCTTTTCTTAGGTCAACAGGTCCATTATCTGTCAGCTGCACACCCTGATGGTGCAATAATATCCCCCGCAAAGGTGAGAGACCAGGGGAGCGCTGCGGCGCTCCGCTTGTTGTCTTTCAGTTTTAAATAAATGCGGCCGCCACTTGCTATTCAGTAGTCAAGGAGGCCACTTAGAAAGATGAAAGAAAGCTAATCATTTATTTTCTGTCCTCTAAGGCCGTCAGGGGCTGTTACTCTCATTTTCCCTATGTGGTGCTTTTGTGCTATGCCTCGGCAGTTTTTACAGACAATGAGCTCTGACACTTCAAAGAGTAAGGAAAAAAAAAAAAAAATGAATCAGCTATGAATATGGGATGGGACCAAAATGCGCAATTATCATGTGCAAATTCATTAAATCCATCCAAGTGTCACAGCTTAAGATAACAGTTTACAGTGTGAAGTGGAGGAGAAAGGGAAGGAATAGAATTGAAAGGCTCTTTTTCGTCATGGCTCGACTGTGTGAACAGCAACGGAGAGGAACCGCAATGATTGTTTTAAAAGTTCCACACAGAGGAACGAGAGCCGGACAAAAAAAAGAAAGAGTTTGTGTATTAAAAAAAGAGCTCTTCAACAGCCGGTTCTGCTGAAGTCTGTGAGGGAGTGAGGGGGACCCTCATGCAGTATTCATAACCCACTGCAAAAAAGGGGGGTTTTGGACAAATAAACTCACAGCCACTAGAAGAGGACAGGGTAATGTCTGGGTCTTGTTTTAAATTGATTTGCCAAGCATAAAAAAGGAGGGAGGTTGAAGGGAGAGCTGTTGATGTTGGTGTGTTGTTTTTCTTTAGCTGTTTCCTGCTAGCCACCGCCAACCAACCTGGAACAAAACTGTCTGCACTTGCTGAGACAACCCCAGACACATAGCTGTAATGAGCCATTTACAGTGCTAACCTTGAACAAAAGGACAGTGGCAAGGGTCTATAAAAAAGATTTAAAAGAATCTGTCCACAGCGGTGTAGGCTAAAGACACCTCCAAGTTGGAGTTTGGAGTCGGTGAGCGGGTGATTATTCACTGCCATGTTGAGCACAATTTATTTTCTTCAACAGCTGTGGTCGACTTAATGCACAGGAGAGAGTCAAATACCGAGTGCAGCAGAGGACAAACAGCACAAGGCCAAAAAACATTTATTATTGTATGTGTTCTTGCCCAACTCAAACCCTTATACTGCAATCACAGAACAGATGTTATTAGACCATAAATATTTCATCAAGAACTATACTGACATGGAACATTTCCTCCATTTATCCAAATGATGCAAAAACTCATGTCAAAGTCTTGAAGAACTGTCACAAAAGTATGTTATCAAACTACTTTTTATTTCAGACCTACCAAGACCACGTTCACACATTACCTAGATGAAAACAAGTCCAAACCACTTACTGAGGAAATAGTCTTGGAGGAAACGATAAAACAATATTTTGGTTCTTCTCCTAACCAAATGAAAACACAGTCCAAATCTATCATCCTGAGAAATCGGGAGGCCAGTATCTTCAACTGAAAAAAGTCCAGAAAGAAGCTGTACTTTTCTACTTTCCCCAAAAATACACTCTTTTGCACTCTTTTGTTCCCAAGGGGGGCTGAGGGACCAGGGGAGAAAAAAAACACTTTGGTATTATGAGGCGCAGTTCAAACGTGTTGAATAATGCATGCAGTTAATTAATTCACGGGGTGCTTTGATGGAACATTGCACATTCCTACCGCCTGTCCCTGAGGAGCGTTTCGCCCCTCTGCCGAAATCTTGCAGGCAGGGAGCCGCCCCCCCCCCCCAAATCTCCCTCCATCTCCAGCTAACAAGGAGAGGTCTAAGGGGGTGGAGAGGGGTGGGTTAGTGGTGGTGGTGGGGTCTGATGGAGAGCACGCGTGATTGTCATTCCCCACCTGTAATCCCTGCCGACGCGACACGGCGCTCACAAAGCGGCAGACTGCAGCTCAGCTCCGCTCGGCTCCTAAGCTCACCGCAGGAGAGGAGGCAGACGCACAGGAAACCCGAGAACACTGTTGAGTCCATGCTGCCCTTCTCCGTCTGGCTGGCTCTCTCTCTCTTTCTGTCTCTTTCGCTCTCTCTGTCTGTCCCTCTCTCTCTCTTTCTTTCTTTCTCTCTGTCTCCCTCCCTCCCTCTCTCTTTCTTTCTGTTTTTCTCTCTCTATCTGTCCATCACTTTCTTTACTATGAGACCATTTCCCTCCCATTTCTTCTTATGTCTATGCTGGTTTATTTTTGTCGTTTCCTCCTCTTCTCTTCTTTCTTCCATCTTTTTCCTTTAAAAATGTGCGCTCTTCCCTTATGCCCCCATCCCACCCCCACCCTAATCTCTGATTTCAGCTCTCCCATCCACACCGGAATGGCTCCCCTTTTGTTTGTGCCGCGGCCACGGCTTTCTCGGGCAGCTGTTCTAACACTGGGAGGTGAGAGGAAACCGTGCCATTAGCCTCCTACATCTGGCTAACGTGTCTGGATCAGACACACACACACACATGTGTGCAGCCATGGCCGGAGGCAGAGTTGTGGCTCGCTGCCGGCTGAGCCAAAGCTCCCCAATCCTCTGCCGCTATGACGGAGCCTTAATACAAAGCAGAGTGACAAGCGATGCCTTATTCAACACTGATCCCTCCAACCCCCCCCCCCCCCCCCCCTCCCCAGTCTATACCTGTTGGCGCTCTACGTCTGCATAGGCCAGTGGCAAAATGCAACGAAACGGGGGAGTGAGGAAGTTTTCTTATAGTGGAAATGCTTTGATTGAAAACGGCTATTCCCCCAACAGATGAAAGCATGAAGAAGGAGAGAGGGAGGGAGAGGGAGAGAGAGCTATTTCAAACAGCAGCTGAGTGCCCATCCTTTAAGTGTGAGGGCTTGTGTGTTGTCAGCGGGGCCATTGAGCAACTGCCCGCAGCTAGCCAGCTCAAGTGGAGTGGACTAAGAGGAGCAATCCCCTCTTTTGGGCTGAAGGATTTCTCCTCTCAGGCCTGGAGGACACACTAAGTTACCAAAATAGGGACGCAAAGAATGGGCAACCAAAGATGTTTGGTGTGTGTGTGTCCCTGTGTGTGTGTGTGTGTGTGTGTGGTTGAGCCTTTTCTCCTCACCTTCAACTGTGTTTACTTTTTCTTGAGGTGTCCACCACATGACACCAAAGCAAACTGTGCTTCAGGGGAACACAAACAACAGTTTGAATTACAGAATTCACCATCACTGAAACACAGCAATATCTCACTTTTACACTGTCTCACACACAACTAAACAAGCACACACACAAAGCACAATACAGCTGCAAGCATTACCTCCCTCTGTGTCTACCTGCCACTAGGATGTTCCATTAAGGCTTCTTGTACTGTTTGTGTGTGTGTGTGTGTGTGTGTGTGTGTGTGTCTATGAGTGTGTATGTGTGTGTGTGCATGAATGTGTGTGTCTGTGCCTGTGTAAGTGTATGAGTGGTAGAAACAGAGAGAGAGAGAATAAAAGAGGGTCAAATGGAGTCATTATGAGGAGCAGCGAGAGGTGCTGTCAGCCCAATCTCCATACATTACCCACCGCCAGCAGCACAGCCCCTCGCTCTGTCCAGACGTGATTTCGCCCACCGTGGCCACGCCAGGAGCATGTGCTTCTCATCAGGCCGCTCTAATAGGCCCAGTCACTGTGTGATCTAAAACACCTGACAGTGGGCTCTCGGAGGGGGTGGGTTGGTCAGAACAGACCCTGACAGAGCTGATGGATTGTGGGTATGATAGAGGCACATGGCGTTCAATTGCAGGTTTTTTCCCCCTTTCAGATTTGATTTTAGGGGGTTGCCAGGTTGGCTTGACCAATTCGATTAAATCACCCACTGCTGTTGTTAGGACAGATCAAGAGGATGATATCAAGGACATCCTGTAAGCTGGCAGACCTCTCCAGCGCTGATCCAGTGCCCTGGGCACAATGTCACTGTTTGTTTACGTGTGGCTTCACAGTCCTTAATTTGTCAATAACAACACCATTGTAATGGCTGTTTGCGCTGTAGGCCTTTCGTGACCTGAGAGAGTTCTTTTTTAACCTCACAGTCAACAATGGTATGTATATCTATCTACACACAGTATATATATATAAAAAAGAAAACACCCCAAAGAGTAGTCTACTATATCCATAGCAGTCCATCATTTAGAGTTTAATTGAGACGGCACAGGCCTAATCTATCCACTGTGACCATTGACCAAAGCCAAACAGTCCAAATGCAATTTGCGGTGAGGATTTAATGTGCATCAATTAAAAACTGGCTGATATTGATTCCAAAAAAAGCCATTCCAATCCCCCTGATCAGTCTTCTGGGAAATGAGTTTATTTAGGAGCTTGTTTCAAGGATCCAGGCCATTATAAAATCACAAACAAACAAGAAAAAAATTCTTGTGATTCTTTGCAACAACAAATAAAACGAAAGCCAACAAAAACATTGCTGCAATCCAGCCCACAGCAACACACCATGCCAGGGGTCCCTGAAAAATTACTGACCGCATTGTCTTTGAACAGGAAATACAATTGCAAATGTGTTTATCATATGGCCTCTGTTTGTATTCTTTCAATAAGACTTGCTCCCATGTGCTGATGGTGCTGGTATATATTTCATATTATACAATTCTCAGTCAGTAAACATATAATAGAAATAGTTGTATTCACCACAGCATGTTGTGCTTGATATTAGAATTATATTTTTCCTAAAGTTAAGGTTCTATTTTCTATTTATGAAAAACTCTGATATCACCTGTAGTGGACTTGAGCCACGTTAATATTTCAAAGCTTACACCAGAGACACTTGGATTCCAAAGGTTTCCTATGGATTGTATGCATGCTAGATGCTCACTTTCTGTTTTCATGGATTTTAGGCCAACTGTTCAAAAACAAGTTATTGGTCCTGATGACAAGTATTCATGCCAAGTGCTACAAATGCAAAAGACACTGTTTTCAGATTCCAGGGGGAAAAAAATTGTTGATAAAACTCTGATGAAATTAAGTGTGCAGGGCAGGCACCACCATTTGCTGCCTGTCTCAGTCTTCAGATGAAAAGGTTTATTACAGGGCTTTTATAAAAATTTGAATTGATTTTGTTTGGGCCGTGTGTTGTTATTTTTTCTTCCCCTTCCCTATTCAAATCGAGCTGTCAGTTTAAAATTAGCTTTGAAATTGGCAAATGGCTGCACAAAGAGGCAGATGCACAGTCTTGTCAGCTGCCACTTTTAATAGCTCTGAGAGACAGGGCGGCCATCACTGTTTCCAGTCATCTTGGCAAACACACCAGGATACACATCCAAGAACCAGATCCTCCTCTCAAATGCTGCATGTATGCTAATGCAGTTTTAAGAAAAGCATGCTCCCTGTCAAAGTCTCATCTGTGAGCACTATCAAAAACATTCAGCTTGGAATCTGGCTACCTTACCAAACCAAGCAAACGGAAAAATATTAACTTTTTCTACCTGAGCACAAAAACAGCAATAGAGCCAAAAGCTGGACTCAACTGAACAGCCCATCGCAGCATTGTGACCAAATAGCACAGGAGTGGCAGCGACCAGTTTGCTGGAGAAAAAAATTCTCCAAGGCCAACTCCTGGCTCCTGACCCCTGTGTTCACACCCCCTCAATACTAATCCAGCCCCAGGCCTCTCATTCCCACACTCTGAAGCCCATTGAGCCCTATGGGTAAATCCTGCAGGTGCTAGCCTATAGCATATGTGGTCGGCACAACTGAGGCAGGAGGGGGGTTGTGTGAGGTACTGCTTGCTACATTCGAGCTAAATCAGTCTTGAAATCCAGGGATCTCTCTTTTTTTTCCCTGACAGGGGGGTCTGGCAAAAACAAGTGGCAAAGCCTGCTTCATCAGTCAAGCCGTCGCTCAAACCAGGCTGAGGGGCATTTGAACAAAAGGCTTGACACACAGTGCGAGTCTAAACTGTACATGGAGAAGGGATTTGATGGGGCATGGGAGGGTGGTAGTTGGGATGGTGGAGAGGGGGACGATATTGGTCATAATCCTATACATGTTTTTTCAATCACTCGACAGAGCAGGCTTCTGACAGCGAGTCCATCAAGGGACTCGTTCACTTACCACATGCCTGCAATGTGTCCGCCGCAAATTACCAGTGGCCACAGAAGAAGAGGGGGATCGCTCGCTCACTCGCTTTGTGAGGACGGAGAAATGGGTGGCGCAGAGCTGAGCTGTACCACGTGTTCCCTTTCATTTGAACTGGGCCTTTGTGTCACATGTGCATGTGTGAGTCTGGAAGGGGTGGAACATTTTAATCATTTGAGCTACAATGAGAGTTTTGGGGGTGGGGTGGGGGCGAAACATTACAATGATTTACAGCCTCTCCTAATGGCAATCTGTTTTTTGATTTAGCTAATGACAGAAAACGTGAACTGATCGCTTAAACATTATTTGTCCCTGTGCAGACCAACACTATTTCCATAGGAGCACAAAGCATGGTTATACCATTTTATTTCCCTTCATGAAGATGGAATGCATGATACATCCGAAGAGATGGAAAAGGGAAAGCTATTTATCCGTGAGAACTTTGTGAATGGTAAATCCTAAAGCTTGGCTCACTGTAATAAATACTAAAAACACAGAAGCGGAATTCAATTATCTAAAAAGCCACAGATGCTTTTCTATCACTGTCTTGGGAGGCACTTTTATGAAGCACCAGGGAGAAGAAGCCGAATCAGGCCACATCCTCTTGTAATTGATAGGTTCATCCACTTTTCAATTCCTCATGGGAAACCAGCATTTCATAAACAGGGGAAATTGCTTGCATGGAACTGTTTATTTCCTAATATTGGTCCCAGAGGTTAATCATCTTTGTTGTGCTGAAGGAGGAGATGGGGGGGGGGGGCTGAACTGTAAATGTATTTTGGTGGAGGCACATCCAAAAAAATGAATATGCTGAAATGGCTGTGATTCAAATACTTCACTTTTTCATTTTATACATTTATCGACAGCTTCCATCCAGCTGCCAAAACAAATGCATTGCTAAGCCAAAGTTGTCCATCAGATAGACGCGGACCGCTGAGAGATGTGGTCCAGTTACAGAGGCGCAGAAAAACGATACATGTGACAGTTTGTGTTACGCTCTGATAACGGCGGTCGCCTGACTGCATGAAAGAAATAACATTTGACGCATTTGGTGCCTATCACATGACTTATTCATCTCATTTATCAGACTCCGTCGCCACCACACCTACCTTGACGACACACTGATCTCTAACGGGGGGGGGGGGGGGAGCTATAGATTTCCCAGCTGCCATCCCAAATGATCCACGATGATAACTATCTGAAAGGCCCTGCCTGTGGAAGGCATGGAAAATAGTCATCTCTCCTCGAACCCGTATATTGTGCTCCTGTTTCGGTGTGCTGTGTAACTTCATGGCTACAGTAATCCCAGACATCGTTTCATTGACCCCAACGGACGCGTATCACTCTGTCTTGGCTACGCGGTGCCTGCGCGGTATGTCTTTTTGGACATTTGCTTCCTGTTAAAAGAAAAAACAGGAATCTTTACAGAATCAGAATTGGCAGAGGAAGACACAAAAATGCAAGAATAAACCAAGCTATACACGAAGTGGTGGAAAAAAGGGAAAAAAAGAAAGAAACAGCTTGTCTTCTGTCCCAGTTCTGGTTTGCTTACAAAATGGTGGTCACGAACAAGGCAGAGACGCCTGGGCTGTTTAAATGTCTGTCATTAAAAATGCCTTTCTGTGTGAATTCTTTGCACTGTAACCATTCATTTACATGAGCTCATAAGTATTTGCAGTGCCTTGAGCCTGGTTGGGTTCAGAGCACCGTCTGAGCTGTTTGCTTTGCTCTGCACTGGGTTCAAATAGGAGCCAGCTCAAATGGCTTTCTGATTTGGTGCTCTAATGAGTGGCGTAGCATTCCGCCAGGCGAGAGCTCTTTTGATTAAAGTCTATGTGGAGCCGGTCGGAGCAGTAAGCTACCACAATATCACCACGTATAAAATACACAGAGACATGTGATGCAGATGTGTGAGTCAGTGTTCTTGGGCATGTCTGCTCGTCTGTCTCTGTGTGCCTTTAAGCTCAAGCAAATCCTTAAAGCAAAAAAGAAAATAACAAAACTGGACTCATAGCCTGTCGCGGCCCACCTGCCACCCCTCACTAAGCTGAACACCCCCACCCCACCTCCAAGTGCCTACCGAGGCTAAATCTGTGCGGAAAATTAGCCCCTTTGCTTAGGACCAGTCCTGAGTAATTGGACTACAGCCGATTAAGCACTAAGAAGAGGGGTGTCTGCCATTCTGTTTGCACTGACCCCTTGCCTGTGGCGTTTCATTTTATCTCCTCACTTTTGTGTTTTAGTACCAGAGGTTTTACACACATGCTCTTCCCATGGCATTTGTATTATCATCATGCAGGGTTGTCAGGACAACCAACTTCCTCAAAACATCCTGTAATGAGTCAGCCATTAAGTAAGTGAATGTTGGCTGAATGTATACATGGATGGTTTAACTACTCTCAGCAGAGAAGGGAGAGGAAATTACTTGGTTAAAGAGCAGGGACTCTAAAGGTGCCCTTTGTTGAGGTTGGAAGTTTTTTTTTCTTTTATGATTCATGATCCTTGTGAATTAATCTGGAAACAACAGAAGATTAGGAGCCGCTTTATGAAAGTAGTCAAGTCACAGCCATGGGCCAAATCAGTTAATTATCTCTGTTAATTCCCTCTGTGGAAGGCTAATGCAATTATATGCAAACAAATACCTCAAGTGCTACACTGCTTAATGTTCTCTCTCTCTCTCTCTCTCTCCAGGTCTCCTTTTACCTCCCTCTCTCGCTCCCTCTTTTGCCTTCTGTCTTTTGAGAGACCGATCTTGTTATTAAGAAGCTCTATTCTTAACTATTCCCTCATGGCCATCTCCTTTGTCGGAACTGGAACTAATATCGCTTTATGTGCCCAATGAAGCAAACACTGTCCATTTAAATCATACGTTTATGCAAAACTGACCATTACTTTAATTTTGACTTTAATTTCTTTTTCTCACAGGTCTAGTTACATGTCGAGTGCTTTTCATGGCCATTCAGAAGCAGACAAATTTAATAGCAGGCAGAAATGAAGGCTTTCTGTGCACATCAAAGAGCAGATATAAAAGTGCAGTTCATTGCATTACGCAAGGCATTAATAGTAAAGGATTCAAAAAACCTGAAATACGCCAAGGAGGTTTGTAGGGCTCGTGAATGGAGTCAGGAGAGACTCCTGAAGAGACTTAACTTGACTTAAGGGCGTACTGTGACACCAAGGATTTCATGAATCAGTTTGGAGAGCGCTGTACAAGTTAAGCCTCAAATTAGGGTTTTAAAAATCAACCTGAGCAGTCGTACAGCACTGCATAAATAACAAATTAGCATGGGCTAATGCATAACAGCTAATCAACTGTGTGGCAATCACCCTCGGCCTTCATTTGAAGCGTTCTCCAGGCAGCCTGAGTTGATTACCCGAGAGTTGCGAAAATGTCACGTGTTTAGTCACGGCACGATGGCAGCCCTTGTTTCACCGCAGTGCTTGTTGTCTTGTTTTCACCGGCCACAACACCCCCACCCCACGGCGATAAAGACAAGTGTCATCTGTTACCACAGCACTGTGGCTGGCGAAGCCCTGCCGCTAACCACATAAAGACATGTCCATTCGCCGGGAGTGACATCACTGGACAGTGGCAGAGACAGATTACCCCATAGCTTTAAGGGAAAGGAGGGGACATTTTGTTTGTCCTGTCCTGTGCCAAACCTGTTAGCCATGTTTGGTGAGAAGGAATTAGGTTCTAGACATACCACAAAGCTCTCTGAATGCAGATGTCCAGCACATTACTGTAGCTTACTCTAGTCACACCAACAGGAGTTACACAAAGGCCACAGAGGAACTCCTTGCAGAGAGAAAAGGCCTCAAACAGGAAGGCAGCAGGGGAGACACGAGAGGGAGAGCACTGGTGAATGCACATCACGTAGGCTTTGCAACCACAGCAGCTGTGGGGATAGTGATGGTGCAGGTGAAAATGGCTGGTCTCTTTTTTGTTGTTGAAGTAATCATATGGAGGGATGCAATCAGGGTGGCATTGTTTCTGAGAGCTCTGGGGTTGAGCTGGCTGAGACTGTGATGGCAATGCCAGCTCACTATAACTCCCTCTGCCAAATCACCACAGCACCAGCGAGACTTTCTTTTTTCAGAAGAATACCAAAATGGCCACCTTGAGCAAATCGTATGCCACTTTAATTGATGTCATTGTGACTGAACACTGTTGGTCCTACAACACATGCAAAAACTTGAATCTTGCCCTGGGTGGCAGTTGTTCTGGGTGAAATCTGGTAATCAGTCAAATTCACACTGAAAAGCCTTGCATTGAAATCAGACTCACATATAGCATAAAATGGTCAGTCATCATTATTATGGAATCAGACATGTTTGTTGATACACATGCTTTTCTATAGCCATTGTGCTATTGGCTATATCTTATATGGCTAAAGCTGCCAATGTTATTAGACTCTGCATTGTCACCCAGCATTTCGGCTGGCTTATCTATTTATATAACTGCGAAAAATGTTGATGTGTGATTACTCCACTAAGGGAAAGATCTGGAGTTAAAACAACCTGAGGTCTATTTATGGATGATAACGAATTCAAACTTTTGTTTGGAAGCAAAAATATATTGATCGGAGGGGTACTGAGCTTTACCCTATAGGGACCCTATCCAGGCTACCACCAAGTATGAGGCTAATTGGAGCTTTGTCAGTGGTTGGAAAATAGCGATTTATTTTGATGTAGCTCCATGCCCGCTGCTACAGGCTATAAACCATTTTTGTTCCAAATGCAAACAATGGTCTGGCTGAAAACTTCTCTGATTAACATCATTTTGCTTCCAAACTAAAGTTTGTACTCGTTATCATCCATAAATAGACCCCAGGTTATTTTAACTCTGGATCATTCCTTTAAGGCCCATGTACCAATACAGTGTAAATATTTTTGAAGAGTACTAGTTTTCACATGTACATTATGTCTTTACACAGATGCTTTAACAAACCAAGGTTGCTGTTTTCACCCTAGAGGCTTTCATCTGGCTTGCACATCATGTCAAAGGCAGGATTCATTTCTGTTTGTATTGACTCCGGGGGTTGTGGGAGTCAACACGTGTTGGCACTTGTATCGGATTGCACACTGATTTTGTTTACATCTGACCAACAGTCTCTGATTTCATTTTTTTTTAACATAGGTGTCATTACACATGGAGCCATCCTTGTCCTTCAACCACAGAATCACAGAAATGCTTTGCTCTACATGGCATTGACCGAGACCAGTGGCAGTGTGCACACACCTGTGTCCGTGATTGATAACCTTTAAATCACTTTGCCATATTTTAAAGGATTGTTCATGTCAGGAGCAAGGTGACTGCTCCCAGGAGTGTCCGCCTTGTCTCTGACGGCAAGTCGACAGGGCCACAAGACCACTTTATGGTTTTTCACCCTGCAAGCTGAGCTGGAAAATCTTTGCCTTTCTCTCTTCCCATGTACAGCATTTGCATACAGGAACGAACACAGGGCCAGTATTCTTTCGAGATTTTAATTGGCCACTTAGCCTACACATGTGACGTCCCATGGGAATGCAGTTGATCTGCAGGGAACTTGTGATCTTGAGATGTATAAAGACATTTAATTGGGCCGTAATTGGATGTCATAAATATGCTTTTTGATTCATACCTGTTAAAGCCAGTCACTGTAAAAAACCTGATTTAGTAATAAAAAATATTTCCTTCTTCTTCTTTTGATACTTTTTCATGGTTCATACCAAGCACTTATGTCTGTGGGGATTTAATGCAATTACGGTTATTCAATTAGCTCCTAAAACTTAATTAGCTTCAGCACTTACGGTGCAGCATAAACTACTGTAAAACCACCAGCTGAGGTGTGCTGTTGGCAAAAACAAGAACATCAGAGTGAACGGGGTTGGGGAGGGGTGCAGCCAGATGTGAGAGCCACTGCTGTATGATGTCTCCTAGCTCTGCTTCGCTGGCTTTCCATTTCATTTTGAGCCCTGTTTCCTCCTTCTGCCATTTTCTTATTCTCCACCCAAAAGGTTTGCCTTCACGCTCCTAAAATTACATGAATGTGTCAGTGAGGTTTGCTGCATGTGCAGGCTATCCCCACCACTTCCCCAGACCTAGATCTCAGTTTAAACACTCAGTCACTACAGGGAGCTCACAGGCAACTGTGTACGGTCTGTCGCTGCACTTGGACCAGACTTGCCGGCTACCATGGTGCTGTGGCTAAGCATCTGGAAAAATCTGCTTCTGAGTGTCTCAATCAGACCTCAATCAGAGCTAGCATCTCCAAGCCAGACTGCATCATTGTGTCTGAGCGACAACACTCTGGCTAACCTACACACTGAAAGCATCTGTGAGCAATAGAAGGCTCTCACAAGTGTAAATAAGGGGACAGGCACAGATAAAATTATAAGCTAATCAAGCTGCAATTTAGCTTCACCCGCGCCGCAAAGACCAGCATGGTCGCCAAACGTCAAATATTCCACTGAGAGGCACTATACAAATAATGTTAATGTGCATGTTATTGTATTATGATTGAAAACTAGTCCTTACAAAGGGCATTAGTCACACAGTGGTGTGGGCCTCAGTGAGCTGAGCTGTGTTCCTGACGGCAGATTGAAACAATTACAGCCTGAAGGTGGAACAACACAGCTATCATTTACCCATTTGAAGAAAAACAACACCCAAAAAAACTCTCATGACCTTACAACCCCACCTTCAACTGATCCTTAGTAAAGAATACAATTTTCTGTAACATATAGGACTTCAATTGTCCCCTTTCACTAAACTACTCCCAGTATTGGGGCAAAAGAAAAAGGACAGAGAGAGAGAAAGAAAAGCAAGTTTATGGTGAAATTCTATACTGTTCCCATAAGACGTCAATAGGTACTGTAGCTTTCAGTGCAGAGCTCGTGTTTTTGGCATAATGTTCATAGCATGTGGAGAATTGAGTGACTTATTCCTTAAAATGTGTTTTGCACACATTGAGAACATTTGCGTACATGCATCTGATGTTCGGCTAATCAGCATTGTTGAGTTAAATCAAGGATGTTTAGGCTGCACATTTCTCCCTCTAGAAATGAACCTACTTTCACAAGCAGCATTACGCCGTCCTCAGCGAATCTTCTCATCTGCAGCTACTACAAAGAGGTGCCCTACAGCATCCCAATCAACAACAACAAGCAGGAGAAAACAGCACAAGCACCACTGGCGCTCCGTACAAATTCCTATCCTTTGATTAAAACTTCACTCAGGAAATCTAATTCATGGAAACTTATCAGAACCACAGAACAGACGCAAAAAAAAAAAAGCTCTTTAAGCCATTTCTTCAAACTGAATTGGAATCAGTAAAATTCAGCAAAAATACATGCCAGTCCAGTAGACCACACACACCTCTATCATTAAAACGTCACAGTGCTACTGGGCATGCCCAGAATACACAGCCAGCCGTAGATCGAAAAGCCCGGTCTGTCTCCATCAGTGTATGCCTCCTCATGTGTCCCTCTCCAGTGCCTCCACTGAGCAGACAGAAAACCAGTCTTATGTGGCCTCCACTCTCCCACTCGAGTCTCTGTTTAGTGATTCATTTAAAATCATTATTCATAAATAAATGGCCCTACTGCAGCCTTTGAGAGGAGATTCCTAATCGTCACCGGGGGAGGGGGGGGGTGTGGAGCTTGCTTGCTTCCCTCAGTCTGTGGCTTTCCTTTTGCTGGCTGCCTCATTGTGTGTCTGGGGGTAGCAGCACATATTCTCTGTCCAATCCCATACAAAAGACGGAGACTCGCTCTGTGACTGAGTATCCCACTGTGGGGATTTTGATTGGAGCTGCACAAGTTTTACTTTCCTGACGCTGGTGCTAAAATCACTTGTAAGCCACTGAGTAAACATTTAATTGGAAAAACAGCTGGTCAAGTTTTCGTACTACTGCTCTGGATATTTCAGAGCTTGTCCGTGTCTAAATGTGAAGGAGTGTAGTTTCTCAATTAGAGATTAATGGTATAAAAATTACATTACAAATATAATAAACTGCGTATTTTAATTTATGAGTAAATTACCCATACCTATTGGTGTTTGCAGGGCTATGTGGGAGCAAATCTGTCCACGTCTAAGTGGTGAATAATTTATCCCCCCCTGCTGGACCTGCTGATTACTGTATGCAGAACGTGTGGTGAGTGAGATGACCTAATACATAAAAATAATAGATTTCCCAGTCACCCAGTGAGACAACATTGATCTTGTGTGTATTATTAAAGCTACGACACAATCAGAGCAGCAATGATTGAATGTGTTTTTCACTCCAAGAGAATAGGTCGTTAACAATTCTCTATTTTTCTGCTCCTTTATTTTTAAAGCCTCCAGTCCAGCACATTACTATGTAATAACACCTTCAAAAAACAACAACAACAACAACAAAAAGAAGGGCAGCACCAAACACTACTACCATGTTGATGACGTCATCCGTCACCAGAGACCAGTGGTTTGTGTACGGGGCATTCCCCAGCATTTGCCTGCTTCCCTCACATTCCTCCCATCCCAATCCCAGCCCCAAACCCCCCATGACGCATCGGCAAGGTACCCCGTGCATGTCCCCGAAACGTGACACCAGCCCTCGCGAGAAACAACTGGTACCAGCACTAATTGAAATTTTGCATGCAAAGTGACAATAGCCGGGCCCTGGGCGGCGTGGATTAGGGCTGTGAATGGGGGCTCATTCTTTGTCAAAGCCCTGGTGGAGGCTGGCGTGCAGACGAGCTCTCTGCATCTGCTCGTCACTGGGCCGACTGAGAAAGCACAGAACTGGGAACGCCGCTCATTTTACCTTTATTTAATCCTGTTTCAGAGCCCCCCCCCCTATAAAAAAACAAGCGCACACACACACACACACACTGTACACACACATACACACACACAAACATTCCACCTTCCAGCTTGCTGTCTTTTGTTCCCCATCCAAAATTGTGTGTGTGTGTGTGTGTGTGTGTGTGTGTGTGTGTGTGTGTGTGTGTGTGTGTTTGTCTATGTAGGCTCACAGTTAAACAGCCCACATTCGGGTTACAGTTTTAAAATGGACTGCTTGAATTAACATTTGAAAGCAGCTTATTCAGACTTGGCAAAGATTTTCAAACGGAAATCTTGATAAAAACAGCCATGTTAACAAACAAATAATTTCATTGATCTGCTACAACGGCGGTGGAATTTGGCAGTGTGGAACGTGTTATACCTGCTGTGAGTGAAAGCAAAATAAGGTTGGAAATGTTATGAGTACAGCAAACAAATCATGCTAAAAGAGTCTTTTGGACTTTTTAAAGTTTAGCACATCTTGATTGGTAATTTAACGAAACTGTTGCTGAGACATTTCACTAAATATATATATTTCAAACTCACAAACTGTGTTCGTGTTTTTTTGTAAGCAATCGTTCTGAAAATTACAGAGGACGCAATGTGATATTCCAATTAAAGACAGGACACACTCGGCTGTAATGCTCTAAAGTCAGAAAAGTATCGCCGTAAAAGCTTTCATCTAGCCTCTCGATTCTGATAATATTATCAAAGTTTTCATGAACACATTTTAGTCAAAGTAATATCTAATCTGACAAAAATATTTAGTCGATAATTAGGTTTTAAAGGTGAAGATGATGACATAATGTTTTATTAAGTCAGTTTTACACAAGGTACCAATCCATAAATAAAAGTGTAAGACACTAACAATGTGCAACAGAGACCATGCTGGGGTTTTTTATTTCCTTTAAGAGGATGCTGTTTCAGTAGCACAAAATGGCTTTGAACTTGTGCAATGTAAACCTACAGAGAGCTGCTAATCTGACAAAAAACACTTTGGTTAAATTGAAACTAAAATTTAAATAATAAACTTGGCACACTGAATGACAATCACACCACAATAAATCACAATCACTTTAACATTGGCTAAATAAAATAGTGACCATAAGTGGTATTTTTTTCAAGCTCGGAGTCAGTTTTCGACCCAGTTAAAAATGAGCGCAGGTTCTGCTCAACCCTCTGTCCTCTTGACTGGACAATTAATTAATGTGCGTGGGCCTAAAATGCCATCAGCAGCTCTCCGCTCTGCGACCAAATATGAACCTGCCGTCTCAAATGTGGTTCTAGGTTTTAAAAAAATCACAATGGAATTAAATCTACGAGGATTCGACAAATTATATAACCACCCAGTGGTCCATAACCACAACCCATTTTGCTTTGCATTTGCTCGGAATTTTTGAGGTTGCCAGTTATATAAAGAGTCCTCCATTGCATTCTAATCCTCAATGAAATGAGTGGATGTGTAAATACTAGAAGACTGCCGTGTAGACCCTGTCTATCCCACACTGATGAACGTGTTGAGTGAGTATATCGGGACTAGTTCAACACACCTGATATGCAGGCGTTGTGGTTTCATTAATTAATTATGCGCCGATGAATTACACAGGCTAATTGAAAACACACCTCACTCTGAAACTGCCAGGAATCAAAAGCAAGCTGATGAAAAAAAGAGTGTGCCTCATGGAAAGAACAGCGTAACATCAAAGCCAACACAGTACAACTAGATCATATTAAATAAAAACATCACAGAAGGCAAAGCTCACATGTCACTTGCTGAGCAATCTTTAAATCATTAATCAAATTCAGAACACTTTATGAAAAATAATCCGCCTAAGGAGTAATTTGTTTAAAAGTTAGTTAGGAGGCACACCCACAGACTAACGGCAACTAATTTATGTTTTCTCTACTGATGATTTAACAAATAAAAAAACAGTGACGTAACTCATGGCCCTAACAATAAAACAAACTTTTTTCCCCTCTGATATTAACATGTCGCCAAAATTGTACAATTGTTAAAGACCAAATTCAAGATGTTTTCTTGTTTAAAAATTCAAACAGAGATTATCTTCCATTCCAAATTTGTGATAAAAATCATGACAGAATGAATCTATATTTAGTATACAGACTTTAAATGGTTTAATTTAGTGAAACCATTTCAACAGTGTAATCAACATTTAGATTGGGAACAACATAAAAACAAAAATGATTAAATGTAATTTCACAAAATATCTTGTAGCGTGTTTTTTTTTTTTTGGGAGGGGGGGGTTTAGTCACTGTGACCTCTTTTTCACCTCTTGATTTTTCATACGTGGCTTAATGCTGCTTGTTCATTGGCTGACAAGCTAGGGTGACATCAAGGGGAAGATCGGCGAAAAGAAAAAGCAACCATTCACAACACTGAAATTCACGATCGTCACAAATGTAGTTTCAGCAACCGAAGATTTCACGAGTTAAATCTGTCACAGAAACGTTTTTCAAAAAAAAGGCCTATCTTGTCTATTACAAGTTACTTCCTACAATATACAAATACTACATCTACAATAATAATAAATAAATGCTTATCTTCTTATTCCCTTTCTTTTTAATGAGAGACGAAAGAGGGGACAAAAACCTTGGTAAAGTAGGCCTACGCATACCCACGGAGCATAACCACACACATGAAAAGCATACTAAGATAGGGCCCCCATCAACAGACAGCCATTCTGTACTACACAGCCTTAATATCTTCTTTCCTTTTTGACAGTGCCTTCTCATGAAGCAGTGTTTACATTCAAAAAGAGAGAAAAAAGAGACCACTAGGGTGCCACGTCGTGTCCTGGAATTAGCCGGAAAAAAAGGGAGAGAGATCAGAGCAAAATGTCTGCCATGAAAGTCTGCCATCCCCACCCCATATGGAGATATCTCAAGCATAGCCTAAAGCATAGAGGCATGCTTGAAACGGGCATCTTGCACAAATCTTTTACTTCTATTACTAACCCTGGGCTAGTTGCCAATGGCTTCCCACACAAAAGTATTGTTTTTTGCCACGCAAGATCATCAACAGACAATTCAAACCTCGATAGTGACATTTTTATTTATTTTTTGCTACTGAATTCTGTTTAGAATTGAATGGGTTTCTTTATCATTACTTGATGCCTTTCAATTCATAATTTCAATTTACAATCACCTGTAATAGATTAATAGTGACAAGTAATGTAATTGTCAGTGTTGTCGTTAAGTTGTTATAATCACTTTGTAATTGCATGAATTGCACTAAAGTCTGATACTTCTAAACCACAAAGCACTTCATTGTAGATTTGGCTGTAAATCAGAACAGAATAAATGTGTGTTTAAAAGCACATAAGGTATACATAGTGCAGCGCCTAATTTCGACACAGCACTGGCAAGATTGTAAAAACTTACTCTAAATACTTCTGGGTTATATTAAAATGCATCTTATTTCAATTAATTTGTGCATGATGGTGATATATGGTGAACTGTGAAAAATATTTCATGATTTACTTCATGTTTGCAGTCCAGAATCTCCAGATTACTACATCCAAGTGTAGGCCTTAATAATATTAATAAGCTGGTGAGGTGCTATTGCTGTTGCTTTTCCATTTTTTTTTTTTCAGTTTTTTCTGTGCATTACTTCATCCAATTCAACTTGGAACACAGGATACCAACCCAAAGATTCACAGAAGTGTTTCGCCGAGCAGTGACTGACAAGAACTTTCCTCTGAATTTCAGACTTCAGTTTGATTTCCTGACTAAATTGCATTTATTGACATCATGGCTTTTCTCCTTAGCTTTTCACAATGATTTATTCTGAGATGAAATGTTATTAATGGCAGGTACCATAGACATGTGCAATGTTACTACTGGAGTTGGAGACACCAGTCTTGACGTTCGTGCTGAGTGCGCTACCTGCTCACAGGAGACGGCCTTAGCGAGAGCCACGAGAGGCTCATTTACCCCATGGACAGAATGGACTCTTCACGCATGGAAATGGCAGAGGATTAATTTATTCAGCGGAAACTGCAAATCATTAGGACCTGGTCTATGCGACAGCTTAATTGTTTGTGTGGACATTGAACAAATAACTAAACCCTTTCAAGCTGCCTGAAATATGAGCGTGTGTCGCATACTGAAGACCTGTTCCATTGTCCTACAGGACAGGCTAAATAGAAGCATCATAGCCGTTGAAGAAGAGAGCACACTCATGTATATGCATACCACGTATACTATACATGTTGATGGGAGCAGCGTAAAGTATAATTGATATTTGAAAAATCATGTCATGAGTCAATCGCCTATGCTTGTGTTATCTGAAGAGAGCGACGTGCTTTAGCATAAGCGAAGTAGTGCACCATTGCAAAGTGTTTTTTCCCCATAAGTACATCTAATCACAGAACCTGAAAATTCCACAATGGCATGGTCGGTCAGAAACCAAATGGTTAACACTGTTAAACGATAAGAAATTACTTTGAGAGATGCAATGAACCTGCGCGGTTTCGGGCACAGGAACCTGACGTTACTCTTTTAACCAGCGAGTGTATCCTTCTGTTACCAGGACAAAAAGAAAAAGAAAATATCATTACAAAGCCTAGTGCTTGTTCCCGCAAACAAATGCTCTTTGCGTTTTTTCCCTCTTGTTATTAAGCTTAACACTGATTGTGCGTCCCCTTGCTCTTGGAAGGCGTTCAAAACATAACATGCCGTAACCATAAACTCTCGGCAAGATGCTGTGAAAACCTAATCGTGGTAACCATATCTTACCTTCAACAGCCAATGCCGTGGGTAGTATCCATAAAATCCATAGGATATCCATTATTGGTTTCTCAGGGCGAAATGATAAAAAAGTCCAGGCATTCAAATAAAAGAAGTCCTGAAAGCCATTGAGAGCACAATCTCGTAGGGACAAGCAGACTTTCACCTTCAATTGAATGAATGTGATGCCATAGACGAGAACTAAAATCCGAAGCAAGTTTGGGCGAGACCAAACACAACAGACAAAGGGGAGCGCTGTGTCCTGCGATCATAGAGTCTTATTGTAAATTAAGTGAGACCTATATTTTAGAAATAATGTTATATGTGTCAATTTATTCAAGGTCTATAATTCGACAGCACATCACCGTGTGCAGTTTTAATGTTTGTAAATAAAACCTGTGCACCAGCGACCTCCCGAGTGAGCAAATATCTGTATTCTTGCTGTCAATCAGTGAGATAAAGAACCACTACTTTGCTCGTCTAAAAGATACTTCATTTTTTTCGGAATACTTGGAGACATGAATGAATGGCGGTCGCAAAGTGTGTATAGAGGTATGTTTTTTTTATGTTAATGTTTTGAGTAGTAGCCTAACATAGACGTTACGCAGACGTGTGTTTTCAAACGATGGAGATGTTTCCCCCCACTGTCTGAATAGAAATTAATGAGGATAAATTGCCATACTGCACGATCGAAATCCACGACTTGGTTTTGAGGTCATGGGTAGGCTACATTTACAGCGATTGTTTAGAAACTTGCAGCTCAATCTTTTATTCGTGTTTTGTTAGTTTTACTGCTGCATGTTTTGGCCTAAATATTTATTTTTTGCTTAGGCTACTGTAACTTGATAAACTTTTTGACCACGTAGGCCATTTTGATTAAACATATGAGTCAAATTAATAATAGCCTACATTTGATACCTAGTGTACCCTAGCCTTTTAATGCTTTTTGGATAGCCTAATTCGAAATTAAACATAAATTCATAGACCTATCCTCACAGAATAACGTGAAAATGTATGGTCCAAAATGTAGGCCTTCTGTTATTATTTCCTAATTCATGTTCAGAATTTGAATTTAGTAGCCTACTTTGAGTGTGATCTTAATGTCACTATCAGCCAACAGGTCAGTATTGAACTATTGCTAAATTCAGTTTACACAGCCACCTGTAAGCAAATATAATGTCACATTTGCTGCCTTTAAACTCCAGAAAAAAGATGAATTATGATTTGGAATTTGAAATATCACTGGCATGTAAGACAACAGTAGGATATGAATAAATTATTAAATGTTATGAATGAACGTGCATATATTGATGTATTTTTGGCATAAACATTAAGTGACACTGTGTCACCGACCTTAAAATAAATAATAGTTAGGGGTGCTAGAATGGTTAGGTAAGAGTATGTATTCTGTGCCATATTGCTGTTGTGTGCTAAAGGGATCTCCAAATTATAGGTATAAGTGACCTATTTTAAATCATGATGTTTTCATGGTTATTCTGTTATACATTCGCCTGTAATTGCCATTATCCTTACATCGGTGTATCTTTTGGCACAGATGTATGGAGGGAAAGATTTGGCAGGCTCAAAGGTGTCAGTGGACCTGATCTCTCCCCAAAAATGAACCTTTGGGTGAATGAAGCATAACATGCCTACTCTTCTATGTCATGAGGGTGCTTGACTGCAGTAGCTTGTCATGTAAAATTCAAATAACTCCATCCATCGAAAATAAGATTCTCAGACAGAGCTATTGGTCTATCGGGCTATAGGTTATCCTTAATTGTGCATGAGATGATGTTAAGAATAAATCTAAGGCCCATTTGCCAAGAAAATGTTTGTGTGTGTGTGTGTGTGTGTGTGTGTGTGTGTGTGTGTGTGTGTGTGTGTGTGCAGCTTACTTCACAAAGTTATATATCATAATTCAGACTGAATTTTCATCTTAGCACTTGATGGACAGACATAGATAGATAGATAGATAGATAGATAGATAGATAGATAGATAGATAGATAGATAGCAGATGCATTAGTAATTGACACACAGTATTGATCATGATATAGGAGAGGTAAGATAAGGTAAAGATAAACGATAAGGTAAGAAAAAAAATGCCTGACTGTGCTTTCTTGGGAACTACTGTAGAGTTGTATTCCTGTAACCTACCCTCCCTCCATTGCCCTTGATGGAGGACCTTGATGCAATGTAGACGTGGTCCCTGGTGACTCCTATGGGGTCCCAACAACACATGGCATGAGTTTAATGTTATACAGTTTCAATCGTTAAACAGGTTTTCCTGTTTAACAAAGTACGGCAATAAGTATGTGGTGGAATTTAGGCAATAAGTTCCACATGCTATCAAAACAAGTGCCTTTGTACCGATCATATCATGCTAACATTCCTTCATAGAACTCACTGAAAAGCAACCGAGAACAATTATATCATTTTAAGTGATGTTTAAGCTATTAAAACATAGAATGATCTCTTAAAAGATTGTCACTCTCATGTTACTCTACAACATGCATGGACTCAGTAGATCAGTTAATGAATAGGTACTGTAGCAAAGTAAGTCCAATTTTAAACAAAATTACTTAGTTAAAGTTAAAGTTAAACTCACATGTACGTCCTCATCTCAGCATAACTGTATGAAAACTAAGAGGCTCTTTTTAATGCATCCTGAATCAGGTGAAAAGTGATAGTATTTTTATACACCCCCCACTTCACCCCCACCCCAAAACAAGCCTAATATATTTATCAGACTTGTGCCGCTATAACTGCTAATTACTTTGAATTTATTCCATCATGAATTTCAATGTTATGAGCCATTCTATACAAGCTTTGAGACGTCCCTTAAAAAGTGACATATCAGATGTCAGCCATTCACTCCTCCCTGGTGAAGCAAAGCCCAGAAACCCTAAACCTTTACAAAATGGGGACTGTTTAATGGGAGATACCTGTAGCTACAATGAAATTTGACATAAAAAATACATAGTGACTTCTGTCCAGAATCATGAACTACACTCTTTTGAAAACACTAGCAATCTATACATGCTATAATAATCCATGCAACTACTATAGCAATCACAACTCTAACAATCTCTACATGCTATACCAATCTCAAGACTACTCATCTTTCTTCCCCCTTTAAACTATAATTGTCACTAATGTGGTACATGGCCTGTTCTTATGATAGCAGGAGATCAGTGTAACATGTTATAGATAGAAGGCATACAATGCATAAATGCAGGATTATTCAATCAGAGGATACAGCAACTCTTTTTTAAGTATTCTATTATTGCAATCACGGGTGAATAATCTCTGCCAACAAGCAGGGTTTCACATTAATCAAAACAATGTTGAGGGGGTAAAAAGGAAAACCCTCAAGTAAAAGTTTTTAAAATTCCAATTACTTTCAAAATGTTTGACCCTGATTAAAAAAAAAACACTGGCAATATCCCTCCCTACCCAATGAGAAAATCTCAACTGAGAGAGAGAGGGCCAGATTTTTAATTGCCAAACAACGCCTTGAACTTAGAAACCATGCTCAGGAGCGGGGTGCCTGGCTGCATGGTGCAAAACACAATTATGAGGGATTCAGGCAGAAATTCACGGCTTTGCTGTTAAATCTGTTTCATGAGGAGGATTTGCTCCGAGTAAGAATGTAGCCTGAAAACAAGCCACAATTAATCACCTCAAGTCACTTAAAAGCAGCCCACTAAGCCTCACACATGCAAAATTGAGCTGGCACATCAGTCGGCCGACAGTGGTTGGCAACACTGGTTACCTTTTTCCCTCAAACACAGCTTGGAAGTAGAAATGAGTGAAGAAATGAGAGAAATGCAGAAACTATAAAAGAGTGGCTCGAGATGGCCCGAGTGTAGAATACTGATGGATAAGCAATTTCAGTTGTCATTTTTGGTTGGTGAGAATATGACATCTGAATTTATGCTTCGCTACATGCCAGACCACAAACAGAATTTTGGAATTTCCTTAAAACGCGGAGTAGAAGTGATTTCCTGTCTCAGCGGCTGCTAGTATAATCCCTGTAATATAAAGTCTCTGTAAAGGAACTAGGACATGATAGGCGAGCAAAATACCAGATTGGTGTAGAGGTGTAGAGAGAGAGAAGGAGGCAGGGGGGATATGTGTGGGAATCTCTGACCAGTGCCTATGTTGGTCAGAAGTCAAAATATCAACATCAGGAATACTTCCTTTTTTTGTGATTCTTCCTCACCAAGGAGATTTTCTTGTAATTGACAGAGGCTGAATATATATGAATCACGGATCTATTTCACTCCAGCCACCACCTCCAAGACTCTGGTAACCAATGTGTTTAACTGGGCAGACATCCGATATTATGATATTAATGTGACGATATATGCTGGTTATAAAATGTCAAACCACAGCTTTAGGCCTGCTGAGGTGCCGGTTTAAATAACTCCAGACCTGTAGACGGCCATTAGATTAGGTTCCTCTGGGTTGAAATCGGGTTTATTTTTGTTAATCTGTACTCTGAAGGACTATAAAAATGTCCAAAACGGAAGATATTCTTTTGGCAGTCACTCTTCGAATTCCGGTCTGTTTGAAAAAAATTGTACATATCAGAAGACGTGAAAGGGATATAAAAGTAACCATGGAAAATTCAGCTTCAGCGCTTTGACATATGTCCACTGAAACATCAAGAATAAAAGGGATTTGAATTATTTTTATTATTTCCCATGAGTAAGAGGAAGTATATACTCTTAATCGATCTCAGTCTTTCTCGTCACTCTACATAAAGTACATAAGGATTCGACAGTGTGTGGGTAAAATTACGACTTTATATCTCTACTTGGTTCTTTCCAGGTTCTTTCCTTGGTTCTTTCCGGTTTACAGGTCATAAACATAAATTAGAGTACGTTCGTATCAAAGTGCTTTTATACAGCACAACATGGCGGCCTGTTTAGGCGGAGAGTCTTTGGGGAAGGGCTCGCTTCATCTTTGTCGCCATCTTGTAAAGTTTGGACGATGGATTTATTAAGAGCCTGTGACTAAATTCAGACCAAAGTTATGATACCTAACAAGCTCTCAGAAAGTATGAAGCAAATATGTGTCTCCATCATCTGCTGGCGTTACATGCTGTTCCCCCTGTCAAAACAGTGACCATTTCAAACGCCTGCTATGAAATGTGTGTATGTAGAGCGGTGTGTGAAGGCATTGCCATCGCTGCTGTCGTGCAATTTGTTTGTACTGTGACTAGCCTATGAAATAAAGCCTGGTTTATGGTTGAGTCCTATGGCTGTGTGAAGTGAAAGATTACACTGCATGTCACTGTGTAATTCATTATGTGTGTTAAGGAGCTTTGCTTTGTCACCCATTACACAAATGGCAAAGTGTTTTATGCATACTGCAAATGTTATAATCTGTGGCCAAACTGTATAATATATAGAATAAAAAAGGACTCTCTGTAATTATAGTGATTTACAAACTTAGACTAGACCAGATGCAGGTTTAGTCAGGCACTTTAGAAAGCACAGTTGTACATATTGCACATATAACACATGGAAATGATCCAATAATTGTACATGTTTGTAGATGAGGGTGGGTGTGTTACTGTGACGAGGAAGCTGTCCTTGATGTGTCAATGAACAATTTCATTGAAGTTCCTTTATGTTAAGTACCATAAAAGAGTTAAAGAGAGAGCTGAAGAACAAATTAAAATAATCTTGAACTTGTGATGATTCATATTCATGTGAGTGTACATTAATACAAATTAGAAAAACAAAATTACTTCATCATTGCAAATAGCTTATGTGGATTTTGTTTTAGTCAGGATTCAGTTCTAGTTAACCATTTGTGTACTTGTGAGAAGTTCACTTTTACTTTACAAAAAAAACATCCATCAGTGCAATTCTCCACCCAGAACACAATCCTTGAAAGAAATTGTGAGAGATATAATAATATGTTTTTGTACAGATGCATAATGACAATGTGATTTTAATAAAAAAAATGTGTTTTGTTCATTCTTACAATAGGCTTCTGTTGGATACATTTTTGTGATGTTTAATTGAGGCGTTTCAGGTAAAGTAAAATGATTGCATGTGGCTGGAAAATTGCACTCGAATCACAAACACATTAAGACTGAAAATGTAAATGTCTCTCTTCCTTGAAGAATTGTGTTTAACCAAGCAGTAGGATTGTGTTCCTTTCACCAGTCACTGAATACAAACGCCCACCAAACTGCATCAACAGTGCCACCTACAGAAGAACACTTGGAGGTTTCCTTTTTCAAAAGTAGGTTGCTGCCTGCATGCCTTCATGTTGGACTACAGGCAAAAGTCAACAAATAAAATATTTTAAGTATATACATTGAATACATTCGATGCACATATCACTGCATTTAATTGGTGCACATGTCATGACTCATGATTGTTTTCAGTCACATTACCGGTAATTACTTTTTATGTAAAAATATATCCTATGAGAAAAACATGTTTTTCCTTCTCTAATGGCTTCAGAAGAGTTGTTGCCTGCGGAGTGTAAGAAGGGCACTAAACATGCTAAAGTGGCCCGATTCCTGTGAAGTGTCTACTTAATCCCTGACCTGGCCTTTAGACCTCTAATCTGGAGAGACCCTTCACATGTGGATTAACCCTGCAGAGGCACGCCCTACCCTCCACGCCAGATAAGGACATCGCCTGCTAGGGCTGGGTATTACAGTGACACCTCAGCCATTGAGCAGAAGATTACAGCCTTGCCTTTGGCTGGACGTTTAACTCCCCTGTTGTTTTAGTAAAAGATTCAGGACGACGGGGAGATCACGCTAAAACAGCTCATCTCAGGTGTTGTGTGATAGTTGGGTCGATGACCTGTGGTTTATTCATGGTGTTGTGGTGCAGCAGATCAGAAGTGAAGAGCGCATATTTGATTCAGATATGCACAGTATACTGCAGTGTTTTTTGTATAGCTGCATCAAAGCACATGGTTTATAATACTGAGAATCATCCGATTATAGGACACCATTCCACCCTGCCAAAATTTTAATTTAGCTCCAATTAGTCTGTACAGATTTAATCACGAGGGCCAAAAACCCCTGGCATGCTTTAATTAACTTACTTGATGGATTACCACAGCGGAAAGTCTAACTTCATGGACTACTGAGCTAATTACAATTCCTAGACAACAAGGAGAAGTTGCATGCATAAAAAGAAACTTTTTGTTATATCTGCCATTTGCCACATGACATAGATATCTCTCGGTATTCAGTGGAGGAAGATTCCACTAGTAGTAGTTCCTAATCAACGCTTGAGCATCAGTCGAAGACTCCACACATTTATAGCTTTTTTTTGTTGTGGACTGGTGTGCTGCAGGCAGCCTGGGAATAAGTATAGCCCAGAAGCTTCCTGTGGGACTCCATGGCACCAGATTTTTTTTTTACCACCAAAATAAATCCAGCACTGTTTTTCTTTTCTTTCTTTTTTTGAAGAAAAAAAGCATTAAAAAATATCCCAATAAAAAATATCAAAATGACAGTCCAAAAATCCAGTGGTGTCTTAAAATGTCTGCCATTAATCATCGGTCCTCACCCGGGGGTGTGGGGGGGGGGGGGGGGGGGGGAGGCATGATAGGGGCCTCTCCCCTAATTGATACAGCGTTCCTCGCATAAATCGATGATTGCTCTAGCAGCCATGCTGAAGTACTTTAGGCTGACAGTGGAGCCCAAAATGCTCCTCAGGTGAAGGAGCTGACAGACCGCAGACTAGAGCAAGAGAACAGACACACACACACACCCCCCAGACTACAGAGGAGAGGCATTTTGAGTTGTATGGTTGCAAAATTGGAGATGTCTAATTTTTTTTCTTGTTCATGTTAACTCTTTGTTACGTTAAGTCTTTCTTACATTTAAGTTCTTGTTATAACTATTGCTGACTCTTAGAACCATTATCAGCTCAGAAAATAAATATTTCCCTGATGTACAATGTCTCAAATATTGATAGTTGATTTTCAGCCATTCCTGTTGTTCACAAAGTATTCAGCAGTTCCTGTAGTGCACACGTTATTTCAAAATACCACACACTTTTAACCTTTAAGTTAGGGGAGATCCTACGAGTGTGGTCAGTATCTCATCTGTATCCATCAGGCTACTTCTAATCCCAGGTTGTCAAAAGAAAAACTGTTTACTATTGTAATATTAATATTCTGTAAATGGCTTTGGACAAAAGTGTCAGCTAAATAACAATAACCAAAACAGAAAATGAAGAAAATCCATAAAAGAGAGGTGCATAGAATGAGGAAATGTTTCTTTTTCTCAGTAATGGGACCCTGGTGTTTCGAGTTTTTGGGGGACTCTAATTTTAGGGGTCTTCCAGCCCCCACCTCCTGACTCTAGCAACGGTGTTGCCTTCTTATGGGGCAACAGATGGAGGTTGGAAACTGGATTCCTCTGACTAATAGGATTGTGCCCTCGTCTTACAGACCTCTGTGAGGGAAATCACCAGTGGTGGAGCCTTGCCCCGCCCTACTGGTGAATGTTCCGCGTTGCCTCGTCGAACACTCACACGTCCTATCGCACTACCTCACACATTATGCCCTGGAGTGACATTCTTCATTGACTGGCTGTTGCCTACAGTGTGATTTGCCACCTTTCTCTCTCTCTATCTCTCTCTGTGTCTTTCTCTATCTCTCTTCTCTCTCGCTCTCTCTCTCTCACACAGACACACCTGCAGAGTTCCAATTAGCCTAATATTGACTCCTAAATTAGTCACCAGTGAGACAGCCTGTGGCAGGTAGGCTTTGCGTGTCTCTTACTCAACACATGCAAAGGTCTGACTTCAGCTCCAATTAAATTCACTCCAATTAAGCAGTATCCATAACCCTTAGTCCTTGTAAACACTTAATCTCCAATACCTGATAACACATCTGGCTGTGATCTGGCCTGTATACGGGCCAGGTCCATTGTAGGGTCTGCTCTTGTCCAGGATTTCATAAGGTCTTAGCCGGTTGCAACATACTAAATCCCAATGACTTTAATATGGACATCTATCACACAAAATATGGTTATTTGCCAGCAAGTCCTCGCTAGTCCAGCCTTATGGTTCTGTTTGGGTGTAGTGGATTACCAGGTTCTCTACATCTGGAAGGTATTGGCTGGATTTATCATGCCCCGTGAATTCTCTGGGTTATAATCACTCCTTCCCGGCGCGTTTCCCTCCACGACAGCGCTTTCCACTCCTGGTTCAGGGTCTCCTCTTCCTCCTCTTCCTTCTCCTCTGTGCCCTGTGTCTCCTAAAGAAATATGGACACTGTCTCTAAGTTCCCCCAAAGATATTTTATTAATGGATGGAGATGACAGGGTTATAGCCAAAGCACAGCACCCCTCCCTATAGAGAAAGCACCAGTAATTGCTTTTTCAGAATAATTTCAAGGTGTGTCAGGGTAGTTCCATATGACTCGCCTTCCTCTCTTTAATTTGGAAGAAGAAGCTGTATAGGCACAGGATTGAGAGTGCTTCATTGTGACAGCATGTGTTTAATATGAAATAATGTAGCCTTCCGTTTTCAAATGCTTCCAATAAACAAACTCTTTGTCTGCTAAGATCATTTCCAGATTGCGCCAGTGACATGGCATGGCACTGTGGTAGGTCCCTGGGAAAAGAGACAGCGAGATAATGCAGTCTGCGTATCTGTCTCTCTCTAATCGTCATATCTCCAGTAGTGGGTCCTGGCTTTCTCCCTCCACTCGTAACAACAAAAAGCCAACTTAACTGACCGCTCGAGGGGGTTGGGGGGGGGGGGGGGGATGCTGTTTCATGTTGTGGTGCGTGGTGCTCATGTATGTGGGCGATTATGGTGGTATGACAATAAGAGAAGAGTAATCCTCCCTGCCAAACAAAATAAAAAAAATGTTCCTTGGTCCAACGATCCCCGTGGCGATTTGTGCGATGGATTTGTCCGTGCGTCGGAGGAGAATAATGACATAGTGGCCTAGAGTGGGTTGACCCCAGCCCCTCCCCCATCCTCCCCATTACTGCGACTGTGTGGCCTGCACTGCGATTCCGCAGGCTGAGTGAACATGACTGAGAGCATTTGTTTGAATGTGCGTGCCATCTCAGAAGAGAGAGAGAGAGCGGAGGGATTGTGACAGACAAAAACTTGGACCGACAGAAAGAAAGAGCGATTAATTGAATAAATCGTTATAAAAAATAAAGAAAGATGCTGGAATGGTACAAAGAGTTTTTAAAAGAAAATCAAAGGCATTTGACAGCAGTGGTTGAAACTGTGTGTGTGTGTGTGTGTGTGTGTGTGTGTGTGTGTGTGTATGTGTGTGTGTGTGTGTGTGTGTATGCATGCGCACTAGAGGCCTCAGCTTTCCTATGTGTGCAAACATGTGCGTGTCTATGTATTTGTGTGTGTATTCATACGTGTGAGATGGCATCTCATAGCACAGTGTATGATTAAGCTTTGAAACAGTGACAGAAATAGAGGGGAGAGAACACATGGGAGTGCAGTGGTATAGGGAACTAGAGCAGAAGAATACACGATGGACATAAAGGAATCCAGGATAATTCTCCCTCAAGATGAGCGTGGGGCTGAGCATAGGGCTGCAAAAAACAGCCAAGTGGAAGATCCAGAGGTCGTTCCCATGGAAACCTTTTGCCCAGGGAGATCGCTGACTCTCCTGCCTGCTAATACAAGCAGAGTTCAGATTGTAGGTCACATATGGCACCAACGATCCTATCAGGCCTAATCTGGCTTGACGTGCGGGTCATAAATTATACTGCAAAGCTGGTCTCCACTCTGGCTTATCCCACCAATGAGGCTTGAGTCGGCGCTGCCACCGTGTGTTTATGACAACAATGAGTTATCAGTCCTCGGGGTCCTTAAACACAATATGAATTTACCGATCAATTGCCCCAAGCAATATGGTGGTCACGCGATCTATGTATTGATTTTTTTGACTGGACATTTTTTTGACTGGACAGAAAAAATACTGTTATATTACTGTTATAATAGTCATGTTGCATTACATTATTAAATCATTCAAAAAAATAAATATTAACACTAAATCAGCCACTCACATTTTTTAGATTTTACTATACAATTAAGTTGTCCATGTCATAAAATAGTAAACAGTAAAATCAATAGTTTTAAAACTAAATTCAATTGAATTAAATTAATAATTAAATAAAATGAGATCTGTGTGACCAAGTCTTGGCGAGAGGCATGGATCCCAGGGTGGCCTTTCCCACTTTTCCACTGACTCTGAAAGATGACACTGAGACACCTTCCTCATTGCCTGTGTGTGTGAGAGAGATTCAAAATGTGATGTATGCAAAATGAAAATAAGCTGTAATATCAGAAAAACACATGCTTCTCTTTATTTAAACATTATTTATTACAGGTCACTAAACCACACTGGCCCTCTGAGACTTCCCCAAGAGAAGAAAGTTTGGTGCTGTATGTGTGTGTGTGTGTGCGTGTGTGTGTGTGTGCATGCGTGTGTGTGTGTGTGCGTGTGCGTGTGTGTGTGTGTGCGTGTGTGTGTGTGTGTGTGCGTGGTGACAGATGGCAGCCCATTGCAGCTCCTCTTTTTTGGCACACTGTTATTCAATCAAATGAGTGTGTGTAGTGGCACACCATTAAGTTAATCAGAGTACCACCAAGATTGACATAAAACATTTAGGTAACACTCCATAATAAGGTGCCATAATAAATAGCAAACTAGTAATTACCTAACCCTTTGTTAATATTTGTTAATTGTTACTAACATATCTATTTGGCACAAGTTAATAGTTTTTTCATCATCAATTAAATATTTGTTTTGTTTATAAAATCTGTATGTTAATGTTTTAGCAAATCTATTAACTAATATTGTATTAATATGTGTTAATAGTTAACTAAATGTATTTTTGGCACTAATTAATAGTTATTTCTTACATCATTTAAATGTTAAATGTTTATTTACAAACTATATGTTAATAGAAAAGTTAATGACTTATTATTATTTAACTAATTGATATTAAACTGTGCTTCTGCCTATTCCAATATGAACCACTCCCCATAGGACCCTTACAATAGATAGATACTTTATTGATCCCGAAAGGGAAATTCAAGAAAAAAACACGGAGCTACCTTGACATGCCGCCACTCTTGTCAGCGCCAGAAACGCTTGCAATAGTTGGTTAAGCTTAATTAATATATTAGTAGTATATAGCTGTAAGCGTGGGGCCCCTTATAATAAAGTTGGTTGAGCTTAATTAATATATTAATAATATATAACTATCAGTATGGGGGACCCTTATAATAAAGTTGGTTAAGCTTAATTAATATATTAGTAATATATAACTATCAGTATGGGGGACCCTTATAATAAAGTTGGTTAAGCTTTATTAATATATTAGTAATATATAACTATTAGTCAGACAGTGAAGGGACTGAGACCAAAACTGGCTTATCACATTTATTCCTTTAGGAAAAGTTAGCAAAACATGCCTTCAGGCACTGGCATACATAAAACAGCATCTGCACAAGCAAAATAAAAAGAAGCAGTTGAATGGGCTATATTACATGCATGATTTCTATACCATCACTGTCAGCCCTACTAGCAAGGGAGACGTGCGACATGGAATGTTCAGGTGCACAGAATGAGTTTATTAATAGTCTGAGACTCACTAAACACTCACAGACGTAGACCATACGGAGGTAATGCATTCAATACATTCATTTCCTGCTAGACTGAATTGCACTTTCCATGAGCACTAAGCTAAACTACACTGAATGCATGGAAAGTTGCTAGCGGAGTTTACAGCTAGTCACGTTAGACTCGTATGAACTCGTGGTCATAATGAAAACATTAATAAACGTTCTCTAAGTTGCTAGAATTGCTACCAAATCCTAACAATACATGTAAATTAATATAATACAGGTGGTATATCAAAGTTTTCAACGTAAACAACATTTTACAGTTACAAAATTAAAACAAAGTGGAGAGTGCTTTATACAGTCAACCTACCCAATGCAAAGCATACCGCTTCTGATCAGCTATGGCAACAATGCAAGGAGAAAACGCAGCAGAGCTGCAGTATACCGTTTCTCCAAAGGGGGCTCTAAAATACCAATCTCAAAAAAGCTGCTTAATTACGGCGAAAATCTAGCCTAGAAATCTAGACGCGGCACTAGCGGCAGCCAGGGCTAGTCTAGCAACTCTCCATTGGCTTGTGAGCTCCAGAAATCGAAACTGAATCAGGCCAATGAAATCATGTATAGAGTCGTTAGGTGGGCTTAACATAATGATTGATGGCAGAGTTGCAACGGTTTGGCTTGAATTCCCTGCTACTTGAAAACAAATAAGATGGATGTTGCTGTTGGCGAACAGTGTGACACGAGTTAAGCTTTTATTAAACGTTTGAACTAGCCAAATAGCTCCGCTGGTGGGAAACACATGGGACTCATAGCGCTGCCGCTGTCCTATTGCGTGCAGAGGGAATTTGAAAGACAGCTGATTATCCCGCCCCTCGGACTGAGCACTGCGAACGGTGAGTGTCCAGACCCTACATTTTAATGTGGGTCTGGCTCGTCAGGCTAGCGAAAATCACATACAAACACTAAACTATATTTCTAACTCTGTTACACCCCTCCCCTGAATTTCACTAAATTCAAGCAGCAACCAAATAGTACTTCCAAAGGCAAAGAGTACACTAGTTTCAAACACTAGACAGAGGGTCACCAATTACAGGACAGCCAACTACAAAGGTATCCAATAAGGATGAAGTGGAAGAAGAGGTGTGCAAACTCTCACACAACCAACCACTGGCAGTAGGGTGCCTTATACACCCCACAATACCATAAAGCCATAAACCATAAATTCTCCACAAAGCTAATCAGAAAAGCTAGATAAATCATAATATGTCATTAACTTTTATATTAGTATATAGTTTGTAAATAAACAGTTAACATTTATATGATGTAAGAAATAACTGTTAATTAGTGCCAAAAAGACATTTAGTTAACTATTAACACATATTAATACAATATTAGTTAATAGATTTGTTAAAATATTAACATACAGATTTTATGCAAACAACTATTATTGAATTAATGATGAAAAAACTATAACTAATAGATATTTTAGTAACAATTAACAAATATTAACAAAGGGTTAGGTAATTACTAGTTTGCTATTTATTATGGCACCTTATTATGGAGTGTTACCAACATTTCTCATTCAATCACATTTAATTTAATAGTGTGTCATTTCCCAAAGTTCAGATGGAGCTGTGTCAAGGAACAGATACCTCTACAGTAATAAATATTTCAGTATTGTGGGTGTATTTTTTTCACCTCTGTGTGTGAAAACGGTCATTGCTTAAGAACATAAATAATAATAATAATAATAATAATAATAATAATAATAATAATACTGAGCACAGTAATAATGGGGTTTGCTGAATAATTAGAAAGATATTGTTTTATTCTGAATATCTACTGATATGAGAGTTATTTTTTTTTATTATTTGCTTTGAGTAAGTTCATTTAGTCAGTTATTTCAGTGCCTTTAAATCTCTCTAAAGGGTTCACCATATGAATCATCTCATGGGGTTATTTTGTTGATGAGATAGCACTGTTGGCGTAGTTAGGAGGATATAAACATGATCCATTAATATTATATTATGCTATTATAAAATAATGAGTTTGGAAGTCACTGCCAGTGACTTAAATCATTCACCCTCCATTAATCAACACCTTCCTTTAAATGTGGGAAAAACAGTGTGACAATTCAGCCTTGTCAATCTGGTCACATGAAATGAAATGCTGATACACACACTGACCACGGCTTCTCACACCTGTTTGTGATACTGTGTGTCCAACATTGAGGTAGCACAGTGACACTAACTGGGAAATGGCTAAGCATATTTGGGTCATATTTTGATTGTATTACGTATTAGGGTCGTAGAAAGAAATTCCCTCATTGAAGTGCAAAAATGAAAAAAGAAACATAATGCCATAACTCCAATTGTGTTTGGTTATATGAAAAGTCTAACATATTCAACATTAGTCTGCAATGATTGAAATGTATTACTAAAAAAATCAACGACCAACTAATAACTACCAACTACCAACTAAACTATCAACCATACAAAATATATTACTTGTACCCTAACGGAACAGACAAAAACCCAGATACAAATCTGCTTACAGACATCCCAGTTTTGTAGACATGACAGAAAATCAATATGTACTGTAGTTCTGTGCATAACGTGGATTACAAACTATAATCCAGTGTTATTACTGGGAGCCTCAGATGTCCTTGATTTCCAACATTCTGAGGTTTCAGGAGGCAGACAAGAAGCAGAAATGCACAAGTGCATACTGTAGGAAGTGAATTGAATTTATATGACACAATGTTTAGACCCCATGACCTGTATGCGGCACTATTGCCAAAAAATCATATTGATTCTCCATTCAAAGGAGAAATTCCATTTCCATGTGGACTACTATTTTTTTCTCCAGGAGTTCAAAAACAGTTGTTAAATCTTACCCTAGGTCATTATAGGTTTATACCCCACGTCTCATGGGGGCTTCTGATTTGTCCATAGGAGAGGGACTCAGCCATAGGCTCGGCTTCACAGACACTAACACATGGTAGTCCGCACGCAATGAGGAAGCAAGCTGTCCAAACACATATGTACCTATATCTCTAATCCAAACTTAATCACAAACAACACACACACACACACACACAAACAAACATAAACACTTACAGACACACAGACTACCATATGAGATGGAAGTAGGCCTTTCAAAAAAAGATTAAGAGATGGTAAATATTTAATTTGAATTAAAGTGACAAATGGTAGTTTTACAAGAGGATAAGAGAAGCTCAGTGCTTCCTGTGGGCGTTTCAGTGCGGTGAAGACATTTTTCGGATTGCTGGGGCAATGAAACATATATTTGTTGGGTATCTGCACACCCATTCGCTCCAAATAAAGTTGCACTCTGCTCGCAATATCGTGGTGATTCCAGTCTCTCTCTCTTTCCCTCTCTCTCCCCCTTTCTTTCTCTCTCTTCCTCCCCTCTCTCTTGCTCCATCTCTGCTTCCTCGCTTAAGATTTCATGAGTGAGCTGCTGATAAAGTCATGGGTGACTGGATCTTCACCTCTTGCCCAGAAAAAAAGAGGGACAGATCAGAGACGAGCAACCAAGCAACCCGGGGATGCTCCAACACCGAGACCTTTAGCGCACAACATTTGAATGTGTCTTGGCAGGAATGGATTGTTACTTGCAGGGCAGAGGGGCGGTTGAGGTCAGTGGAGATCCTGAGTGTTGGAGAAAAGGCTTTCTGTCGGTCTCGCTCTCTCTTTCTCTCCCTCTTTCTGTCACACACACACACACACTCTCACTCACACACACACACACACAATTTAAGATGCTTTGTAGTCACCTTGCATGGGTGAGGTCAGATGTGTGTGGTTCAAAAGAGAGATGAGACGGGGCAGGCAGCTTTTCAGAAGAAAAAAAAAAACTCTCAATCTGTAGAGCTAACGAGATCATATGATGGAAATGATGGGAGAAAAACCTTTGCAGCTGCAGGCCTAATCAGATTCTGCCATTTCAGGCAGTTTAGTTTTTTTTCCTTCACTCACTGTAATGTGTGTAACATTAATTCAGTTACAGGCAGTACCGGTACAAGTACACCAGTTATTCTGAGGGGCATGAGACACAAATGTACAGTCAATAGAGACAACCCGAGAGTACAGTGAGTCACAGAAACTGTCATTCATGGGTGCAGCCTCGGAATTAGACCCTGAGACAGCAGAGCATTATAGTCTACTATGTCTCCCTTGATGTCTTACATTTCATACACAGTTATGATATTATAGGTTTAACCTACCTCATCAATATCCATTTTTTAAATGTTAGCTGAAATTAGATTTGCTATGAACATACCATCAAATTGTTTACACTCTAATCAGGGTTAAACTTAATAATGTCCAACAGAATAGATGCCAGACAGTCAGATTTTAACTGCAATGTATTAGATGCAACATAGGTGTTATCCTGTACTAGATTTTATTCCTTAACTTATTTCTAAATAGCTGACTAACTTACTATTTTGTGGAGTTCTGATCAGAAATATGAGAAGACATGTCTTCTAAATGCCTAAACACTCTTCATAGTATACATTATTGTATGCATCCCAAATGATCCAGACATTGTGAAAGCAGAAATTAAAGTTGGACAACACCAATTAAATTTAAATATGTTCTTGTTCACAGCTCTCGGTGGGTTAGTGACGTCAAACCTCAGACCTCTGGAAGCCAAGCGGAGTCAGGAACTTCAGCTGCCATCAAGTGCCTGTATGTGAGAGAGAGAGTTAGTTTACTTAAGAACCAAGAACAAGTCGCCGGTCTTCAGAGTTTGGGCAAAGGATCTCTTCGAAAAATCATTGAAAGAGAAAGAGATTGAAAAGAGTTGTCATACTGAATTATGAATAATAAAAAAGGGAAAAGGACAAAAAAGGATAGAAACAAGGAGTGGAAGAAAGGTGGCAAGGGAAGGACTTTGACGCTAATACAAGCTGAATCGCCCTCTAATGGCACTGCTCTAAATTGGAAAAATTGACCTTGCAAGGAGAGGTGACACAAGCTTGCTCTCTGAGACGTTTGGGAAAGGAGGGGAGGAGTGTGTGTATATATATGTGTTTGTGAGAGTGAGTGTGTGTGTGTGTGTGTGTGTGTGAGTGAAAGAGTGTGAGAGTGTGTGCGTGAGGCAGGGAGGGAGGGGGGTCAGCAGGGGCTAAATGGAGTGTTCGGAGCAGGCTGCTGTGGAGCCCGCAGGCCAAGTAAATATTTCATGAGTAATTTAATATCTGGAACATGAGTGCGTCCCTCACAGGGGGTGGAAACAGACAGCGATCTGGGAGACAGTTGGGTGAAGCATGTGAGTGTGTGAGCATGCGTGTGTGTGTGTGGGGGGGGGCAGAAGTTAGGGAGGAGAGAAAGAGGGAGCAAAAGGAGGAGAGGGAGGAGGTGGTGCTGGAGGAGGTGGTAGGGGGGAGGGAAAGAGGGGGCAAAAGGAGGAGAGGGAGGAGGTGGTGCTGGAGGAGGTGGTAGGGGGGAGGGAAAGAGGGGGCAAAAGGAGGAGAGGGAGGAGGTGGTGCTGGAGGAGGTGGTAGGGGGGAGGGAAAGTGAGTCGCTGTGAAGACCCGCCACCCCGCGATGCCCTCCCTTTCTCTGGGTCAGTGCAAAGGCACAATCTGTCTCAGCCCGATACACACACACACACACACACACACACACACACACACACACACACGGCCTCAAACGGAAAGCGGCTCACAAAGGGCAGGCTAGCACGCACACAGCGTACAGCGTACCAGGAGGAGCCTTTTCGTCTACACAGAGATCGCCCGTGTCAGACCACATTAATCCTCAAACCTCTCTGGTATTATGGACTCCATACAGAGGAATTTCAATGCCAGCGTGGTTTTAATGGATAATGCTCAAATTAATTGCAGAGGTCATGCCCTTAACCAAGTGATTATATGATATGTGAGTGTATGTGTGAGAATGACTGTATGGCACTATCATATGCAGTAAAATATATAAAGAAATAATTTTGTGATTCAAAATACATGCTGTGATTTTAAACATAAAACCGTGATATACATAACATATAAAACCAGTGTATGTGATTTCAACCCTGAGCAGTATATGATGAGTGGCACAGTAAGCAGTCCGTTGTTTTTTCCTGGACTTCATGCTTTGCTTGATGGCCTTCTGGCACATGCGGTACCGATGGTGGGCTTCCGTAGGCTGACACAAGTCAAACGGCTCTGATTAGAGGCAGGAGTGTTTGGCGCATCCATTACAACAAGCAACGCAAGGAGCTCATTAATTTTTCAGTCTTCCCCCGAGGCCTCACTCTGAAGCGACTTACAAAAAAAAAAAAAAAGAAGTTAGTGTTTGTAAGCAAACAGAGCAGTTATTCAGCGGTCTCTAACCACAGATGACACACCCAATGAGAAGGCAATAAAAATGTGATAGGCTAATGCCCGTTGTAGTGTGGTGAGTGGACCAGCCAACTTTTTGGCACAAAAGAAAAAAAAGGCCATGATGTTCAGCTTGACATGTTTAGCTTTAAAAAAAAAAATAAAAAAAAAAATAAAAAAAACACACAGTGAATTTGTGCAGAATGGCGTAGCTCTCTGTGTTCTTGAATATAAATCAGGGGTAATTACGCTCACCAGCCCGATCAGATTTTCACATGTGAGCTCCCACATGTGAGCATTTTCACACCGATTCCCACTAGAGGGGTCCTGCGAGATGACAATCCAGGTCAACTGATGACAGATGAGACATTTCCCAGGTCACACCTCCAGTCTTCCTGGTGCAGGTACAACAACTGCCAGTCCTGGCCGAGAGGAACGAGGGGACACGTCACCAGGGAATTTTCCAGAGACTGCTGACAGAAAAATCAATCGCTGCCAATACATTGTCACCCAATGTAATAGGCAGAGGCCCTGATAGCAGAACATGTTGGGGGAGGACTGACAAAAGAAGGAGAAGGATGTGGAATATCACCTCAGATAGACAAACATGAGATAATGGAAAACTAAAGGAAAAGACGAAAGCCAGATAGAAAAACTAAAAGTGAGCCAAACCAAAAAGGGAGGACGTATAGTGCGTCTTGTCTCTTTCTTCTCCTGGTGTCTTTGTGATATCAAATCCCCCTTCCCTGCATCATTTGTTAATATGAGGTTACCGGGTAATTCATTTTTTCTGTCGACACTGACAGATGGCATGGGCTGTGACACTGCATGTGTAATAAATGATTTGTTACCGCAGGTGCACAAGATCATTAGAGAGAATCTGTTCAGGAGGATGTGAAAAACAAATATGTTATTCATGGCAACAAACTCCAGGAAGTGAACAAAACATAAAATTTGTGGGGAAAGGGGGGGGGGTGGTGCTCTTTAATTTGATGCCGTTTTCCTCTCCGTAAAAGAGCACAGCTTCTGTCTCTCATTAAGCGAATGTTTACTTTTTGGTTTTCTTCCATGAATGTCGAATTAGTTTCTCTCCCCTATGGCACAGATTGACTATTTCTCCCTAATTATCTCGCACACCTGCTGTGATAAATGACTCAGGACAGTCAGGAGTTTCAAATCTTGTGAATATATTCACCACATAAATCCCAAAAACCAACAAGTCCAGTTTTTATTACAAAGGTTATGATCTGTTTAGCTTTCTTATATGTATGTCACCCATTTTAGATCTGAGTACATTTTGACTTAGTATCTGAGAGGTTTGTGGCCAATACTTTTTCCTAGTGGTGGAAACAGACTTCCATATTATGCAGTGCTATATTTATATATAGCACTGCATAATATATATTTATATAATACATAATTCCCTCTAAAGTCTAATGTAGTAAAGAATATGTTTTTCCCTCGATGTACTGTATAGCAGAACTCAACATACTTAAAACTGCAAAACACATTATGTAAATGTAAACATGTAAAAAATGTAACATTACAACGTAAAAAACGTAACATTACGTAAACGTCAATATTTGTACACTTGTTTTCTATAGGGTGACCTATTCCTCATCTCTGATCTAATTGTAAAAGGTCACTGTAGTAAAATCCCATCACTCCAACCATGTGTTGGCTTCACCGACTTAGCCTTGGAAGTGCACGCTTTACGGAACCCCATACATAATCTCCTATAATTCTGTTTTGCCCATATATTCTATATAATTTGCATTTGTTTTTTTCTTTTCTTTGAAAATATAGGGATTATTTTCTTCAGACACCATTTTTGAAAATGCTGAAATGTAATGTAATCTGTGCTGTACAGAGCAGACAGGATGAAGTGTGTGTGTGTGTGTGTGTGTGTGTGTGTGTGTGTGCATGCGTGCGAGACAGAGAGTGTGAGAGAGTGTGTGTGTGTGTGCCCTGGATTATCTATGAGCATCACCATTTATATAAAATCTGAAATGTTTACATGAGAAAGTGTTTATGTTATCGTTAAGTGTTTATATTATTGTGTGTGTGTGTGTGTGTGCATAAGTAACTAACGGTCTGCAGCTAGCGCACAGGAGGTGCAGCGTTGTCATTTAAAAATGGCCTGACACCATCTCTGATAAGCTGGCCGGAATCAGGGGATATGAGACAGAGGTCACTGGCTGGTGAGAGCCACCCCTCTGAACTCTGGGATATTAGTCGGGCCCTGTCAAATGCAACCCCCCCCAGGCAAGGCTGCCTGCTTAATCTGTGTCACACGCGCAATGCCAAGAGACCAGTGCCCTGGCAGTGCCCTCTCCATCAAAGGTGTGCACCAGCAAGAGAAAAAAATGCCTCTGTTGGGATCGATGGGCCAACTGAATTAACTGAGGGGTGTGATTAAAATCGATTGATAAAGAAGCATTTTAATCATGTGCCTATAAAGGCTACCCTCACAGAACAGGTTTTAACCTTACAGTACATAATGTTGTCATAGTTGTTTACAATTGTGTGACCTTCATTACCTTCCACTACCTGGTGCTGTCTGGTATCATAATCTTATCCGGCATTAATCTATCCGCAGTGCTATTGTGCCTATTGAGGCTCATATATATAATATATATTTCATTATTATGTTACTGTTATCTCTGCAATATGTTTTTTATGGTCATTTTATATTTTGAGTGCCATCATAAAAAAAAGGCTATCATTGTAATTGTCCTATGTTATAGATCAAGTCACACACACCCTTCACTACAATATTGGTTTATTCCAAAATATATTGGTAAGTATCTAATAGCATACAAGTACAGAAAACTCTGTTACTCACCAAGGATGGACGAATTAACGTTGTTAGGGGTCCATTCTCTGAATGAACAGGAGTGTGGGGGGTCACAATTGATTCATGCATTCATTGAGGGAACATGCGCCATGGAACCACTAATGTTTTGTGCATTGGTGTGTGTGTGTGTGTGTAGGGCTTCAAGGTCTACTAGTCTCTAAGCGTAACACTCTTAAAAATGTTAAGGTGTAGCAGACTGCATTAAACTGTCTGAAAGGCCCGGGACCTCAGAGTGTTAAGAAAACCCATCTGAAAACGTACATGATTCTGTTGAATAAAAATCATTAACGTGGCAAAATATGTTAGTTCAACATAATAACATTGTGTTTGAAAGAAAAACATGAGTTTGTTTAATTTCAAAAGAAGTGGGCAGCCCCTGTGCTGTATCACTCACATATCGAATCATTCCCAAATTGTATCACCTTAATTGCATTACTACTAAGTTGAATATCAGGGTGTTAGTGTCCAAAAAATAGTGTCCAAATAAATTAGTGCCTTCTTACATATGAATAAAATCCAAGAATTATATCAGTCTGGTTTCAGAGCTCACCACAGTACTGAATCAGCCTTAGTTAAAGTTTTTAACAACCTCCTCACTGCTGCCTATAATGGACATATATCAATTTTAGTCCTCCTGGACCTCAGTGCTGCCTTCGACACCATAGACCATGACATACTACTTCACAGGCTTGAACATTTGATAGGCATTAACGACTCAGCACTCGCTTGGTTTAGATCATACCTTTCTAACCGCAGACAATTTGTACAAGTCCACAATAAACCGTCTATCCAGACTATGGTAAAATATGGGGTGCCCCAAGGCTCAGTACTAGGCCCCCTGTTATTTTCTCTCTATGTGCTTCCCCTAGGCTCTGAAATTAGGCATTAAATTTCATTCTTATGCAGACGATACACAACTATACCTTTCCATAAAACCTGACGAATTAACTCCGTTAGCCAAACTTGACACATGTATAAGAGATATAAAGACATGGATGACAAATCATTTCCTGCTTTTGAACTCCGATAAAACAGAAGTCATTGTTGTAGGTCCTAAAAAGATGAGGGATATCCCATCCTCATCACAGGCTACATTTACTGATCTTCGACTATCCTTATCCACAAGTGTTAAAAATCTAGGAGTTACAATTGACAATAAAACAGATTACCAAAACTTCATTCTATCACTTAAGGAAGTCCTTATCCTTACCAGACGCTGAGAAATTAATCCATGCTTTTGTAACCTCAAGGATTGATTATTGCAATGCTCTATATGCTGGCTGCAATAACACCTGTGTGACTGGCACCCCAGTCGCGCATGAGATGGTGGTCCCCGACCATACCTGCGCTGGTGTCGACTACCCCTCACCATGCCTTAGTTATGCTGCTATAGCATAGTGCTGTCATGGACTTCTCATGTGCCACGCCGTACAACCCCCCTCCCCTCTCCTCTCTCCCCTTCTCTCTTTCTCAACTCTCCCTCTCTTGCCCATTCTCACTATGATTTACTGTAACACCACTGATCACTTATTGACATTAACCACATTGATTTCAAGTAATACTAACCCATTCTACATTTCTCTTTCTTCCCCCTTACTGTACCTCACTTGTGAGGTATATCATAACCAGTCATCAACCATCCGTGTGCCTGGCCCTCCTCTTACCCATCCCACCTGAAGTCCCATTCTTGACTGCTGTATTACTGTCCCCCTACCTGGATTCCTGGCCCGTACAGCCCCATCACCTGCCTATGACAACTCTTCCCGGATTCTGGCCTGTCTGTTGACCCACCACTTGCCCCCTGACAACTTTCTTTCCTGGACAATTCCGACGCCGGACTATTGCACTTTCTCTCACTAAATCATGATTAATGCTTTATCATACTGGATACGTAATCATCCCACCTCTTGTAACCTTCACCTCAGGTGCTTTAAACACCATGTCCTATTCTCCACACCTGACTGTCATATGCATTTGTCAGTTTACAGACCTTACTGTCCGTATTGACCCTAGGCAGATGTGTCAGGCCCTTGAGTCGTGGATCTGCTCGAGGTTTCTTCCTATGTGTATCTCCAATTCCAGGGAGTTTTTCCTCACCCCTGTTACCCATGGGCCTTCTAATTCTTTCTTCCTTTTCTTTTCTCCCTCTTTTCTTTTTCTCTGATTGCCTACATTCTGTAAAGCGCCATGATACATGTGTAATGTTTTGGCGCTATATAAGCACAATAAATTGAAATTGTATGTTCTGTTTTGAATAAAACACTTTTTAAAACTCAACGCAACAAAATTCAGCACACTTCTCATTGTTTAGATGCTACTTTTTGAACACTCCACGTGCCCACCATTATTTTCGACTGAGACGTAATCTTCGTTCTCTGCGAGACGTTCTCTGCGTGAACACCAGTGTTGCACAAATTGCAGGAGAGATGTTCTGCCATTCTGCAGATTTTTTTGGACTGCTATTCATTTCTCTTTAAAATTCCTTCAAAGGTATTCTATTGGATTCAAGGAAGGTGACGTACTTAGACATAGTTTTCACTTTTTTTCTACAGTATTAAGTCTTGTATCATTTTGACAACGTTCTGGAATATTCATCTGGCAAGCTGTTGATGACTTGGAGTCACATTGTCTGCCAGCATTTAGGTATTTCCACAAGTATTCACGGTGCCATCAATAAATGTCATCACCCTCAAGACCTCACGCAGCCCTACAGCATCACACTCACTTCCCACCTTCCTGCCTCTCTGTCAGGGCAATCCATTTGCTGTGTCCTGGAAAGGTTCACACCAGACATACCAAACCCTATTTGAGCTAAACAAACGTGCTCATGTGATCAAAGAATCAAAGAATGCTCTTCCGATTTTCATCAGGCTTCTTTTCATATTCATTTTCCAAAGATTTAATCTTTGTGCCGTTTCTGTGCTGAGGAGCTGTTTGGCTCAGGCTGGGTACACAGCATGCGTAGCCTGAGCCTGTTCAGTACTACCACCACGGTGAGTGCATACTGGCAAGAAAGTAAATACAATTATTGTCAAGTGTCTTTGTGACATCCCTGACCTTTTGTAAAAAAGGCATGACTTGAACATGCTCAATGCTAAGTCGACATGCTGAGCACTGAACCAGAAAGAGGGCAATGACATGTTGGTTCTACACGTCATACATGATGTGACCCTGGCGTAAATAAAAAAGTCCGCTTAAGCGCCAGGCCAGAGGCAGTCAATACTGCCTCCCTGAATACACCAGGCACACACGCACACACACACACACACACACACACACACACGCGCACACACGCACACACCACCACCACCTCTACCCTCATGACCCTCAAGTCTGATAACAGTGCAACAAGCATGAAGCAGGAGGAGGCACACATACCAGATGGAATGACCATCAATTTGCATTTGTCCTACCAAATTGCACGAAACTCTACAAAAACACTCCCTCTGACACTCAACCCCCACATCTAACCCACCACAAAACACACACACACACACACACACACTCCAGTATACACTCCCGCATCCATACATACATTCACACGCGCACACACACAGGGCTCTGCATTGTCAGTACGGTTGACGATGAGACTCAGTGACCTACATTGGCTGCGGCACTCTAGTGGCCCCTATAGAGGCTGCCGTGTCCAGATGCCTTCTCTCACGTTGGGCAGAAACTCGGTCAGAGGTCAGTGTTAGATGAATGGAGGAGAGGCGCGAACAATCAGCACACTGCCCACAGCAGAACAAAGGTGGCCCCTCTCTCTCTCCATCTCTTGTTTTCCCTGTGCTGGACTGGCCCTCAGACGGACGCGGTGTCCTTTTCATCTGCGCTCATTACTTGAGAGGGTCCGACTCTGGCATTCTGACACCTGAGTCGACAACCCAGTGTGCACAACAAAATGGCGGCTGAGGCGATAATGTGGAGAGACAAGGGGTGAGCCGGGGATGCCAGGTTGGTGGGGTGGGGGCTGGTGTTGTTGTGTCGGCTGAAGTTAATGTAGATGGGTGAATGACCGAAAAGGGCAACAAAGAGAAATTTTGAGTAGTTTTTCAAAGCTGGAATTTTTAGAAGTGAGCAAGTTTGTTTGTCTGGTCACTTTACTCGCGGACGGTAACGACTGCCTTCCAGGAGCTGAGGCTGAGCTCACTGTGTTGCATTACACAACATAAGGATAGAGCTACAGCTCGGGATCAGCAGAGCTGCTCTTTGATGTTTTCCTTTTGATGTGATCATATTTAAAACTAAAGAGCCAACCTTAAAGTACTCCTGCTCACTTTGATGTTTTGGATGCCCTTAACATAGCCCCTGATGCAGCGGCGGCTGTGTATGTAAATCTGTTCTTGGGAGACACTGTCAGTGACAATCAGACAGGGCCTTGGTCTAACGATAGATAATATGTCAACACATGGTTTCAATGAAAAGAGAGCACTTTCAGTGGCTGTAAATATTAATATAGTTCACCACTGGCCAGGGCTGCACCAAACAAAATCACCATTATCAAGACATACAGAAGCGCTCTCTTTTCATAGTTTTAGGTTGATGGCAAAAATCTGCAGTCAAGATAATGATCTTCTATACCTCATCAAAATGGATGTTTGGGCTGAATTCCTCCCGTGTAAGAAGCCAAATTTCATATTCCTTTGACCATCAAGGTATCAGTAGTTTCCTCAAGTTCCCCTTCATTTACACAGCTGGCAGGTTTCACCGTTGGCCCGGCTTCATGGGGGAGACACGGACTTCTCCATTCCCATGCAGAGCAAGACAAAATGGACACCCGGTATCCGACCCTCCCTCGAGGATTGGTTTTTGATTGCAAAAAAAAAAATTCATCTGGAAATGGAAAATCCTGTGGGATTTGTGCGGGTGGCAATAGTTGGCACGTCGGCCATGGCTTGGCATGGGAACACAAAATAAAACAGTTGGAACATGGCTGCGAGGCAAACGAACCAACCAACCAACGCGAGGCGGCCAGCCCTGTTTTCATTAAACTAGGGTTCCTTCCGACGGAGAAGGGGAAAATGTCAACAGCGCGTCTTGCGGACGGGTTCAGCAACTTCAGCTCCAACCACACCGTCTCTCTCTCTCTCTCTCTCTCTCTCTCTCTCTCGTTGGCATGTGCTCTCTGCGAGATTGGTAATCTGAGGGATCTCCAACAAGCGGTGTGCAGAGTTCATCCTTTTTCAGATGCCTTCCTTGGCCTTGGAGGAATCTAACCACAGTTCATCTTTTCCAGATTATCAAGATGTTGGAGAGCGAAACAGTATAAGTGACCAAATAGATTTGCCCATAGAAAGCTAAGGAATGATTGGAAACAAGTCCACAGAGTCCATCTAGTGGCCATTTGGGCTATCACACATGCAAGAGAGTGGGAATCCGTAGGCTTTTTCAACCGGTCAAACACACAGTAAAGCTTTGCTGAAAGAAGCAAAAGCAGAACTCAATTCCAAGCACTCAGCTGGAGGTAGCTCTTTACCTCCATTTTCATTCCTAAAATGGACATTCAATGAATACTTATATGCAGAACAATAGAACTCAGTCATAGATTTCTCTTATAATAATATAACAACTCCTTAATTCATTCTAATCTATATTTGAATTTAGGTAGCATCGAGGTATGAATGTATACATCAAATATATTATGATCAATGCAAACAACTAAAAGAAGTCATCATTTCTTTTTCATTTCATTAGCATTAAAGTAAAGTCAATCAAGGTAAACGGATGAGGTTTTAAACACTTCCTGAAAAATCCAAAACTATCGTTAAGAATGGAGAACAAGAATGGAGTCTTCACTGTGACCTCTTAGTGTTGATGGAAGGCCGACTCAGCAGAGGCTCATCAGAGGACCACAGTTGCCGAGATGATCCAGATAAGAAGGGCCCGATCCAGTGAGTGTCCTGTAGGCTGGAGTGAGGGATTTTAATTTATTTATGGTTGTTATAGGAAGCCAATGAAGAGTAACTCCCTGCAAAAAGGTAAAGTCAGGGCTGCACAATTTATGAAACTCATTTACATTCATAAACCAGTCTAGTTTTCATATTAAACACAATATTATTATGTTCAGTCAGTCATTCCAATCAAGTATTCCATGTATCTGAATGAATCAAGTAAAGCAAGCATATCACTGTTTGAAAAGGAAAAGAGAGGTTGTCAAACTTGGAAGTCATGGTTTCTCTCTAAAACAATTATTGTCAAACTTGGAATAGTCATGGTTTCTCTCTAAAACAATTAGCTTTTTTTACCTTAACATAACGTTTCCAAAATCATTTACATGGCACATAACCTCCTCTGCCATCACTGATATTGTCTGAGCGGCCCTCTATAGGCGATTTCCAACCTAGCAACTTTCTGTGTTCGGGTAGGAACACTATTTGTTCCGATGAGCAGTAGTAGTGTGCACCTCCTCACCAGTGAGGTGCAAGGCAAAAGGGACTGGATACAACTGAAAAGAATGAGGTGCCCGCACTCTGCTATTTCTCCCATACGTTTATTGTGCTGCAACGTTTCAACCCTTTTGGGTCTTCCTCAGGCAAAATGCACTATTTGTTCCTACCATGAGTGTGTTAAGTATTGAGCATGTACAAGATATCAGTGGTTCCTTTATACATGGTTGTACCTACAGTAGAGTATAATTTAACACAGTGACATAACACAATTGAAATATTATAGGATATATGGAATATATAAATGTCTAGTTTGGAAGGAACCATGGTCTGCACTACAAGTTGTGTAGCATACTGTGTGAGGGTCTGATCCTCAGAATATTATACAATATAAACAACATGACTTTGTGAGTGAGACTACATGCTCATAACACCAAAGTTACATGCAGTTTAAGATGGGCCAAATGAAGATGAGCTAAGCTGGTTGTTGATATGTTGGGATGTGAATGCGAAGAAATGTGATTTCATTTCACTTTTGCCAAATAGTGCTATGTTGACATGTCTGAAAAACAACCTAAAGTGAGTGTATAAACTTTTTTGTGATATACTTGTGAGTTTCATTGCTTGTTTTTCATTTCACAATTTAGATTTGCACATTTTCAGGGTTAATTGAAAACCGTTTTATGAAGAGCATTCACTATTGACTGAGAATGCGTTCCATAACTTCCTGATTTACAGAATGTTTTGGGGCAAAAAACTTCTGTACATTTCTGTTATATAATGGACGAGTTATGTGGACAAAATGTGACCAAATCTGGACAAATGAAGATATGCAGTCTCAGGATGTCTATTATGACAGTGGACAGAATTACTTTTGTCCATTAAACATGACTTGTGAAAGGAAAGGAAAAAGCACATAATATGTCAGTTCAGTACAAGACATAAATCATCTGTTCTGTTTTCTGTGAATGAAAAAATGTGTTTGCTGTATAGCAATGTCTTGTGGACACAATGCTAATGTGTTCATGTTTTTCATGGGAAAAAAGCATTAAGGTGGGTTCGTAATAAATTAATGTGTTTCTTACCACAGCATGTTTTGTGCATAGAAAAAGATGTATTACACCTCATACCATCAAGGCACCACTTTTTAAAAGAAGTATTTGGGCAGATATTTAACTTAAATCAGCCTTTTTTTAAAAATGGCTGCAACAGGGGCTATGGTTATTTTCATAATTACATGCCATAAGATTTGACTGAGAAAACAACTGATATTTTTTTAATAAAGCACTGCTAATCAAACACTTTTTCTCCTCGTGGCTTTGTCCTGATCGCTCACTTTACGTCACTCTTGTGTGGACCTGACCATGACAACATTAGCCTATCAGCTACGGATCCATAAGAACATTGATTAGATTATAAGAAGCAACTGTTTGTAGCTAGCATTAGTATTTTCTTCCTAGTTTCTAGCTAGCTTTAAAGATAGATAGCCTAACGTTTTTTTCACCAGCTAGTTGCCATGTGCTAGTTACATGGCAACTATGCAACTATGACTATTGCCCTAGAAAGCATAAAGTTAGGTTAATAATAGTTGTATGAATATCAATTAAATTTGTGATCAACACTCAATTTGTAACGTTTTAAAAATGTGCAGTAGCCTACATTAGACCACAATACATAGGCCTACTCCCTTTTTCAATTTTGTGGTGGTCCTCTGTCAGTATTGTGTCTGCATAGGCAGGCAATCTTGTAGCCTAGAGATATCGAGATTTTAACTGCATGGGCACTAAATCACAAGCTAAACCAACATGCATGCAAAAATCGCAAGCTTATGTGAACCCTAAAATGCCATGAGGTTACATTCATCTTGTAACAAAAGCATTACTTCCTGACATTTTAATGTGAGCAATTATTTCACAGCATTTCAGCTAAGATAATAGCCTAGATTTCATCTATACATTTTTTATTTTCAGTCATTCCTGAATATTTATGAAGCAAAATGTAGGCTACGGTTTTATGAATGTGCTATGCCCATCACATCACGTGTGTTAGTAAATTTGGTGGTAATTGAAAACGAAAAAAACTACAGTGTTTTTTTAAAATGACTGAGTTCAAATGAGTTGTTGTCTCTTCTGCAAACACATGTGACTTAAATTTCGATGTCAGGAGGAAAGGACAGCAAGTGGAGTGACCTGCTTTTTGTGGCTGATTGAAGACCGGACACCTCACATTTTGAACCACCCTCCACTATGAAACTTTTTTTGATTTCCCCTTAATCCCCCCCCCCCCCCTCCCCCCTTAATCAAGGAGTCCCTGAATTACAACCTTAAAATAAAATTAAGGTATACTTACTTAATATTACCACCTTAATCACAACAAATAAAGGGAACCCCTGACTTGACACCTTAAAGCTGCAGTTGGCAAGATTTTCAGAGATCATATTCACTGAAACTGACACTCTGACATAACAACATAAATCTGCCGGCACTTCTACCTCCACCTGTTATTTGTTTTGCAAAAATCCACAGCTCCCGGTTCTTCCGGTCCAATCAGAGCAGGGCTGTGTGAGATCTGACAATCACAGTCTGGTGCAGTCCGGTGCACACTGACGAGCACAAACTCCATGAGAGGGTGCTCGGTGGTAGTGGGGGAGGGGCATGAGAGTTGTAAACATTCAACATTTTGGCTCAATCTGTCAGACTTTCCAACTGCAGCTTTAAATGTAGATTAAGGGGTCACACCTTAAAATGGCATTTTAAGGAAAAAATAAGGGCCACTTATGCCACCCTGGGCTTAGTACCCAGGGAATTCTTTAGAAGAATTTCTAGGGAAGGTTTGACAGTCAAAATCATAAAAGTTTATTAAATAACCAAAGGGGGGAAAGGGATGCAATAGGAGGGTCCTGCAATAATAGCTGAAACGAGTCAGAGGTTATGAAAGTACAAAAATATTTATTATTGTTATTTGTATTATAATACAGTATCAACAGGTGATTTCTAAAGTGGGGTCGAGGCTCCACTGGAGCTAAAAAGATACAGCAGATGAGGGCTTACCTGAGGGAGACAGACTAACTGGAGGTGTTCTAAGTTCCAGCCATCACACGTGCAAGAAAGTAACTTACCAGTGACACACTGCAACCAACCCACTGCAACCAACAATGACACCACAAATGTGCAGCTACAGGGTCCCACCACCAGGTGACTAGCCTCCCTCAAAGAGGGCCCAACATCTGCCAAACAAACAAATAAAACAGCACCACAAGGGAGCAAAAATACAGTAGGCCTACGCAGACGTTAAGGTAGATTATGCAGGCACACCAGGACAAAAGAAATACAAACACACACAAGTGACAGCCAGCACCAGACTGGCACTATAAGCAGTTACAAGAATGAAGCATATGCCTCTTATGCCCCGTTCCTCTTTACTAATGCAGCAAGTAACATGCAGGCTGACATATGAACGGCAAATAAACCCAAAGAACACAGGCAGACAAAGAAACAAAATTATACCAACAAGCAGACGTAGACACTAAGTTAATGCCCACAAAAAAAAAAAAACAGACGCAGACCTTACTTAAAAACGGCACACAATTAGGCTACACCAAAATAAATTAACTACAGACAAGACAGCAGCACGACCCACGCTATGCACCCAGCAAAGATGGAAGACATTGAACGTAAAGCCTACTGCAGCCTAAGTTACCCATTAAAGCAAGCATCGTACATACCTATGTTCTTAACTACGATTACTGCACAAGGCGCCGTATGGAGAGCACTCACCCACGTTCAGCTACAGGCATACAAGAGAAAATGTTACGACTCAAAACAGAAAATAAACTACGAGAGATTAAGACAAACATAGGTGCATACCTGTAGAATAAGGGATGGTGTCCAAAACACGGGCTGCAGGAGTAGACTAGCCGGTGACCGCAAAGCTACAGGTGAAGACAAACATTGATTAAACCATGTTATTAGTCCAGCAGCAAACGGGAGTACTGCAACATACCTGATGACTAAATCTGGGACACTAGGGGGTTAAACAGGCAAAGCTTACAATGCTTCTTCGTACCTGGTTTGTTTACTTGGTGGTTTTATAGGCCTACTGTCCGGCCAGTAACCAGTGCGAACGAACTCCAGTGTGTAACTAATCACCACGCCCCCCCTAGTTAGCGGGAGCAGGCCAGTGTGGGACATGTAGGGAAAACAGGAGACATAGGGAAAAGACAGGGAAACAAGGTGAACTGGCTACACGGATATCAAGCGGTTGGCCATATATCTGAAATTAACCGGACATTTGGAACTCCGAACTTAGCCGGCTCTTACACTACTCTCCTCCTCGTATTTCAGACGGACATTATGTAAATGAGCGCATGTCTGAACAAAGCGAAGAACATGCAGAGATTCTGTTCATGTGTCGTTCACACATAATATCCGCACGCATCATATCTGAATCACCGGAAGGGTCGGACATCTGCTCGACAAAGATCCGCATACAACCCCAAAACAGAAAAAGTTGGGACATTGTGTAAAATGGGAATAAAACCAAATAGTAATAATCTGCAAAACTCTTAAACTCTTTGCAACTGCAATATTTAGTTGCAAAATGGACACAGACAACATATTCAAATGTTGAACATGACACATTTGACTATTTCATGGAAAATATAAGTTGATTTTGAATTTGATACCAAATAAAGTTGGGACAGGGAAAACAAAATGCTGGAAAAGTGTTGTAATAATAAAAAAAACAAAAGGAGGAATGTTTCACAACTAATTAGGATAACTGGCAATATGATTGGGTAGGAAAAAGAGCATCCCAGAGAGGAAGGGTCTCTTAGAAGTAAACATGTAGGGTTATTCATCAGTCTGTGTAAACCTGTGTGCACAAATGATGGAACAATGTCATTTTAATGCTTCTTAACATGAAATTGTGAAGTATTCAGGGAGTTCATCATCTACAGGACATAATATTATTGAAACATTCAGAGAACCCAGAGAAATCTTTGCAAACAAGGGAAAAAGCTGAAAAACAAATTGGATGGCCATGGTCTTTTGGACCTCAGATGGCACTGCATCAACACCAAACCTGTTTCCAGACCTGTCATTGTATGGGCTCAGGAAAACCTCTGATAACCACTGTCTATGTGCACAATTTGATACTCAATTCAATACAGCCAAAATTGTACTGAGACATGATACAGAAAATACCATCATCTTATCTGGACCTGAGCTTGTTTAAAATGGACTGAGGTAACATGGAAAAGGTCCTGTGGTTAGACCAATTAAAATTTGCCATTCTTTTTGGAAATCATGGACTCATCTGGGCTAAAGAGGAGAGGGCCTATCCAAGTATCCAACCTATCCAACTTGTTTTAGTGCTCAGTTCCAAACCCAACATCTATGATGATGTGGAGGAGCTTTCGTGCCTACAGCATGGGCATCTTTTGGCAAATTGGCCCATTTGGCAAAGCATAATCAATTCTGAATGATGTATACAGGTTTTGAGCAACATGTACTGCCATCCAGGCAATGTCTATTCCAAGGAAGACCTTGCACATTTCAGGAAAACAATACCAACATTAATTCTGCACATATTTAAATAGTATTTCTCTATAGAGGAAGAGTCCAGGTGCTACAATGGCCTGTCTGCAGTCCAGATTTGTCAAATTAGATGCATAATGGAGTGAAAAACATGACTAAGAATACCCCATACTGTTGAGCAGCTGAAATCCTGTATTGGGGAGTAATGGGTCAACATTTCATTCTCAAAACTCTAGCAAATGGTCTCCTCAGTTCCTAAACATTTACAGAATTTTGTTAAATGAAGAGGTGAAGCAGCACAGTGGTAAACATGCTCCCATCCCAACTTTTTTTAAACATGTTGCTGGCATCAAATTCAAAATTAACAGATATTTTCCATGAAATTGTCCAAATTTTCATTTTCAACATTGATATGTTGTCTATGTCCTTCTTGCTACTATATATGGGTTTACGAGACTTGTATATTATCACATTCTGTTTTTATTTGCATTTTACACAATGTCCCAACTTGTTCTGTTTTGGGGTTGTAGTACGGAGGACATGCCTGAAAACAGTGTGCGTCTCAAATGGCATACTTCCGCACTTACCTTAAATGTGTGAGAGTGTTCACACTGAAAATTCCAGTGACACAAAGTGCTCTGCTAGTCCCCAGATGGTGCACTCATTACGATCAAAAAGCTGAGTGTGGAACACTGGACACGTTTCACCTTCAACTGACGGCATCTTGGCTAGGCTACAGAAGGAGAGGGAGCATTTTCAAACTTGTGGTAGGCCTAATAGTGAGGGGAATCGTGTAATTTTAGGAACGGTTCATATAGATTTTTGCAACTGGTGATTTTTTACTTGCTAGGACCCCATTGAATACAAAACAACCTGTTTCCAATTTTTTTCTTCATTTTCAGTGCCAAAATTCAAGATGGCGGACAATATATGCAGAAAAATAATATAAAGGCTTAAAGTGGTCAACTTTTTGATAAATATATACCTAATAAGGCAGACAAGTGAGATACAGACTATTTTCAAAAGATGCATTGCATCATTTGCCAAGAAATTTGGAGAAAAATTTGAAAAAATTAAAAAAAAGAGAAAAATCTGCATCTTGTTTCATTATTGAAGAGTTCCACAAAACATTGTCATTGTCACTCAAGTATTTATCCTCACCACTGTCACTGTCTTTTTAATATTGGTGCACATCTCCTCAGAGCCTTCACACCTGCAAAGTTGTGTGAATGGTAAGTTGTTACTCTTGCAAGAACACCTTCTACTGTATTGGCTGGCAAGACAACAGCACTTCACAAGTTCCACAACAGCCTCTGGTGCTGGTGGAAGTTGACAGAACAGGAGCCCATTGCCCATCAATAATTTGACTCCATCCCAGTGATAGTGAGTCAAGAACCTTTGGAGCAGGCACTGTATCTTGTGCCCAAACATTTGCTTGCCTGTGTGCTCTCAGAATTTCAATTTAAATTTAATTTCACTTATAGAGCGTCAAAACATTACACATGTCTCATGGCGCTTTACAGAGTGTTAAACATTCAGGCAGAGCCCATGAGTAACAGGGGCGAGGAAAAACTCCCTAGAATTGGAGAAACATATAGGATGAAACCTCAAGCAGATCCACGACTCAAGGGCCTGACCCATCTGCCTGAGGTCAGTTACAGGACAGTAAGGTCAATAGAACATGGCATTTAGAGCCACGTGAGGTATATGTTACAAAGTGGTTGGATGGTTACATATCCAGTATGATAATGCATGAATCCTATTTAGTGTCAGAAAGTTCAAATAGTGTAGGGGATGAATTGTCCATAGGGATTAGGAGTTGTCATCGGGTAGGTAGTGGGTCGCTTGGCTGCGGGGGCAGGAATCCGGGCACGGGGACAGCAATAGGCGATGGTAGGGCAGTCATAGGGATGGGATGTCCCTAGTTCCCGAGTTTTTCCACTCCCTGGTTGGGTTTTAGAGTTTTAAACATGTTCCACCGAAGAGCTTTAGTTGTTTGAAAACCATGTTTTGAGGAGCTGACACAAATTTCTCACATCCAGCTAACACGTCTGGAGATGGATGAGGACCTACTACAAGCCTACAAAGTGTGTTAATGACGTCATCATGACTTGATTGACTTGAAACAGAAACCTTTCCTTTCCCAAGGGATAAATGGTAAATGGCGGGATAAACTGTTGTCTTTCAATTTCCTGATAGGATAGGATACGATAGGATACCCGATAGGTCCACCGACACTATACACGATGTGATTGGCCTGACCCAAGTTTGGTTATTCCACCTCGCAAGCTAACGGAGAGTTGCTAGACTACCCTGGCTGCAAATTTGCTGCCGCAAGAGTGCGTCAAGATTTCTAGGCTGAGATGTATCTTTTGTCGACGATCTCCAGTGCCCATGATAACTACTGTCTTTGTTGATGTCTGGTACCCTGCGAAGGACAAGCACCAAGACATCTGTGTGACGTGTAGATATGTGGGGTTTGCCAAAATGACTTACTGATATCTGCCACCTTTGTGTGTGTGAACTGTGACTGGCAGTTTACATAATTCAACAGCTTTATGAGGAAGGTAGAGGACATGGTTGGCTTTGGTTTCCTTCAATCCCAGGAAAGCTTTAAAGTCTTTGATTGCTGTAGAATCTTGTATTTTGTATCCATTATCATGTGCTTTTCCCATTGTATGGACCTGTCTTGCCCTGTCTTTCATGGAGTTTGTGATGGTATAGTTGTTAAATAATAAGTACTGTATATGTCATTGTAGCCTCGTGCCTTACTTTCAACATTATCAAAGAAGCATTCTGCCAGATCTTGGCAACAGTTTATGTCACTTTTCCTGACAACCATCTCCTGCACAACAGCCATGCCATCTATTAAGATGCTATCTAATGTGTGTGTTAATTGCACTGAGCTACTCTGTAGATTGTTCAGAGATTGCTGTTTCTGAAACCAGTCACAATTCATGGATGAAGGCAGAGCTGTAGTGGGCAGCATTAGGGTTGCATATAATCAACAAATTCATATGTTCCCACAATTTCCTGCAAGTCCTGTTAACAGAATTATTGAGGACCAAAGAGCTCATTGTGGACTTCAGGGAAGTCTAAAGCTAGCACACACACCCCTATTCTCATCAATGGGACTGAAGTGGAGTGTATCACCAGCTTCAGATTTCTGGGTGTCCACATCTCTGAGGACCTCTTGTGGACCCTCAACACCTCTACCCTGATCTAGAAGGCTTACCAGCGTCTCTTATCTGTGGAGGCTAAAGAAGGTCCTCCGGCCTCCTCAGATGGTGAACTTCTACCCCTGTACCATCAAGCGTGTCCTTACCAACTGTGTCACAGTTTGGTATGGCAACTGCTCTGCCCACGACCAAAAAGCACTGCAGAGGGTCGTGAAAACTGCCCAACGCATCACCGGTTCCTCACTCCCCTCCATTGAGACCATCCAGGGCCAGCGATGCTTGCGTAAGGCGTACAGCAGGTTCAGAGGAAGCTTATTTCCTGCAGCTGAACTCTAGCTCTGCATCCCGGTGACAACCAACCAACTAAGCCCGACCCGCCCAATGCCTCCTTGCCTATGCCTGTCCACGACCATAGCAACCTTGATAGGGACAACAAAGAGGCAGACACCCCCCCCCCCCCTAAAGTATGTTGTTCATACATTGTTCACATTACATAGCCATATTTATTCTGCTCTTGTAAGGTAACTGCTAATACACTGCACATATTTATATTACTCTAAACCTCTCTACCTTATATAAATCAACTGTATACTACTGTCTACACTGCACTATATTTCTTGACCTGTCTATGCACCACCTGTCTATACTTTGTATATCACATTGCACTTTTCTCCTTTTTTGCTTCTGGTTAGACGCAGAACATTACTTTAATTCAAATGATTATTAGGTTATGTGAAGGAAACTTTTAATCAGTCAATGCGTTTTTCCGGGTATGCCAATAAATAGCATAATGGTGATTACAACCATCACTGGTTGATAATCATGAGATCTCATGTCACCCATGGTCATATTTTTTACCTAAGTCATTACATTTAATTAGAAAATGTATGTATATAATGATAATGCCTAACATATATCCATTTAAAATGTGTAAAAAGGTGATTATTTGCCATTTTTGGTGATGTATCCCCCATCTTGGATTTTGGACCTGTGCAGTCCGGGGAAAAAATGGAAACAGGTAGTTTTGCAAACTATAGGGTCTAAAGAAGTGAAAAAACATAATTTGCAAAAATCTACTATTTTTGCTACATATCGCCCTGCACTATAATCGCGGTTGAGAAAGCTGAAGTAGGGAGCCGAGGGAGCAGAGGTACAAGCAATTATAACATAAACAATACGATAACAGTTTTGACACAGTACAACCATGTCACTGTCAAACAGAGGACACCAAAAGTAATATTTCGCCTAAATGTTGTGATTGTCATTTCCGTTAAAGGTGAAATTTCTCCTTTAAAGGTGTTCTAAGCAATGTTACGTGGATTCCTAGTTAAAATATTTTTTTTTCACATATCGAACATCACCTCACCATAACTAGCTGCCTGTGCCCTGAATACACTGCAAAAAATGCAGTCCCTGTGGACAGGCCAGGCTCCAAAAACAACAACAAACAAAAACAACCAAATCCAGTCTGGACCACAAAAACAAACTTTCCAAACTGTTCAACAAACCCAATCACCAAAGAGATGCATGTTTAGGAGAGTTTCAATTGCAGAGAGGGGGAGGGGGAGGGAGTAGCGAGCTAGCTCTCTGTTTTGTTTGAACGTCAACAGAAGTGATGCACCCAACATAGCTTAGAGCGCCTTTAAGTGCATGGAGTTGGTGTTCAATATGACATGACACTATTCTGTTAAAATATATGCACTACGCCAGTAAGCACACAGGGTGCTGCATGAAAGTGTAGGCCTACTCACAGAAGTGCGCCGCATGAGACACAGCAATTGCTCAGCTTCCTGGGGTGCCTACAAGAAGGGCCATATTGCGTTAATTGACAGAAAAGGCCATATGAGCCTGGCAAGGAACTAATCTCTCTGATTTGTGTTAAACAGCATAGCAGAGAGGAGCATGTGCTTACAGAAGGTTATGGATCGACTACAGCTTCCAAATGATGTCACTGAAAGCTTAAATGAGATGTGACTACTGGTATGGCAGTTGTGACAAGAGTTCAGTGACAATGGAAAGTCCAAGTTATCGGAAATATCTCATTGAAACTGAGGTTAAGAAGTCCATTGAGGTCCAAAATGAATTCTAGCAAAGTTATGTGTACTATTCAGATACAGAAATATCTCTAACCCTAGAATATGAAACTGTGGATTTAGGTTTTTTTTAATCATCTTACAGTAGCAGGCATTCAGCTTCCATCGGGTTTTAAAGGTTGCAATTCGGAAAGCTTCAATATCAATTCCAGCCACCAGAGGGTGACAAATGTTCAAATACTCATGACAGAGTTGCTGGTGTTCAACTCAACACCTGCTGCTGTAATTGCAATTCATAGCTCATTTTATTCCAGGCACTTTTTTGGTGTTTGCTGTTGTTGTTTTAATGCAGCGGTGTATGTAGTGGTGTTACTACACCACTATTTATGTCTTTGCAACTGTAGGGCTACTTGTATGAGTTGGTTGCTTCATGGATGCAGCTGAGACTGTATCTCATAGACAGTGTTGGGAAGGTTACTTTTAAAATGTATCCCACTACAGTTTACAGATCACTCAAAGTGATTAAGTGTGAGTGAGTATTTTCAATACTTTGAATTACATGAAAGTTGTATTACAGCACTGAAATGGAGCTTGGTTAACCAGAATGTATTGTTAAGTCATCACAACATTTTCTTTCTTTCTTTCTTTCTTTCTTTCAGAGAATTAATTTAATTTTACAAATACAACGTCTTACATTTCCTGCTTCCTTTACCTACGCACACATACAAACACACTCACACACACACACACACACACACACAAGCACACACATACACTTCACATCAATTTAGAAGCCAACGGCTCTTTTAAGAGCCAGTACTCTCTCTTTCTTTCTTTCTTTCTTTCTCTCTCTCTCTCTCTCTCTATGGCATGTCCTAGCAGAGAGGAGGAATATGCCAAGTTGCTTGAGGACATGGCAGCTTTTGATAGAGCGACACAGCACCTTATTCCAAAAAAGCCGAAACCGAACAAGGTAACTTGATCAATCAGTCTGTTGGCTTTTTTTTAAGGAGTAAATGGAAGTAAACTACATAGATTGCATAGAGATACATATTTTCATGTGTCACAGGTTGATTGTAAAATCACTTGGGAGGAGAGGGATGAGTGGGGACGCTTGATTCATCCACCAGGCCTACAACCCCGGAAAAGTATGCTTGTGTTTGCCTGTGCATGATATTGCAAGTGTTACATTTAAAGCATGTCAACACACCTGTGATCTAAATTGTCTCTATTATCCCCGGCAGGATCTAGAAATAAACCCCTGACTGAGCCCCAGGGTGAGTTTAGCGCTACAGTTGCCACGTTAACATGGACACTTCTTTTCCAAGTTATTACTCCATGTTTCTGCTTTCCATTCCTAATTTCCATTTCACTTTCTGTATGTATGTTCTATGTGCAAAACATTACTGTCCCATTCCTCCAGAATCTACATCTTCAGTGGCACAACAGGAGGATACAGGTTTGTCAATTGATATTTAATATTCAGTTATATCAATGAACAATCACTTAGTATAGGACACAACTGCTACAAATGTAATACATCATGCAAGTTACATTAATACATTTATGTAACGTCAGGTGATAGTTGTGTAGTGTCTCTTATTGCTCACCGTCTAAGGAGAATGGCTACCAGCTTTGCCAAGTTTTGATTGTCTAGTGGGTCCAGAGACGTCCAGTCATTGCATGACCTGGAGGGAACGTCAAGACCATTCCCAGCAGAGGTGGAAAGAAGCACACACACAGACCTCACCGAGGGAGTTTTGGCATCAAAAAAGATCAAAAAGATGCCGTGTCAGCGCTGTCAGCTAAAGGAGGCATCTCTGTTGTGCGTGTGATAGGGCTGTGCATGAGTCCCATGTCCTGCACAATAGAGAATCCATGTTGGATGGGTTTTATAAGCATATTGCGCCATCAGAGATACTGATAGAAGACAGCACAGGAAGCCTGGCAGTGGTTAAAAAGTGTAAGTTGTCAGCTCTGTTTTGGTTCTCTATCATACATGAAGATGTTATAGAACATGTAAACGTTTTATGAAATTTTGAATGTATGATAGCCTGTGTATGATAGCCTGTGTGCTGCCGGTGGAGAGAGGCTGTAAGTGTGGACCTCTGGCTAGACAGCAACGGGCAGGCCAGGCCATTATTCTTGTCACCATGAATGGTAACTGACCAGTACAATTTTTCCCTAACTCAAAAACATTTCTGTTTTTTTTTTCATTCGGTTTCTTACTGATTCACTTTTATCCAAGGCGACTTACATATGTCAATCACTACCAGGGTCAATCTCCCTAGAGCAACTCTGAACTCACAACTTTTCTGGCTATTGAATGCGAGTACAGCTCACTACAATACTATCAACCCTTGTTTTTACCTCATAAACAAAGCACACCACAGTGTTAAGCAGTAGATCACTGCTAATTTGGTATTGGTGACTGATATATATATATATATATATATATATATATATATATATATATATCAATCACATTTTTTGACTGTTTACCTTTGTAAATATTGTTTATAAATAAGTAGTACCTTTTGTGTGACATTAATGTTATGCATTATTTTTGCAGGTCGGTTTGATGTTCACCTTCCGGTTGTGGACTGTGAATGTCCAATATCATGGACACCCTCCCTAAGGGACATGGTAGATCTAGGGTACTGGCCCGGAAGCCTTAGCTGCAACACATTGTTTCAGACAGATGTGATGCAAAGTTTTGAAGAAATTAAAGGGACAGCCCCAGGTTTCTCTCGCCAAGCATTTCTCACAATGCTTGAGCGTAGGAGTGTCCGGTTTGGTCGTGTAAGTATAAACACATTTGGATCCATACAAAAGTAGCATAGCTTAGGTTGTAGATAAACATTGACAATATCATGTGAAAATGTTTGCAAACTAAGCACTACTGGTGGAGTGGCTCCATGCAAGACCCCTATTCTTGTATCCCGGTTCGAACCCGGGGTGGTGCGCAGCTGCAACAAAGAAAGTTGGTAACATAAAAAAGTATTAGCATAGTTAAGAGTATTGAGACATTCCTACAACACTGTAAAATACTGCTATTTCCTGACTATGAACTTTTATACATTGAATTTGCTAAATTACTGTGCATGTGCAACTTGTTATTGTTAAGGAAGGGAAATGAATGTGGACATGTTTGCAAACTAAGCACTACTGGTGGAGTGGCTCCATGCAAGACCCCTATTCTTGTATCCCGGTTCGAACCCGGGGTGGTGCGCAGCTGCAACAAAGATGTTAACATAGGTGATATTAACAATTTGTAACATAGCTAAGAGTATTGTGACATTCCAAAATACATGATATGTATTTCAAAGGAGGGAAAAATCAACGGGGATATGTTTCAGCGGAGCTTTTTGCAGTGGGCTTTTGTTAACCACTCGCTGGAGAGGATGGCAGGGTTTAACTCCTTCCAGTGCCCTGCCTGCAGTCCTCATATGACGGCTGTTGCAATTGATGGAAACAGGAAGCTGTACCGTTTCCGAAAACAAGAAGGGTAAGTTTAATCTTTATCACATAATTTCAATGATGGGCAAAGTGCAACATCCCCTCTTCCTCCTTACCTGACTTGTGAGGTATACCATCACCAGTCATCAGCCATCCATGTGTTTGGCCCTCATCTCACCTGAAGTCCCACCCCTATGACTGCCCTATCATCGCCTATTACTGCGCCCCCCCCTACCTGAATTCCTGGCCCATACATCATAGCAACCCACCACCTGCCTATGACAACTCTGCCCGGATTCCTGGCCCTTACTGCCTAGCGATCCACCACTTGCCTTATGACCACTCCTAATCCCATTTCCTACACTGGACTATTTGACAATTCCATTTCCTACACTGGACTATTTGAACTTTCTGACACTAAATAGGATTAATGCATTATCATACCGGATATGTAACCATCCCACCTCTTGTAACATACAAACACCATGTTCTATTCTCCACATCCGACTAACTTATGCATTTATCATGTATACAGACCTTACTGTTCTGTAACTGACCTCAGGCAGATGGGTCAGGCCCTTGAGTCGTGGATCTGCTCGGGGTTTCTTCCTATATGTATCTCCAATTCTAGGGAGTTTTTCCTCGCCCCTGTTACCCATGGGCCTTCTCTTCTTTTCTTTTCTCTGATTGTCTAACACTCTGTAAAGCGCCATGAGACATGTCTAATGTTTTGGCGCTCTATAAGAAAAAATAAATTGAAATTTAATTGAATGTGGTGCGTAGGACCATTGAGCTGTTCCACTAATGTTTGTGCTTAGGATCTTGCTCATAGTATTACATTAGTAAATAAATATTGCCTTGTTATTAAATAGCTTGACTTTGGACATTATCATTTCATGTCATTATTACAGGAACAACGACAAGCCCATTTTCAATGGGATGTTTGTGGCGGCAGATGATGAGGTGGCCAGTTTTGTGGATGGCATAAGATCCGCCACCACTCATGTAATTCCCATCCGTCTATAAATTGCATTGATTACATGTGAGAACATGTACATGAATTTCTTACTGTTTTTTTTTTTTGTCTGGTCCAGAAAGCAGGCAAGGGAAAGTGTGGGGACTCCTCATGGGGAGCAGCACGCGAAACTTCCCAGAAATCAGGCTCCCGCCTTGATGAGGAAGGCCTGGAGATTGCCGTGTGTAGACACGGCTTTCTCCTAGGGTCATTAAATATGACCAGGGGGGAAATATTTGCCTACCCCCTGTACCTCCACAGTCAGTTTAGGGCCGAATTTGTATGTACAGATATGGTGTGCAAATACTGGCCATACCTGGAAAGAGTTGCGGAGGCACGGGCGGATGTGAAGGAGCTAATCCTTCACACCAAGCCATTCCTCTCCGTAATGCATGCCAAGGCACACTCCCTCAAATGTGAGGTAATTTCACTGTGTTCCTTTCTATACCATATGTCATTTCTATGTGGGCAGTATGTTGGTACATATATTTTATTCCTGTCTTGATTACATTACTGTAGCTCCTTTAAAGTCCATATGAAGGTTTTGAAAATTCTGTAAAAGTAGTATTTTTCATTAAAAAAAAGCAACATTTTTTTTGTTGCAGATCAAGTGGGGAGGAATGAATCAGACTGGTGCGGGAAAGACTCTGGGAGAGGAGGTAGAGCAGGTTAATTCCTACATGTCAAGGGTTGGTTCTACCAGCAAACACATGACTAAAGCAGGTTAGTAATCACAGCTGTGTTAAGTTACAGAGTGGTTATAAACTGACCAACACAGTTTTTAACATTGCTATACTGTATTTAGCACGGGTGGATATGATCACTGTCCAGGCTTTGGAGTGGAACCGAAGGAAAAGAGATCATCTCCACCGGTATCTCTCACAACGTTACAGGAAGGTATATCACCATACAGAAATTCACATCTGAGCAAATGTTATTGAGACATGATGTACCTGATACATACATACGTCCAGACGTATAAAGAATCTGAACATTAAAGTCCATAAATAGAGTTATGTGTAATAAAGAATAAAGAAAAAAGTATTGAAAAGTGGTACACCAAGGCAAGGAACAAGCTGGAATCTGTATTAGTTAATTAATTATCCCTCCTATCTGTGCAAATTAATATAAATGTTTGGATTGTTTTACATGTGTGGATTATCTGACTTAATACTAATGTCTGGTGAAATGCTAATATAGCCTCACTGGAAGTATAGTTGCTGCTGCAAAAAATATATTTGTTCAATATTGATTTCTCCTGCTGTATATCATACTGTGCATTTCAAAAGACATTACAGAAAAAAATGAAAAATGAAGAGATGAACATACAGTTCGAGGGCCTAAAACAGTCCCTTGGTGAGGGACACATAAACAAGATGGTTGAGGATGTTCACCAATGAGCAGAGAAGGGTAAGACCCACACGTAATGGCACAAACAGCCTTCTTCAGTACGTGGATTAAAATAACAATATGAACACATTTGTCTGTGCATTTGTAGCTTCTGTAGCAAACAGTCCTCTTCAGGACAAAATTGAGAGCCTCTTCCTCTCCATTAAACAAAGGAAAATGGACCTGTACCGACACAATGGTAACTGTCCCCTGATCTCTTCACAGTACAGTATTTGAAAAAACTATATATGACATAGTTGGTATGATAACTCTATGCTATATGGTATGATAACTCTGTTGTGTGTCTATCAATTAAGTGTCATTGCTTTCACACAAACTGACTTAAGGCCTTCACATTTACATTTATTCATTTAGTAGACACTTTTTAACCTGACTCCGCTAGATGGGTGCTTCGCATTTGCTCTGCATGTCCATCTGGGAACTTTCTGTTGGAAAACTTTTGTGAAGGGGCGGAAATACTGGTTAGCTGATTGGATAAACCATCTGTCTATCACCACCTATGTTGGTTATTGACGGGCCAAATCAACCAATTAGATGAACAAAGTGTTCTTCTAATGCCTTTGTTTAACATAAAATTAAGTTAGATAACGTAACTTGCGTTAACATTTTTTAACTTACCATTTGTATGTGACATGAACCTAATCAACGACAATTCCCATCAAGTTTTCACGGTAGGCCCTAGTACACTAGTACACATCTGAAGAAAGTATATTCCATTATGAACTGGAATCGGCTGTGGAGGATGTCTGTGTCGATCATTCCTCCCAGCTGCATGGCTGAGACTCATAGCTTCACAGCTTACCCAGGAATACTTTATTATTTGAATAAAACTTGCGCGATAGCTGTGCTCATCTCATCTGTGGATGTCGTAATGTTGTTCGTTGCATCACACCTAAACCCGCCTCAAAACCAACGCTGATTGGCCGTTCGTTTGGTGAACTGCTCCAAATTTTCTCTATCAGAAAGTTGCCAGACTGATCTGCGGGTGAAAACCTGAAGCTTGCGAGATCAGGGTGGTCTCACGAAGCTAGACACTTTTATCTGTCAATTATATTACAAGGGTCATTGTCCCCAGTGCAACTCTGGGTTTTTTGTGTGGCTTCTGCTTGCTGGCCCAGCTCATTTATCACTACTTCACCCCGTATATTTAACAGATACCAACAAATTCAGGAACAGAATCCGGAAAAAAATTGAAGGAGATAGAATGACCTTAAAAAGACTGATTCTGCAGTACAATTCCACACCTCTGGTGGAACAGTTGGATATAGGAGGCGTTATGGCCAACTTAGCCAGCAATGCTCCTGCTGTACAGCTATGGCCATGGAGTGGAGGAGGTATAATGAATAACACCATACCAAAATATTGCTTTTTTTCTTTCAATATTATTGATATGGAGGTCAATTACATTTTGTTTATACTGTAGTACTGATGAAAGACATTGTAAATGGTACAGATACATGCAACCTTCTTGAGAAAAAGAAAGTCTTTGATGTGGCCATGGCAAGACTGCGCTTGGAAGAGGAGAAAGCCATTTTGGAGGGAGAGATGGCCAAACACTCAGCCTCACTCAAAGCAGAGGCAGAAGCAGTGAGAAGGAAAATACATGACCATAGATGTAGAGGTGAATCCAAACCACTATCACAGACAATTGTTTATAATCAAATGCTTGGTCATTAGGAGGATGTATGTACACTGTTTAAGGCCAAAGTGCAGTATCTGCTAAAGTTTCTGAGAAAAAAGCTTTTTCTTTGTCTTTTACACTCTATTGTAGTAAAGACTGTGACAGGAAAACCCCTTTGTCTCCAGGAAATGTTGCCATATAGATAAATGTGTTTTAATAGATTGATCAGAGGATATGGCATGTTATATTGGTGCAAAGAAGGGAATTAAACAAAACAGATACTGCACTTTGGTTTTGTAGGGTATTTCAAAGACTAATATCTCATTAGTAAAATAATTGCACCATGTTTTCAATGGCTGTGAATATGTGTGTAAATGTGTGCATTCAACTGAACTTTTACAGACTCCCCAGATGAAACATGTAGCCATCTCTGTCTGTTAAGGTCAAAGTTGGCCCAACTCCAAAAACATTTAGAGGTGGTCTGCCAGGCATACATGTCAAACGCAGCAGTAGTGGACCCCAATGATAATGAGGAACAATGGATGACAAATGACACAGACGAAGATGAAAGCGGTGGAGACAGTGATGACAATAACGATGAAGAATGTTATTAATTAGGAGATCGTCTGAGCCCATAAGTATTAACATATTGATAGTCCGTCACAGGCAAAGACTATCAAGATGGGGCAGTGTTATCCATCTGAAATTGATTTGGTTGTTTGCGCGTGTTACATTGTTACAATTTTAACAATTTGTTACAATTACAATAAAAACAAAATACATCATTGAATAAAAGTTTTAAAAAAAAACTTTGTGTGTCTTCAGTATCCAAGTGACTAGAATAAACCCATATTACTAGGTTTTGGGTTGACTTTTACCTTTGGTGAACTTCAAGGTACCTTCACTGCACGTGAAAAGCAGCCAAAATGCTCTGTCAAGGGTGTTGTCAGAGACCGTCTGTGACTGGTGAGTTGATGCAAGAGTCAAATATTAAAATAATGACTCTGTGTGTTTTCAGTAACCATGTAGTGACTAGAATAAACCCATATTACTAGGTTTTGGGTTGACTTTTACCTTTGGTGAACTTCAAGGTACCTTCACTGCACGTGAAAAGCAGCCAAAATGCTCTGTCAAGGGTGTTTTCAGAGACCGTCTGTGACTGGTGAGTTGATGCAAGACTCAAATATTAAAATAATAATAATCTCTCTATCTCATAAAAAGTTGACACACCCCGCACATAGCCTAACAAGGCGATACAATGAAATAGCCTAGGCGCAAGTGGCGTTTTTGCGCAGTACAGTATATGCACACGGTAGGCCTAGGCTTTACCTTGACACACGCACACAACAGACATAGATTTTTCATAGAAATTGATTACTTTTAATCAGGGCTCGAATTATCTTTTTGTCTTTAAGGGGGTCTCTCTATCTCATAAAAAGTTGGTGCACCCCGCGCATAGCCTAACAAGGCGATACAATGAAATGGCCTAGGTGCAAGTGGCGCTTTTGCGCAGTACAGTATATGCGCACGGTAGGCCTAGGCTTTACCTAGACACACACAGACAAAAATAATTCAGTGGAAATGCATGGATTCCAGTTGCTGCTACTGGAAGAAACTGGAATCCATGCATTTCCACTGAATTATTTTTGGAATCTGATCCCTGATCATACCTGTTCATTCTTACTCGTTGCTCGACTTATCGTGACTAAATTCAAGATGGCTGCAAACGTTAAACTTCGTGAAGATACTGTCTGTATAAATCGTCTTGTAAGTAAACTACCAGTGCTTTTTCAAAGTTCTCAATGTCTCGTTTTAAATGTCAGGGCCCTCGGAAGTCTACCAATGAAGTGTGGAGATACATTGAGCCTCGTAAATGGGTGTAAAACAGTGATTTATTTGCATGGCTAGCCCGATGCCGAAGCACCACTACTGAAAAAGCTGTTGGTAGCATCGGCTAACTAGCGCCAGATTTTGGAGTGCAGGGGACAAGTCGAGATGGGCTATGAGACATACGTTCACACTCGGTATCATGTTTCAATACACTTTAGGTCAATATCACACCGGAATTCTCCTTTAAGGGAAGAGGAGAGATAGACTTTTCTGCATAGTCTGTCTGCCTCTTCACCCCCTCCATGTTTGGATACTGTCTGTCCACTAGCCACTTTTACCACTGTCTTTCTGCCTCACTGTTTGCGTGCTATTGCTGCTTTCGAGATGTCTCGTAAATGCCGCCGCCGAGTTGGAAAGTGTAAATTACCCAGCTTTCTTGCGGCATTTTGGGCAGGCACGCCCACTTTACCTTACTTGAGGGTACCCCGAGGTGGACGTAAGACCTTACAACAAACATGGCTGCGCCCATAGTTGAGATGAGATGGCATGTATTTTTTTTTGCATATGTACTGTGTTGGTCATGTTAAAGTTGATGTAATGCTCTTACACACTAGATTACATTGCTACTTCAATCCGGTCACCAATTCATGCATTGCACGGTCTTGCTGTGCCTGCAATACAATGTAACAATTTGTTTTCCAGCCGTTTAGCTAGAGGCTACATGTAGCACAAAACAATAACAATGACTAGCCTCCTGCTAATGCCCCTCATGGCTCGAGAGAAAGGCGTTCCTAAAGCCAGTCATTGGTACATGTTGTACATGTGAGTGTACGATGATTTACGAGACATCTCGAAAGCAGCATATATTAGCACATTAGCACATATGCATAACCCCTCCCTCCATGCCACAGCCGAACTGTGGCCACACTTATACCTTTTCTTAAATAGTTAAATATATAGATATATAGACTTTACTTTATTTCTGCATTGTTGCACTGTTGGACTTACTCATTTGCACTATCACCATTGCACTATCACCATGACACTCATTCACACAGAGCACCTTACCTTACCTTACTATGCACAGAGAATCACAGGCTCAGTCCCTGCCTCAGTCATTGCAAGCGCCTCTGATTGATTAATCACCACTATGTGGATACTGTTTTTAGAATTGATTTAGATTAAGTGTTAGTTAGTATAATTTATATTTTAGTATATTTAGCATATTCTTTATCTTCTACTGTCCTTATTGCTTAGTTGTGTTTTTATATTATATACTTTAATTACTCTTTCTGCTGTTGAAGAATGTGTCTGTGTTGTCTGTATGCTGCTGAGACCTTGAATTTCCAATAAAGTATTTGATTTATCAATAAAGTATTTATCTATCTATCTATCTACCTAAGAGCACTGCGTTAGTAAGCTCCGCCCCCCAGGTGCCTGTGCTTGCCTCTGGCCAGGTGCAGAAGGTTAAGCAGGCAATTATCTGCCTTTTTAAAGCTCAACAGGACAAACCTCAGGCAAATGGTGGCCATGTTTTTAGACATAGAAAAGGCATATGATACTATGTGGAGAGAAGGGCTATTGATCAAACTTAATAGAATGGGAATTGGAGGGAAGATGTATAATTTCATACTGGACTTCCTTTCCCAACGTACTTTTAGAGTCAAAGTAGGCTCAGAAAATTCAGATGAATTTACAGTGGAGAATGGAATTCCTCAAGGAAGTGTAATCAGTCCCATCTTATTTAATTTAATGATTAATGATATATTTATCAAACTAGGAAAAGGAAGTGATGGATTACTGTATGCAGATGATGCGGTAATATGGAAAAGAGGCAGAAATATTCCATATATAACAACAAATGTTATGTACTTTACAAGAAAGAAAATGGCTGAGGACCACCATTTATTTATGTATAATCAAATTTTGAAAAGAGTTGTGAAATTTAAATACTTAGGAGTTTGGATGGATGAAAAACTTACATGGAAATATCATGTGCATTATGTCGAAACTAAATGTAAAAAAGTCCTGAACTTGATGAGGATGATTACTGGACATAACTGGGGAGCAGATAAGCAATCTTTAATGAATATTTATATAGCATTAATAAGGTCAATTATAGATTATGGAAGTCTAGTATATAGCACAGCATGTAAAACTAAGTTGGACAGAATTCAGTTTAGAGCATTAAGAATGGCCTTAGGTGCTATTAAAACAACTCCAGCAAGTGCTATTCTGGTAGAGACAGAGGAAGCTCCACTTACTTTAAGATACACTAAGCTGGCTTTGACATATAGGGTACGACTGATGGGGGATAGTAATAATCCAGCAGCATCAGTACTGAATGATTGTTGGGAGTATCAAACGAAGGCTAAAGGGTTTGGATGGAACATAAATAAATTAGCAGAGCAGTATGACATTAAAGATTTAGAATATAGTCCTGCAATAGCTCTGAGTGCAATCCCTCCCTGGATGCTACCAATTCCAGAAGTTAATACAGAAATACTGAAAGAAAAGAGGGAATACCCTGATGATCAGAGTTTTGCAAATTATAGTGAAATATATCTATCCTCTTCATTTTATGGTTTTATTAAAATTTTCACTGATGGATCAAAAGACCAAAATGGTCATTGTGGAATAGGAATTTACATTCCTGAATTTAAAAAAGGACTGAAGTACAGATTGAATAATTACCTCTCAGTATGCACAATAGAAATGACTGGCATAATAACAGCTCTAAGGTGGATAGAGGAGATAAAACCATTAACATCTCTAATATGCTCTGATTCAATGGCTGTACTGCAGAGCTTTGAAAGTGGTGATTCAGTCAGAGAAGACCTATGGATGGAAGTTAGAAATATATTGTTAAATATTAGAAGCCTAGGATTAATGGTTCAGTTTTGTTGGGTTCCAGCACATATTGGAATTAGAGGAAATGAAAAGGCAGATGGATTAGCCAAAAAGGCACTAAAAAATAAAGAAATAGAAATTAATGTGCCAATAGGGAAAGGAGAAGCAAAAACTAAAATTAAATCTGAAATAATGAAGAGATGGCAACAGAAATGGGACGCTGAACCTAAGGCTAGACACTATTACAACAATCAGAAAAACATTGGAGGAAAAAGAATGAATATGCAAAATAGAAAAGAAGAAATAGTGTACACAAGATTAAGAATGGGACACACATGACTAAATTCAACACTTAAACTGATTGGAAAAGGTGATGTATTATGCATAGAGTGCCAAACACTGGAAGATGTGGGGCATGTTTTGTTTAGATGTGGAAGATACAGAGAACAGAGACAAACATGGCAAGAATTGGATGAGAACATAGAGGATATTCTTGGGGAACAAGGAATGCAAGTAGATAGAATTTAATGTAGAGTTAATGAAAAGAATTTAATTTTTGGTTTTGTTTTGATTGGTTGTTTATTTGTTGGTTTCTGTTTTGTTATTATTTATTATCTCTAGATTTATTTTTACACATTTCTGATTCTGATTGAATAGCCAAAACCTCCAATAGAATCACTCTACACACTCCTGTACAGTAGGTGGCGGTATACATCAATTAAACGATGTAATCTGCCATTAAAGGAAAGAAGAAGAAGAAGAACCTCAGGCAGACTGGCTTGAGCTTAAGAAGAGTGGAGACCAGACGTCAAAGCCAGTCTCAGGGTAAGGGCTTATGGCCACCCTTTTCAGAAGTAACCTGTTTGCCCGTTGTGGAACGTTGTGTTGTGATTTTGTTGAAGTGGAACGTGGCTGAAGTGATTGTGCTGCTGGAAGATACGACGGCTGGAACAGGAAAGAGGGCCTGAAGAATCGTGAACAACCCACCAAGACAACCAATAGGGCTGGGTGACAAGGTCAGTGGCAGGGACCGAACTCCCCACTAACGTTGTCCTGTGTGTCTCTCGCCTTTGTCTCAGAAGTCGACACGAGTCCTCTGACTGCCTCGGTCCAGCACTGAAGATTTAAGTTGAACTCTGCTCCCCATCCCCTTTCCCTACACATTATAAATAAATTCCTAAGTTTGTTTCACTGCAACCTCTGCGTCTGACTGCTTTGTTCCAATTGGTTGACCCACTATTCTGCCTCGCACGGCCGGGCGGCCACAATGGTTAGAACTACATTTGGAATGCACAGCATGACTGAAGTCGAATGTCATGTTGGCTTGTAAATGACTTAAATCTTAAATGTATGTTATGTTGGACCTCTCCTGTCAAGCCACAGTATGACATTTTTCTTTCTTACCAATTGAACATTCGTTTTCTGTGTGTACAAGGGTGCGACTTATAATGATCTGTCAAGCTAAGCTATATGGATTAATCCTAAACCACTTTTTAATCTGGTTTAAAAAGGGGGGACTGTATGTTGGATTGATAAGCTTTGTGTTCCTATTATTTAACCCATTCAACCATTCTCTGTCATAATTACCAACCAGGACTGGGTTGCAATTACTTGCAGCAAATGACATATACTGTCACACACAGGGCATGTCTTGTTAGGCTGTCAGTTCACTGTGGTTAGCCTGCAACAATCAAATCACCTCGGTTTTGTTTGTATTCTGCTTTTAGGGGAAAGTGCCAAGGGAAGGGATTGAGCTTCAGGACATGATGAGTGATCTAAACACCATGGGGAACGAAGCAAGAAGTAGAGGGCGCATAGCAATTAAAGCTGTAGCATACAGTGCAAATAATTCTTCTTTTTGGATTTTCTGCCCACAAACAAACATGTTCAGCTTATTTCATTGCTTGAAATAGGATGAGCTGACAGTCATAAAGATTGTGGATAGACTACTGAAACCCATTTCAAGTTATCCATGAGGATATGTGAAATGAGCAGCTTGCTTCAGTAAAAAAATATCCTGCCCATTCTACTGTGGAGAATCCCTTTAGTGAGGTGTAATTCACACAGCATCGCAATGTAGAGCTTCACTAGAAGCACAAAATTCATGCCTTAGGTAGGAACACGGAGCACTCAGTTCAGTGTACAGGCCTTTGTGGATGCATGGTTGAATGGCTCATTGAGTAAGTTCATTGATAGAGGTTGGCAAAGTGATTATAATTAATCTCCTCAGTATTTGAATCACCTTAATGGGCATACATTTCAATTTAATGCAGTCAGAAATGTTCTTCTGTAAATCATACATCTGCTGCCAATGGACGCAGATGATAGAAAGGCCATAATTTCCCTGTTGATCGGTCATTTCAAGCTTACTAACATTGAGCTGGCACTTTTCAGTTCACATAAAGTGCTAGCAATAATTCTATTGCCTAGCCACTTGCACCAGAACGCAGGGAGGTATTAGGATGCAGGTGATACTTATTTGCCACGCTAAAGTGATTTTATCTTTTGAAATGTTTTCTTGGCCTGATTCCCCTTCAAAGGAATTACAGTATATACTTTCACCACTAAGATTTAAAGTTATTAAAAAGACCCAAATATTTATGACATGTTCTAAACCATGGGCAATCTTTAAACAAACCCTCCTCTGAGGGGATCTGATGACTAGACTCAGAATGGCAGAAAGAGATGCAGATTTTCGATTTCCTCGTAGCATTAGGGTACAAATCACTAGAGATTCTCCATTCAGTGTGTTTGTGGGTTTATCTCTCAGATTTGGTTCTTTGCCCACTCTGTTCCCTTGAACATACCTGTGAGGCTACAGGAGGAAAACAACACTTTCCTATTGTTTGCCCTAAATCTCTACAGATCCTCTTTGTGTGTGTGTGTGAGTGTGTGTGTGCGCACTGTTGTAGTCATGTATTTAACTGAACAAAAGAAACACATAAATCATTCTGCAGATGTTCCTCCAAAGTCCCATGCTCAACAGTCCCCACAGCAACACACACAGACACAAGTCTAATTTCTCATTTCAGGTTCCAATTTTCTTTGATGAACCTGTTTAATATTCTAATAAAACATCATGCAGACATTGATGTTGTCTTCATAACCCTTGAAATTGAGAATATTAAAGAACATAATTTACATGCTCCCTCGATGTATTTTGGAATTTGAATGATTATATTAGTTTTAATAGAGTTTTAATGATGCACAATTAGAGGGCACAGACACGTCGTTAGGCCTATTTTGGATGATCAAATGATGATCAAAAGCCCCCCTAAAAATATATTAATAATATGCATCCAAATTCACACCCATTATTCTATGCTGAATTGCTCACGGAGTACTTATCTTACATAAATTCCATATATATCACATGAAAGAGCAGAACCGGAGCTTTCCAGTAATATTAGTGGCTACTGGTGCTGTGATAAACGGTTCATCCATCTCCACCTATTACTCTTGTGCATGGCAAACCATACATCAGAATAAACAGCCGACCTCAACCGGACAGGGGGGTATGAAGCATTCCCCTGTACAGTAGTCCAGTGTCCCAAATTTTTTGAAATTGCAGCATATTTATACATGGTTTCCAACTTTGGGCTGATAGATTGTAGAATAGCCAAAGAAGATGTAGCATTGTTATAAAACCTTTAAAATCTCTAAACAATCACAAGTAGGGCAGTTCATCACAGTTCATCCATTGCAACTGGATTGATGAAAGGTCACTTACACCTGTAGGCTACATTGTATTTGGGAAAAGCAAAAGGTATCAGCATAATGTTATTTATTTATTTATTTATTTATAAACAAAAATATCTGTCAATTCCATGCCGTTTTCAACAGCTATCAAAAACAAAGGTAATTTTTGGATGGATGGATTTTTTGTGAATGTTTCTTCTTCTACATAAGATTTGTCATCTTTAGTTCATGTAATACTTTATTGTCAATGCACAAATTAAGTAACAGTAGCCTGAAACGTTATTGTTAATGCAAATATAGGCTGATTCATGTTCCCTTGCATTGTGTAACTGAGGTCCATGGCTAGTCTGGCTTTCACCAGACCAAGCTCAATCTTTTAAGAAATCAAAAAATAAATAGCGGGCAGATTAGGCTGGGTTCACCCAGCCTAGTCCATAGGCACCCGATATTGTTTAATTTTCCGATTGAGATATCCACGCTCTGGCTATTCTAAATGCAAAAATGCATCAGGGAGTTATGACAAAACTGTAACTAACAAACTAGATCCTAATAGAAAGCTGTTAGCTTCCCTAAGCTACAGGCCTATAAGGTAGGCCTATTTACAACATAAATTGTCAATAGGCTATGCTGGCGACACAAATAAATTCTCGTTTGGAAACCAATGGCTTACGCCTAACAGTATCAAGCGGACTTAAACTGCCATATCGTGGCGAAAAGTTTCACGCAGCTCCATGAGTCAAGTTCACACACACATGCTTTTTAATTTCACAGACTACAACTACCAAGCTGGAATCAAAGCACATCGATTCCCTCTCACACCCTGCACGCACTTAAAACAAAATAAACAGGCGTCTCAGTCTCACGCATGTATAGGCAAAACTGTATCAGACCGGTGTAACGTTGGTAAATATTCCATTGCACAGAATGATTTTTGTAGCACGTGCAACAAATGACAGTCGAAAGATACAATTACAGTGCTGTGCTTCTATCAATTTGTTTGGTATAACCGCATTTATAGTTTTCTACAAATGCAATCAATCAATTGGCCTCCATCACTCAACCAACGCTAACGGTAACATTACCTAGGTCCTTATTGATATTATAAGATTAACGTAGCCTACCTGCAGTAAAAACCAAGCATGTCCGATAAACATCCTCAGATTTATTTCGGCTTCAAGAAGAAATGGGAATTACATTTCATGTTTTTTCAACCCACTTTTAACTTACAACAAAATTACGGAGGAGCCTCTCGCTGCAGCCTGCGGGAAGGCGGGGCTTGACATCAAGCCCAGCCCACATCCAAGTCAGCCATGTTTTTTTGTATTACGTCATGCAGTTTAAAATTGCTGGCGGCGAGAGGGAGGGAGTCGACAGAGAGAGCCAGGACTCGCAACGAGACTGGGCGAGCTGCTAGTGCTACATTCTACAAACCAGCAACTTACTGCAAAACACGTTTTATTGTGTAATTCAACACGTAAACTGTGGATTCAAACCAGTGCAGCAACTCGCAACAGCACCAACGTTTCCATAAGAACGCTGTTGTCACACTACTCATTCGTCAGATAGGAACTAGATAGGAACTAGCTAGCTGGTCCCCTGGGGGGTGCAAATCACAAATGACTTTACCAACTTTACTTCTAGGTTATATTACTACTTAAAAAAATATGTATTATCGATTAATTGATTCACACGTTAATTTTTAAAAGTGCATGTGTGATTTTATGAAGTATTGATCATTTAAATGGCCACTTAAAAGGGCACTTTGGACATTTTGTCCAAACACGTGCATGGATAGCTGCAGTGGGCATACGGCATTCAGAAACTGGCATAGTGAGGAGGCTAATGTAAGAATGGCAGATTGTTTTACCGCTCTAATGGGTGGAGAATATGTCTGTTAAAGGGACACCAGGCAAGCCTGATGCTTTTTCTCTACAAAACCCCCCCTCACTCGGTCTGAAGCTCTTTTCCTTTTCTTTGCGTCTTCCGTCAAGGGTTTTCGCTGCTTCTTCGCCGGCTATTCTTCCTACAGGCAGTAGGGGCGGGCGAGAGAGCCTTCTTTCGCCCCGTAATGAGTCATTTAACCATATACCGACTTACGAAGATGATTAATTAAAGAATCCCTATGCAAGTCTGGTTATTCCTTCGCTGTTTCTGGGTTTTCGCCTGATTTGGGCTCGCATTTTTCACGACATAGCTCCCCCTGCAGCTTCGGTAGCAAGTGACTGCTACCTAACCCCCACTAGCTAGCGAGCTAGCCATCAAGAAACCAAGCTAAACACATACACACAATTCACAATTAAACGGTCGAGCAAACACATTGATCAAGAGACTATCAAACCACATTACAAAAACGAAGTTCACCCGAGGGTAGGCTACTTACAATTTCAGAAGCAACAAAGCCAAGTCGGAGTCCGTTTTGCAGTCTTCTTAAAAAATACAGTCTGACTACATTTTCGAGGCCTTCCGCTGAGTCACATCCGGATTTCTTCGGTCCGGGACCAGAAAGTTGCAAATTCGTTTTTTCCGCGGAGAAGCACTAGGGGGAGATGAAGCACCCACCAAACGACCCAAAAAGTGTTGTAGAACCATCAGAACGACTCTCAACCTGCATAATTAAGGTCATTTTTGCTAAAATTGTTGCATAGGGCTTCTTTAACACAAAAATGTGTTAATTATTCATAAAGGTAGAGTAAGTGAGATTTAGCAGACACTATCCAAAGCAACAGGGACTCACAACATGGGTTCCAAAACCAGGCCAAATGTTTCTCAGGTGGCACCACAGTTCTACCACTCTACGGAGATGGAGCACATGAATACCGCCAGAAGTCTCTAATAAACATCGGCTTGATGACCAGATGTATGGCAAGGAGGGGAGCTGGTCACTGATATTTGTGGCTGTTTTGTGATGAGTTAATTATCAGCCCTTCCAGGGCTTAGGGTTGGTAACTCTAACTCAATAACTCTGACATTTTTCACATTCTTTAAAGATGCTCTGCCACACATATTTCATTACTTTGTGGTAATGTCTGAAGTTCTACCATGGACTCTGTAACATTTTTTGTGGAAAACATGCTTTGGTTACCTTGTTTCAAGCCATTCTAGTGTGGTATTGAAAGCCTGCATGAAGACTCTGCTCGATAGGCCTTTATCACGGCAGCTGAAGCAGGGCTGTTCACTTTCCTGTTGGCAGGCAAACCACAGGTGTTCCTAAAAACATTAACGAGGCCTCTGGTTGAAGTAACTGTGGCCAAATCTGACACTTAATTAGAAACACCTGTGCTCACACTGGAACAGGGCTGTTCACTTCCTACTTCGGCTGCCGTGATAAAGGCCTATTTGCGCCAGTTCTCATTAATATTTAACGAGCTAAGCTGCTTGACTCTGATTGGCTAACAGCTAGTAGGTTTCGTCCATAACATGACAGCCATTATCAACTAATTTTAGCTTCATGGCATGAACTTAGCTTGGCTAGCGAGTGCTAGCATTGTCCAAATGTGCATAAATAAAACCTGCTAGGCTAGCGAGTTCATTAAACCTGTATAACATAGCACTTCCTTGAGTTCACAATTACGTTTTACTTACAGGCACTGGTCGTAGACTGCGATGGTAGCCTGCTCCAGGCTTCAACAGCAACCTTTTTGCAAAGCCTGTGGCATTGTTCCAAAAAATAAACTGAAGCCATTTGATCCTCAAGTCTGGGTTCTTGGCCAAAATGCATTGTTGAAGTTCTATTTGTGCATATAGCGCACAAGTCCGTTGATATTCAGCCATCCTTGCATAGGCCTACGAAAACTGTCACAGAGCTAAACGAATTTTGTGGGCAAGGTCTCAACTGGGCAAGCTCATGAATAGTAATGAGCTCATCAATTTCACGTCAATCTGAAGAGCTTTTGCAATTGGCCTAATTTCTCCGCTTATTTCTTTTCAGTGGCTAGAGTTGATAGAGGAGTTAGCTGTTCATTTTCACATTCACAACATAGCACAAACACATATGGACCTAACATGTTTAAAAAAAGTACAAGTAAAAATGGTTTTGTGTGGCAGGGCACCTTTAATACATAAGATTACACACATTTGTTCCTGAATATGAAATGGTTGCAAATGTGAGGAGTATGCCCTATGAGTCACCATGCTACTTATATCCATTGCAGCACTTCCTCAAACTCCTGATATACAGGATTGGAGAGAAGCACTCATCCGGCTTGGAGGACCAATTAATGGATTCTGAGCCAAAAGCACAAAACACTTGCAGAAGGCAGCGAGACAAGATCAAGGAGTTGAAGTTTCAGCATGCAGCCTGTGCAATGAGCCACTGTCAGCATCAGGGGCGCAGGAGATATTTTGAAAGTGAGGGGGACCAAATTGTGAACACAAACCCACAGTGAGATCAGATTTCCAGATATCGGATCGCCACCTCTGGCCCACTTTCGACCATCATATTTTAAACTTGCCAGAATATTAAGATAATACCATTGATTGTTTTCAAAATATTTTTTGATTAAAGTTGTCAAAACTGTGAGATGAGCACAACGCCAGATCTGCCCTCAGACCAGCTTCTTGCTATGTGCAATTCTACTTTTATGACACCGCTAAATTCTTAGCTTGTTACCCCACACTGAACGCGTAAGAAAGGCCCATCACTCTGGGGTGTGGTAGCCTACTCTCTGGGATTTATGCACCAAGGTAAGTATCCAATTTGTGTCTTGAAATGATGTTTGAAATAAATGTCTTAGAACAAAAACTTTGGGTAGGCCTATATACTTGTATTTTATAGTTAGGCTAGTGAAAACGAGTTGATCCGTAGGCTAGTTGAGTTTGTTATCAATAAACATAACAGCTAATGTCCTGTTGAGCAGGAGATAGGCTACCATAAATCCTCAAATTATGCCCGGGATTGATTCTATTTATAGCCGGACAAATAAAGGCAGGTTCCCATATTTGCCTATACCATACCAACAATTGCCATCAGTCCACCAGCACTAGAAGACATTGCTTCGATTTAAGTCAATGAAATAACACCTCTTCTTAATATTTTATTATATTGTTGGTTGGATTATTAAAGTCGTTTTCCTACCATGGGTCTCCAACACACGTTCTCAAGCTCATTGTCTTGCCGCCCCTTTCGAGCTAATTGCCAGAGGCTGAAGCCTACATTTAACGCAATTGTTGCGTGACTCAAGGCATTCCAGCCTACGAATTTAATAAAAAGTAGCCTACTAAATCATGCATAATTAAACAATAACTCAATTTAGGCTACTTGGCTACGCAAAAAGGTTTCTATTACAGCACAACCCCTATTCAATGAATGGCTGCCTTGTCTTGCAATAAACAGTGGTGGAAATCCCGACACTTTTTCAACTGCATGAAACATAACAGTGAACCATCAAATATCTCCCAGAGTTCAGTGCCCATCAGTCCCAACATTTAGCAATATAATCAAACAGTCCAAAAGTAAATTAGATCCCAAACCAAACCGAAAATGTTATGCTTTTGATGGCCTACCAGTATGCCGCTCCAAACGAAAAGCATCTAATGATGGTTGTTAGTAGACAAACTGGCTTCAGATATCCAACAGAGTGAATATGAGATTGTGCAGTCTTACAGTACTGTAGATGGCTGTGGTTAGTGATGTGATGCTGTTAATGGGGAGTTTTACATAGTTAGCGCAAACCCTATAGGTTATTATTTATTCCTTATCAAAAGTGAGGGGGACGACGGCCGTCTCTTCAGCACTGCGTGGGACATATCCCCCACGTCCCCCGTGCCTCCTGCGCCCCTGGTCAGCATAAGGAAACTCAGTAAGTGACTGACTGGCATGCGGAATGCTTAAAGGACCAGTATGTAGGAAATAATGGAAAATAAACTGTAACCATTCCAAAAATTATCACCACATGTTGTCAGAGAGTAAGGAAACACGATGAATTGAAGTAATGGCCTATTTAACAACATTATTCTAACCTGTAAAACCCTGTAAAACCAATGAAAAAAAAAAAGAGTTACGGGGCGGAATCTCTTGAAATTTTCGTTTATGTTTTGAACGATTAATTCTAGAATAGCGTATTAATAATGGGCTAGCGCGTGAGTGTGCATGCGTGCGTTCTGTGTCATCCTTGTGGGGCTACATGCCCACCAAGTTTCGTGCAGCCCGGTCTTTCAGTGGCCCGGTAATCATTCACACAAAAGTACTAAAGAAAAAAAAAAAAGAAAAAAAAATAATAAATAAATAAATAAGGAGACAGAAAAATGATGATTCCCTTCTTAATGAGTTGATCAACTATGATGGATTACAGTCAGGGTGGCCAAATCACTGTGTCTCTTGGTATCGCATCACTTCTTCTTGACTATCTCTTGTCCATCCCAAGTTCTCTCTCTCTCTCTCTCTCTCTCTCTCTCTCTCTCTCTCTCTCTCCTTCTCAGGCTCTCTTTTGCTCTCCTTCATTGTAGAGGCCCCACAATATGACCCATTCTTTTAACATTGCCATTGTAATTTAGACCATTGGCTTATTGTAATTCTGTCCCAAGAGGCCATGGTTGGCATTGTTTTTCCAGACATGACAAAGCAGGGCATGTAATGCGTTGAACTGTTACCAAAGCATGTAATTAAATGGTTGTTAGATAAGATACTGATGATAATATGCTGATCGGTGTGTGGCAGCAGATGTGAGTGAGATAATGGCTTTAATCTCATTAAAAGACAGCCTTTTCAATTTCACTTTGTGCAATCAGTAATTCAGTCAACAGCGTAGACACATAAGGTGTAACGAAGACCAATGCAACTCTACTGTACTGTGTACACCAATTCAAATATTGTCATTTGATGACCCATTAATGTTAATCATTGGCAGGAGAATATATTGCATGGCAGCTGATGTTTACATTTCTGAGATGCTGCCTGGTCTGGCAGAACTAAATATTTTATTTATTTTTGACAGGCAGATGTCTGTATTTTTCTCGTCCTGATGGAAATGAAAATGAACCTTAATGTAGGTCAAACAATGAATATGATGAGTGTATTATGTCAAAGGTTAGACTGCTGTGCTGTTTGTTTCAGCCATGGTTGATCATGTCTCAGTGTACTGTAACAGTCTGCACATGTAGAAAAATATCAAATGGGTGGCAGGGAGTGGATTTTGCCATGTTGCAGTCCTCTATCACTATTCAAAGGAGGATGTTGTTTGTGTGTCCTCCCCAGTAGTCTTGATAATTGATGTCCTGCATGGATGCATCCACAACCTCTGAATGTGACAAACTGTGAAAGTGGATTCATAGTTTTTTTTTTTTTTAAATGAATGTAAATAAAAAGTTTTATTTTGAACTCATCACAGATTGTGTGTTTTGTACATGCAACAGACAAAGTCTCTTTAGAGGCTGAGGGCCAGATGTACTAATGCTTTTGCGCCCACTTCAGGCATATTTGTTTTGCAACGTGCTTGTAAAATCATTGCGAGGTATATACAAACAGGCCGCAATGATGTAAAAGCGCAAACTGCCTGTCGCGGGAGCTGAAAGTGGCAGATTGCGTTTTTCATGTCATGCATATGCATTCATGGGAGGATCCAGGGAAAAGTGGGAGTTTAGCGTAAAAAGATGGGAGGGGAAGAGTAAAGAGTGCCTAATTATGTATTCCGCGGTATGTACAAAGACTGCTCCTGAAAGCGCACGTCTATTCTGCGCCTAAATACTTCCACCTTGTAAAAGCAGGTGTTAATCCAAATTGAGGTTCAATGCGTCAATAAGAGAACCTTTGAAAGACAACAGAATCGCTGACTATCAATGAAAACCTACGTCTAATACAATATAAGATTATGACAAGAATATATTATACAAAATACAAAATTCAGAAATTTGATCCCTTGTCCTCTGCTCTATGTGTAAAGTGTGGCACTGAAACGGATACAATTATACATGCCTTCTGGGAGTGTGAGAGGGTAAATAAAATTTGGATGGAAATTCAAAAGTGGATGGCTGATATAAGTAAAATAGATTTTAAATTAACAGCCCAGGAGTGTATTTTACATAAAACTGACCACCTGAGATACCCGATAGGGTGGCAGGTTATACTCTCTTCTTTGGTTTTCAAAAAACTAATCTTAAAATATTGGAAAGACTCTCAGGCTCCAACTCTGCAAGAATGGAAGGGACTACTGAAATATTACTTAAATATAGAAAAAATAAAAAATAAAAATAAAAAACAACAATTTTGTAATGTATGGCAGGACATTTATGATTCTTTATAAAAAGAATGAGTACAAGGACAGGGAGGGGATGGGACAGATATGGATGGGGAACTGTGTGTGTGGAGATGAGTGTGTGTGTGGGTGTCTGGATGTAGATGTGGGGGCGTCGGGGGTAAGTGATTGTCTGTATTGTGTGGGTTGAAGTGATTGTCTGTATGTAAATTTGTGTATATGTATGATTATGTTGGTGCGAGGAAATTAATATATATGTAACATAAGAAGAGCACTGGTAAAATATGAGCATGCTGAAGTGGGTTAAATAATTATGTACTGGTATGATGAAATTAAATAAATAAAATTATATAAAAAAAGAAAGACAACAGAATCGCTATTTGAGCACTTTTGTCAGTCTTTGTACTATCAAAAGCAACATTAACTTTCGTTGGCCTTTCGAATGTCTTACTTTCACTTTCACGTCATTCACTTAAACTTTCCTACTTGCTAGATTTGAGCAATCTTCCATAGCCTACGTGCACAAGTAGTTTGAGTAGCACTAATGATCTTCTTCATTATCTCCCTGCTTGTTGACATCTTATCATGTATGGTATTATTCCATGATCGCTAAACGTCTGATTCTTTTTAATGTTGTCATCAGTTAAGTTCATTCAACTGCACTTGTATAGGCGCTGCCATTCAGTTGTGGACATTCGTAAATTGCGTTTATGGGCGGAGAAAGGCAGAGAAAGGCGCAGTTTACACTAAGGATTGAACGATTGATAAATATGACGGAAACTTGGGTCTGACAGCGTTCGCAATCTGAGGTTTGTCCATGACGCTGATAACGCTACGTTCGCAATTGTACATACATCTGGCCCTGAGTTCAGGGTCACCCAATTTTTTTTATCTATCTAAAAAACTTGCCTGAACTTTTGGCCTGGACAGATTGACACACACGTGGACATTCAAGCTGTCAATATCCCTCTCTCTTACTCTCTTTCTCTCTCACTCTCTGAAACACACAAATACACATCAAACACATACACGCACACACACACTGCTATCTTTTCCTTTCGCAAGAGCGTCCATTTCCGTGTGCTGGCAGATGTAGATGATGGCCGCCGAGGATAATCCCGAATCCTGGGCCTGGTACAAGGCGGAATTAACTCTAGCTATGATCACAACATCTGTCGGCTCCGCGCGCCGGAGTGTGCGTGCAGAGAGAGAGGATCGGCAGACCCCTCGACGCCAGCGTCTCCAAGAGGAGGAAGAACTCACCTCGGACTCGTACTGTCCCGCTCGGCCGGTAAGTTTGCACCCACAGTGAGTTTTTGTGGCTGACCACTCTTGGGAGTCGTGTGTTTCTGAATGATGCTGAATTGGATGCGTGTGAGACTCACAGATGGAATGAACAGGCTTATGAAAGATATTTATTTGACATTGTCAGTGGTACCTGCTTTTTGGTCTGCTAGGTTTCCCATGTGTGATTTTGAATTACTAAACATACAACATGGCAAACTAATTTTTTTAATTTCAACAATTCATAGGTTTTACAGCATTGTGTGCGCACTAAAGTCAGGTTTGCGTGTTGCCTTTCATTTAATGCGTGAGGGATTTTGGCTTTACCCGAGAGTCCAAACTGATGACTGTGCTACCCTGTGCTGCATTTGCCAATTCTGCTCAGTAATTCCAGAGATAATGCAAAAAAAACATTCCTTTTTAAGGATCAGTAGGAGAGATGGGCCATTATCATGTTGGCAGCAAAAATGTCAAAGTGTGTCTCAAAATGATGGGTCATCCCTCACTGAAAACTTTTTACTTTCAACTGTTACACTTTGATGCTAGAGAGAGAACCATTGCATCGCACTACAGTACAGTTCTGTATAAAACTAGGCGTTTTGGTGAGTGCTTTAGCACAATACTAATGTCACGGGACACACTGAATGGTTATATCAGAACAGATGCACATAACATGTTGAGAATGTGCGGCTTATCTTCTTTAAGATGGCCAATGCAAGGTGAACTTGTTCACAAGAGTAATCATCACATGGGTGATCCATGTGCTTACTGTGTGTATGACAAACAGGCAAGGCTAGTGCCAGAGGTGGCATGATATAGGTCACTCTGTTTTTGACGTATACACATAGCCAAAGTTTCTAACCCAACTGGGATTTCTTTGTCTGTACTTACCGCTGGAGTTGTTAACACTAGAACAGCATTCTCCAGGGCAGCCATTATTGAGCAGGAATGATGAGACATGTCCATGTGTTTCCAGGATTAAGAGAGAAGAGAGACATTATTAAAAGTGAGTAGAGGGGCATTGATAAAAACAAATTACAACTCCAACGCAGTCAAATTACTGGCCGCAGGGGGTGGGGGGGGGGGGGGGGGGGCATTGTGCAACTGATAATTGACTGTCGCATCAGAACTAGGCCTATACAGTATTTTCATATTCACATTTTTGTCTTGGCTGATACCATTATTTAGTTTGTCCATTTGATTTTATTCTCAAAATCCTGTTTTGCTTCCATTAGCACTTATTCCCGTCCTTGCCACTCAAATGATGGTACAGCATCAAAAGCTAGAATTGTGAGAATGTGAGCAGTAACTGTGGTCCATGTGACTCATACTCTGTTTTAATGGAACACAGTGGTAAGAAATATGAATGATGATGCGGTGGAGTGAGTGCAAGGCTCACAAACACCTCCATTCATAGCCTACGAAAAGAAGTGTTTGCATTACTCAAGGGCAGTCTTCTGTTGTTATTTCTAGTAAAGAATGTGCATGTCGGTGAATGTATGAGCCTTACGTGTGCATTTAGATGACGCACAAAGAAAGATTCTGCACCTCATTATATTTTCATTTGCTCCTGCAGGCTCTGTAACTACCTTGGTTGACCTGTCAAGGTCTTAGCGTGGGCTGCAAGACAGCAGTGTTTTATCATAGGTTGACTTTAGACCTCGCTGAACATGCTACCTTGTGGAGTTTACTTTACAGAAGAAAAAAAAGTTCAGAGCCACCAGATACTTCTATGAGCGGTTTATAAAGCCTTGCTTTTCCAAGCAGAAGCAGAATGCCAGGGCAATGCTAATTTTGATAGTCAATATCAAATAGCCAATCAGAAGAGAAGCGAAAGCGCCTAGGCTACCCAATGTGAGCGGGGCTTATGCTACTAAACAGTATTTGGGGGCCAAGCAGCGAAGCTGCGAAGGCACACATTGTGTTTCTATGATTTCTTACTATTACTATTATTATTCAACACCTTTCCTCCGCCATTGGAGTCTATGGCAGCCCATAGAACCGTCTTGTCAAAAGTTGTAAAATTTGGCACACTGATTGGGGACAGTCCAATGATTTATGTCAAAAATGAGGTATTGTTGGAATCCTTGGACCAAGCCGAGTTCAACGCACCCTATGACGTCACTTTCCACCATGATGGATTTTCCGCCATTTTGGATTTCATCAAAAACACTTAAAGGTTTTCACAGGTCACAAATTTTGTCCGATTGACACCAAACTTAATACACATCATCTACAGACCATGCTTCATTAATGCATTACTTTTTGTCTTCGGAAATATAACCGTTCACCCGTAACAGCCAATCGAAATTTGTGGCAAAGCCGCCAAACAGGAAGTGAGCTCAATATCTCAGCAACCCTTTCATGTATCATAACCAAACGAAGTATGTAGACTACGGACCCCATCACAAATGTTGGTGACCTTTGCCCTCTAGGGGGCGCTGTAATTAAGAAATATGCTTTTTGGCCTGTAGCTGCTGTTGTGCTTAGAATTAAAATGCACTAGTGGTGTCTGGTAATACTGTTGGAGTTCCTTAGGCCGACCCAAGCAACTTGTGATGTCATCGTAATTGATTCCGCCGCCATATTTGATTAAATATCTAGGAGTTGTTCTCGACAACCAACTAAACTTCTCAGATCATGTTGCCTCAGTCGCCCGGTCATGTCGTTTCGCACTCTACAACATACGGAAAATCAGGACTTACTTGACTCAAGATGCTACCCAACTTCTGGTTCAGGCAATAGTCATCTCACGACTCGACTACTGTAATGCCCTCCTGACAGTCTCCCAGCCTGCGCAGTGAAACCACTTCAGATGATCCAGAACGCGGCGGCGCGCCTGGTCTACAACCAACCCAAAAGGGCACATGTTACCCCGCTGCTCATCCAGCTACACTGGCTACCTATGGCGGCCCGCATCAAATTCAAGTCTCTAACGCTTGCCTACAAAGTAGTCTCCGGTTCTGCTCCCACCTACTTGAATGCCCTCATACAGACTTACACTACCTCCAGACCGCTGCGCTCCTCTGACGAACGACGTCTAGCTCTACCACCGGTACGCTCAAGCCAATCCAAACTTTTCTCATCTGTTGTTCCTCGTTGGTGGAACACACTGCCAGTTCCTACAAGGGCAGGGACATCCTTTTCCACTTTCAAAAAACTCCTGAAGACCCAGCTCTTTAGAGAACATCTACTCTCATAGCAACACTTACAACAAGTCTTACTGATCCTAGCACTCACCAGCCGTTAAACTGACAAGTAACTGTTAAAATACAGCACTCACCGACGCACTTATTCTTACTGTACTCTAATGTGTTTTTTCTAAAACTGTCCTAAAATTGTGAGAATTGTTCTAAAACTTACTGTTTACCATGTTGTTAGTCGCTTTGGTTAAAAAAGCGTCAGCCAAATGTAATGTAATGTAATGTAATGTAAATCAAAAACAGTAAAAAGTCACAAATTTCATCTGATTTTCACCAAAATTGGCACAGACCATCTTCAGACCATGCCTTATCAGTGCTTAATTTTCTGGAACGATTGACAAAAGCATTCGCCCATAACAACCAATCGAATTTGGTGGCGAAGCCGCCAAACAGGAAATTACCTTGTAACTCAGCCAATCTTGGGTTGTTTGGCATGGAACTTGCTGTGACTGGCTTAATGCTATATATCTGATGCAACCGCACTGAATTACATGGCAAATCTTGCCTGCTAAACTGACTACTTGGCCCCCTCATTGCTGCTTGCAGCTTTTTTGTATTTGGTATTTGGCTTCTTTCACACAAACCTCCCTCCCCCCTGATCGTCCTACTGAATGGGCTTACAGTGATGCTAACCAGGCAAGGTGCAACGTTGCTATTTTATACCACTAACAATGCTCAAAATATAATTACACTAACTTAAGTATTGTGAACTGTGAAAGTGTACAAAGAGGTTATAACAAGACCTGTATCTGTAGGGAGAAAATTCCATGGCTTCCTGATCCAGAATCGTTAAATAAGTGGGTGTGTTCGACCATGCATCACTGTAAGCCGATTCAGTGATAATGCAAATAAACCGTCATGCTCAAACCAATTAACGCCACCAATTAAGGTAGGTCTACGGCAATTTTGCTCTCAATCAAAAGTTTGAAGTTCTTAACTAGTAAATAGACCCTAGGTTGTTTTTACTCCGGAGTTACACTTTAACAACTGAATAGAACACAGCGTAGTCATCAAAATAAATTGCTTCTTTAAGCCATTAACTAGGCTAAAAAAATCATGCTAGGCTACTATAGAGTGGGTCTATGCAAATAAAGTATTTTTTACCTGGTAAAGAAATGCTATACAAACTGTCTGTTTGTGTAGTAAGTGCATTACCTTGCACTTCATCCAGTTATCAGCATCTTGTGTGGAGATTATTACTCTGTCCTCATGGTGCAGGCACCACCACAGCACAGCACACAGCAGTGGCTCCATTTCAATCAGCATTAAACAGCACAGTGTTTCCAGTTGATTGAAGTTTCCATTATTGATGCCTCTTTCATGGGTGCAGCCAAAAGCAAACAGATGTGAAGCTTGTTTTTTGTGATGTGTATAATTGTGTATGTAGTGGCTACAATAGATGCCTTACAGAGAGACCCATGGTGGTGATGCAGTGTGTAAATGCCAATGATTCAGTTTCCTCGCATGACAGATTGAGCAAACATTTAACCCCCCCCCACCCACCCCCCCAACACACACACACACACACCGACCCTTAACCTTTCGATAAGCCGTCACAGCAACCGGCGTCGGCAGCAACTAGGGGTTTCAGATAACATTGGCCCAGACCTTGAATAAACAGTGACCCAATGATAGACAGTCTGTTTCAATTGTACTGCAATGAGCCATGGCCTCTGCTGCTACTGGTCACGTGGTGACAAGAGAATGGACAACAGAGGAAATTCAATAAGAAGATATTGCTCTCTAAATGATTGTTGAAATTGAATGTCCATTGATGGATATGGGGTAAAGTATTGATTTCTTATTGATATTATGCCTGAAAGTAAATTGAATACCATATCTTACATGGCAATCAATAGCAATTTTATAATTTTTAAGAACATTTTGGAAAGTTTGGAAGCTCATGTAATAGGGTGAGGTGTATTCTGGAAATTATACAAATAATCAATGTATTTGTTGATTTTCTTTGTGTTGTTTCCTACTCTGTAAACAATCTGAAGAAAAGGATTCAAAATGTCGATTTTTTTATGTTCAGTTACCAGAGCCTTCACCAGGCTGTGTGTGTGTGTGTGTGTGTGTGAGAGAGAGAGAGAGAGAGAGTGGGGCAGGCTGTACCTGACAACGAACAGATATGCTGTCAACTACCCCTGGGGTAAATAAAGTTTCAAAAATTGCAGAGAGATGGAAAAAAAATGTGCAAGCTTTCCCAGAGTGAGACTTATAAGTTAATCCTGACAAGTTGTAAATGAGCTGGGTGGGTGGCAGTGCGGAGCAAAGTCACCATCAGACCTGGGAGCAGAATAGACACTGGGATCTTACTGTGCATAAATATTGTGGATTAGCTAAGGGCGGTGAGCCAAACGCTTCCCAAATGGCATTTTTAACCAGTAATATTGTTCAAAACAGCACCAGACCTCGTCAGTAGCTTGCTCAGGGTTCCTACACATAAAACGAAGCGCCAATAACATAGTTAGCAAACTCAGAGTTTATTATACAGAAGACTGTTAAGAACACTTACCAACTGTGAACTGTCCCTGTACCAGCTCCTCCAACCCAGTATCACAAGGATCCGTTGTACGGTCACGTTTGGTTAATCTATTAATTGTGCTGGAGTTACACTTTAAATGTTACTCCAGTAAAAGTAGATATCCTCCTTTACATTTCCACTTGAAGTACAAAAGTACTTGCCTTCAAATGTACTTAAGTATCAAAAGTAAAAGTCCTGAAATGTATTATGACTAATGCATTGACAGTTGCATTTACTATTGTCGAAATGATTCGGTACAGACATAGGCATTCATTGAGCCTTTCTTCAAAATCAACTAAGAATTGTTGTATGTTGAAATAACTAAAAACAATCTAATGTGATATCTTAGATACTTCAAAGTAACCACTTTTTGCTTTGTTGAATGCTTTACACATTCGGACCAAATCAAGACGGTTCCTTTTTGTGTTTGATAGTGTCAGAATAGATTGTCTTTCATTGTCTATCATTGTATATCTACTGTATATATCATTATTACACGGCTCTTCACAATGCTAGTAGAATGCTCCATTGACTTGAATGGGATTTCCCAAAGTTCTAGCGGTAAGATATATTCATGAATTTGTCACGGTTCAGACAGACGACCAGAGGACCACAATTGCGTCACACCAGAAAGTTTATTAAACTTAAGGGAAAAGGGAAGTAGGGAGTGAGTGAAGGCTCCAGGGGTTACTGGGAATAACAGGGATTCCGTCCAATGTGCTGTGTCTGTGTCCCCCCCAGTGGCAGCGATGCGTCCTATGACGCCGGTGGTGGGTGGTCCGGAAGTCCTGGGGGGGGAACACAGACACAACAGGGCGGATGAAACAAGGCAGAAGTACAGTTCAAGGGAAATCCAAATTCGTAGTAGCAAGGCAGAAGGCTGGTCAGAGTTACCGGGATCGAAGAGTAGTCAGGAGTCGTTACGGCAGAAAGCAGGTCTGGTTTTCTGGGGCAGAAGAGTATCCAAGATTCAGGCAGGTCCGGGGTCACAAAACAAGAGTGAGCCAGAGCAAACAGGTTCCGGGTGTGAGCTTTGCAGACGATCTGACAAAGGAGAGCTGAAAGACAGGGCTTTAAATACTGGGAGAGGTTAGTGGGTAATGCAGCGCAGCTGGCAGAGTAATTAGAGCAGAGCAGAGCAGGGACAGGTGGAGCTAGTTAGGCTGAGTAGAGAGAGTGGTGAGCAGAGTGGAAGATAATGGAAACCAATTAAGGTGGTAACCCGGTGGAGTGAGAGGGCTCATGACAGAATTACTGCTGCAAACATATAATTACTGCTGTCAATTCTCTCCTTAGTGGAATAAATCGCTTTTATGCTAAATTCAACATACATCAGAACCCAGAATTGAAGTCCAGCAACAATGTTTTTAAGGGCCTGTCCACACGGAGACGCTTTTTAGGTTAAACGCAGAGGTTTTGCTTCGTCTTGGCCGAGCGTCCAAACGAATTCTGTAAACGCACTGCCCGAAACCGCACTTTTCTGAAACCTGGTCCCAGAGTGGAAAGATCTGAAACCGTAGCCCGTTTGAATTCGTTTAGACAGCGAAACCGCACATCCTGCTCGCGTATCGATGATGTCATCGCCACACCTCAGCTGCCCTAGACTTGCACTTATAGTATTGCCTAACAATACTAGTTTTCATACATGACATTGCCTACGATTACACTCCGTAAGATAAATATCACAACTGGTGCTGCGCAGCGCCGATAGCTTATGACTTGGTGGACTGAACACTGTTTTTCCCGGTGTTTTTTTATGCATTCTAGCTACTGTCAGTGACGCGAGAGAACTTAAGTTATTAGGAAAGTGCGGTGTAAGTTTAGGCTACATTAATTTGTGCGTAATGCCAGTGTCATTCATTTATTTTACATGTCTTACAACATATATACATGCATTCACAGTCGAGTGAAATCAGATATAAGACGCTTAGAACTCACGTTAAGCCGATGGTAGCCCACTGAATGCGAATGCACGATTTGATGCAGGTTTTATAGCAATATTATAAATGTGGCGACAGAATAGCCTAGAACTTGGGTAAGCCTTGCGCTTAGTAGCCTAATTGAGGTGATAGCCAAAACTAATGTGAATCACGGACTATCCTACAACCAAAGAAAGTAAAGGTGATTAGTAGGCCTACCTGCGTTAGCCAAATAAAGGACGGGACTGCACCCTTCACAAACCGTAAAATAACGTTTATTAGTTTTACAGTTGACTACAGTTGACAGTTCACCATCAGTCCACACAAACAATTCTGGTTTCCTTGCACTAGCCATTTCGTCGTAGCCTATTCTGTCTGTTTGTAAAGCGCAAGTTTTGGTCAATTTCTGTAAAGAAACAGTGCCACCTATAGGCCTGGGGTATGAAGTAACGTGTTGAGTCGTGTTGAGATGGATCCGTTTGGACGCAAATATTCTTGATACGGTTCCAGGGAAGACGGAGGAAAAAAAGATTGGTTTGGTACGTCTGGACTAGGCCTAAGTCTGTAATTAAAGATATTCGCAAGAGTGGCAAAGACATCGGCCAGCACCATCCTCCCATCTCAAGCGCTGATCTAAAGCGAATCAGGGAATCAGAGGCCCTCTCTACGACCACAGACATTGGCTTAGTCCGAAAGGTATGGTTTGACGTCCAGTTGCACCGTGCACGAAGAGGCAGGGAGGGTAACCGGGATCTGACCAGGGATTCGTTTACCATCAAACGGGACGAAAATGGCAAAGAGTATATCACTCTATCGTTTAATGCCGAAACGAAAAATCACAAAGACCCAAGGGACGCTATGCAACATAACTATCGCGGGTACATTTTTTCTGAACCGGGAAACCCAAATTGCCGCGTCGGGGTCCGGTTCGCCCTGTTGGGACTTATTTTCCCAGTAATGACCGGCGTTCTATACATTATCCCTTACTTGTCTGTCATCATTTGCCCGATGGCATCATGAGGCTAGTTATGGTAACATCAATATTGTGAAAAGGAGTCAACAAGGTACAGTAAATAGTGGATATAACAATAACATAGGTTAGGCCACACCATTATTTAAAGCCTAGCTCGCTTAATAGAAAATATACATGTAAGTACACAGTACTTACATGTATATACAGTAATGTATTTGGACAGTCTTTTATGCAAAAGGAACTTCAGCGGTACTTCAGCTGTAACAAAATGGAGTAAAAAGTAAGATATTTGGCTTAGAAATGTACTGGAGTAAAAGTAAAAAGTTTAACAAAATTGAAATGCTCAAGTAAAGTACAGATACATGAAAAAGTGACTTAAGTACAGTAATTGAATAAATGTACTCAAGTAATGTCCGCCACTGATAATAAGCCCTACATGACCTTGCCGTAAAGCCCTAAATAACCTTGTTGTGACTTGTTTATAACACAGTAATGCAAGTCATGATGGATAGCCTAATGGAATGATCATTGTTTGGATATGATGAATGTGTCGTACCAGGCCATGCATGTAGCTGCTGCTGTCTGAGAGAGAGCATGCAGTGATTCATGAAGCTGTGCTTTCCCCTTAGGACCCATGATGGGGAAGCCAGGGAGTAAGGTTTTACGAGAAGCCTCTATGGATGGAGTACAGCCACAGCCTCAGGTAACACTGTGCTAAATGTCCTTCATAGATATCCTGTGTGTGTGTGTGTGTGTGTGTGAGAGAGAGAGAGAGAGAGAGGTAAGTCAATTTATTTACATAGCACATTTTCTATTACAGTGGCCTAGTAACCATCAAAGATGAGAACATATGTATGTAGTGTCTGTTGTGTACATTCATGACATTTATTTATTTATTTATTTATTTATTTATTTATTTAGCCTGACACCTTTATCCAGAGGTATGTCATACATTTCCATTCCCATTAACCATGGTCAAATTCTAGTTGGGAGCAACAGGCAGTTTGTCGTGTGCATGGTAGTGCTTGAGTGGATGGATGAGTCCTCAACCACTGTCTGTTCCCATGATTACACAACATGGATCAACTTCTGCTTAGTTTCACAGTTTAGCTCTTGATCCTCTATCATGACTTTGCTATATACATCAGCATGCATTATGGCCCTGGTTCCCTGTGGGTTTAATAAGCTAGCTGTGTTGACAGAGATTGAATCGACCTTATCAAAATGTTATTACACTGGTTTAAGTCTGCATTTGAAAAAAAAATCGCCGGTTACATGAACCAAGGCATGATTCTGTTTATCCCACCCAGCAATTTATCATGTCAATATGAATTTCTCACAATAGATTATTTACAACAAAAACAATAACACAATACATTCATTTTATCTGGATATCCAAAGCACTCACATACGTATGATCCTTTGTTTGTAGCTTTGCCATCCATCCTATTTTTTCTATTTTTTTATGATTATTTCAAGTACACATCACCATGTATGTCACCAATTGTTTTCGTTTTGTGTGCGATGTAGTGGTTCAATGCATCATGGGAACGTCTTGAGTGTTAAACACAGTAAGGCCCCGGTGCCTTGACACACTGATCGTCTCACATATGAGCATTACAGTGCTGTAGTGGTGGTACTGACATCCCCACTGCTGCCAGAGTCGACACTAATCCCTGTGTGCCGACAACGCCCTGACCACACACACATCACATCAGTGGCCCAATTAGTGACCAGACGATATAAGCTCCTATACCTGCGTGGCTTTTTTTTAAACGCTGATGAGAGCATTGTCTGTGACTGACCAGTGATCTACAAGCTCACTGAGCAAGATTAGCGCCATGGTGACCTCTCTGTGTTACAGAAATAGAAGTGGATGAGTGAGTGGCTTGAGGATATAGACTAGGAGATGTCCAAATCAGGTTCATTAGATACATTTGTGGCATCCATAATATGGATAATATGGATATTACATATATTACTACATCATAGTAGCCTATGTTGTTATATAACGTTATAGGCCTCTTTGAATTATATACTGTGCACTTGGGCTGTGGGAGAGGATATTTCTAAATCTGAGAATCTGAACTGGTAGGTGATAGATGTGCTGGTACTATCAGTCTTTGATCGTTTTGATGGGCACATCTGATGGTGAGTGAGTGTTTTGTGCAATGTGTCTACCCTGCTTCCTGTGGACACTGGCCACAGCGGAGACAAACAATCGTACATCCAAACTGTCAACACGCCATTGCTCTGGCCATCTTCTCCTCTCCACACATTACAAGCAGAGCTGGGGGAATTTCTCTGTGTCTTTTTTTGACTCTCCGGTTGTAATCCCTCCTCACCAAAACAGTGGCAGGGAGACTCCATGTTGTCATCCCCACAGCACACAGGAGCTGTAGCAGCACCAGGCTACAGTTAGCAGGGGAACTGGAGTGAAGTGAATTGAATCGCCGGGGATGGATTAAGATTAAGACTCTCCGCTCTTTGATGGGTTTTAGCGGGGTAAATCTGGGGAGGGGGATTATGATGTCACCAGGTCCCTGCTGCCGTTGAGAGAGAGAGAGAGAGAGAGAGAGAGAGAGAAAGAGAGAGAGAGAGAGGAAATTGAATTCAGGGGAGTCAGGGGAGAGCTGCTGCTGGCCCGGGATTACGGCACGGTCGGCGTGGAGATGGTGAAACTGGCCACGGCTGATGCCACGCCACTCTCACCGGCACGCCGAGGCCTGGTTGGCACCTGATGTGGAAACGAGCACTTAAGGAGAGCGGGAACAGGATTACCGGCAGCGGGGCCGTAACCCAGCACAGCTAATGGCGCCCACACAGGAAGTGGACAGGGCCATGGTGTTCCGATCGGCGCATACATCTCATCTTGCTCTGTAACTCCTCACTGCACCGCTCAAACACAGAGAGAGAGAGGGAGAGAGAGAGAAACAAAAGTGGATGTGGTGAGTAAACTAAACTGTATATGTTAAGGTTATTGAATGTCAGAGTTTTCACCGAGGGAGTGGCATTTACTCTGGAGCGCTTTGACAAATTAGATTAATTTAGGCTACCCTAGATGAGAGGTCTGTATCTGTTTGGCTTTGCTCTTGTCTTGTATACATTATGCTAAATATAAAGTTAAGTGTTGTGTACAAATGTGCTATAAGTTATAGCTTTATAGAGCTACTTCAGGGAACATGAGGGATGATAAATTATCCGTGTGGTCCCTGGCCTTCTGCAGGGGTCTGCCAGGGGAACTGTAGCTAAATTAGTACCCTTCCACTTGTCACTTGGGACTCACCTAAACTCCACCTTTTGCGAATTACTCACGCTCTCGTCTGCCACGATGCATCTGCCAGGAAAACTTTAAGCCAGTCAGACCCAAATGATCGCTAAAATGCACCCAGGCATCGGCAACTATAGCTGGAACTCCACTGCAGTTATTACTGTACTCTGAAGCAAGTGTCTTGCCAGGGGTAGTCTGATACAGAGAGTAAAATTGCCCACTTACCCCCCATGTCACTCCATGTTTCCTGGGGTTGACCTGTGTGTCTATTGTGTTTCTCCTTGCAGCCTACGCCAGTGGTGGCCATTGATGGGCTCACCAAACCCAACAAGATGAAGGTGAAGTGGACCCAACTGGGCCTGGTCTTCTTCCTACTGCTGTCCGTGGTGATGACGGCCTGTTTCATCTGGCAATACCAGCTGCCCAAGATACTCGCCGGTATGTTTGTCATGACCAGCTCCGTTTGCCATCAGTGAAAAACATGACATTGTTTACCTTGGCCTAGCGCAGGGGTCGGCAACCTTTTTTGCCTGGAGAGCCACTTTTACCAATGTTTTTTTTTTTTTACATCTCAGAAGAGCCACATAAAGAGGTTACAAGAAAAAGTTTGGATATTTAACGTACAGTTACTTTCAATTAACAGAGGATTTTTAATACATTTTCTACTAGTTTTAAAAGTAATGTGCAAGTAACTTGAAATGTAAAGTGGAATGACAGAAGTATAGGCCTTAGGCTTCCCATGTAGGCTAAACACCACCCCCTATTTTCCCAGTGTCCTTTGGTAACATCATAGTTAACAACACAACACTCAATTTTCGTTGACATGTCATTGGCGAAATTAGAGGTTAGATTTGGTGATAGCCTTGGAGTCTGGCTGGCTCATATTCAGTGAGGTGAAGTTTCATGCAAGAATTGAGGCTGTCATCATTTAAGGGCAACTCCACGCAAAACTGTCATATATATATCCATAACGCCAACTAAATACCATGGCATTGTGTTGCCGTTATGTGACAGTTTTGCACGGAATTGCCCTTAAATGTGAGTGCAGGTTTGTCTTTATATTTTTCATATGTGAGGAAGATTTCTCACATGCAAGTGGAAAAGGGTTAACACAGCAATAGTAACTCGTTGCAGTGTGCGATATATAACGGGCAGTTAATTTCGCGTTTTCAGAATCAGTCTTCGGATGGAAACTTTCCCATTTCCATTCAACAATATTGTGCAGGCTACGGTTACAGAGTCAAGTGAGGTGGAAAGTTATATAAATTACTCAGATAGACCTACAATATTACATTTTGAAAATGAACGAACTAAAATAAAATACATTTTAATTAAATACTCATTAATTATTTTCTGTTGAGCTGAGCCGCATCAGAGGAATCAAAGAGCCGCATGTGGCTCCGGAGCCGCGGGTTGCTGACCCCTGGCCTAGCAGATATATATAATTAGTGACCGGATTACTTGATGATATGAAAGACGTAAATCAGAAGCACAAAACTTGTTGCCATTGACGGTGGTAATTACATGAATATATTTGACCATAGAACATTGGGAAATTCCATTCAAGTCAGTCGGGTGTTCTACTAGCATTGTGAAGAGCCGTATAATAACTCATGTGAAGTGCTTTTAATTGGCCTGTTGCCCTGAAATGCATGGCGGAGAGCCTTACTCATCAAACCCAATAAACGAGCAGCGCACATTCATTAGATGCAAAGAGCAGCCTTATAAAGACCCCCTAAGGTGCGCTTGCTGTTTCTGTGCAGGCTGGAGAGGAGAGGGAGTCAGAGTCTACAGGGCGACCGGTACATCCTATTACATCCTATTAAGTGCTCTCCTGGGGGCGGCGGAAAGAGATTAGGAAAACTAAACACAGACAGCTTGCATTTTCTTTTTCCTGAACCAGTCAACAGAACAGAACGGAAACACTCATGTATGCAGCGACGGGAAGTGTCAGCCAGGTGAAAGCTTCTACCCCTCAATGTTTTAAGTCAGCACTTACTACACATAAACCAGTTTCTCTGTTCTCTGAGATGGCAAGTGTGTTTTTAGATGTCTGAGATTTCCCCGATAATGCATTAAGAATTGGAACCATTAGTGATGAAAGGATGCCTGGAAGCCAGCAGAAACACAGGGCTGCTCAGTGAACTGGGTAGGAGGTTTGTTCCGGGTCAGAGGGCTGAGGGGAAAATCTATATTGGGCAAGTAGTAGTTAACAGTCTGGCATAGCTGGCCTGGCATAATAACAAAAGTTTTTTTTAAATGTATCCACTTTTCTCCGTTGACTTTCCAAAGAACTGTTTTTTGCAGCACATTGTGAAGTGAAAAAGGGGAAGGAAGAGCTTGTGGTGTATCAGAGAGAGAAAGAGAGCATGGAGTCTTTGGGAGTGATATTTTATTCAATTGCATAAATGTCCAGAATGAAGCTTGATAGGACCCTCCTCACAGAATTAATGAACCTGGAAGGAACCATGGAAGTAGCCTGGAAATATCCAGACTCTCGAAAGGACATTTCATTTCTACAGAGAGTCTGGCTACTTTCCATTGCCAAGCGTTAACTTTCTTGAAGGCGAGTACTCTGTTGGAGTTTAAAACTATTGTATCTGCCCAGAGCCACTCTGGATCTGCCATAACCAATCGCTAACGTTTAGTCGTGACGTATGCCTGGCTCAAACTAGCGCACGACCTCAACGTCATCGTTCTCAGCTACTCCCTCTGTTCGCTGATTGGACCTGCAGATTTTTGCAGGAGAAAACCCGCGAATATAACGCAGACCCAGACGACGTACTGAAGGGAAATTAAAATTGAGCAGAAGTACGTAGGAGGGCGGAGTCAGGCTACCATGGAAGTGCTGTGGAGATGGAAAACATTTTCACACTAAGCTGTTGCGTCTCATGGCTTCATGGCCTTTCCCTTGTCTTCATCAGTTTCACTCTTATCTCATCCGCTCACTTGGTTCTTGTCAACGTCCCTTTCCCCTAAAGGAGATGTGTATCTATTAGCACATCCATGTTTCCCTCCAATGGGTGTCTTTCTCTCATGTCCCTCATTCACCATCTCTCTCTCTCTCTTTTCCACTCCGTCAGACGATGCTCTGGGAAAGAACGGCAACGGTGACAGGATGTGCCCGCGCTTTCCCGAGCCCGCCCCACTTGAACACCCCATTCCCATTCTGAAGGAGGCCCTGGAGAAGGTATGGGCTGATATGGAATATCCACTAGCCTAGTTTCACCAGACTCACACACTTTGTGAAGAGTGTCACAATTGGAAAATGTTTCCAACCCTAGCATCATACTTTGCATTAACTTTAAAATCATTGGTCCAGCCAAACCGAAGTTTAATTTTTAATTTTTAATATGTTTGATAAACCCCTGGCTAGCACCTCAACTTGGGTGTGCCTCCAAGCCTTTCACTGTAATAATTTTAAATTATTTATTGGTTATTTAACATTCTTGTCAGTAGCATGGGATGTGAGTGTGACATGAATCTTGATATAGTGCCCATAAAAAGCATTCACTCCCCTTGGATATTTACCCCTTTTATTGATTTTATTAATGCAATCTTATAATCTGGCTCTTTAAACCCGCTTTAATGTCAAAGTGAAAGCAGATTTCTACAAAGTAATGTTCATTTATTACAAATTTATAATGTAGAATAAGTGGTTTCACCCCTTAAAGTGACTGACTTAATTGAATGTATATTTATCCATTGCTGATTTTGCAATGTATATTTAATTAACATTACCTTGTAGAAATCTGCTTTTACTTTGACATTAAAGAGGGTTTATTGTATATTGTTGTTAAAAAGGCCAAACTTGGCCCCAGCTGTGGCACAATTGGCTGGGGCACCTGCACCGTACGACGGCGACCGTGGCTCAATTCCCGCCCCGTGGTCCTATCCGGATCCCACCGCGACTCTCTCTCCCACTCACTTCCTGTCGTTCTCCACTGTCCTATCTTATTAAAGGCATAAAAAAACAAAAATATACTTAAAAAAAAAAGGCCAAACTAAATTGACCAAGATTCCATTTCTAAGACAATGCCATAATAAACCTAGACAGTATGGGGTTTTCCCATTGACCTAGTTAACACAAAACAAAACTGCCATGTTTCATTGTAAACACAAGTTCTTTGTTTGCCCCTGACATAGTAATACTATAACATGGTTTTAAGTGTAGTCATCATGCCAAATTTATAACAACTTTTTCATTGCCTGTTTTTTGCCAGTTGACACACTGTTAATGGTGACCAATACAGATATAGATTAGATTGTTATCTCATCCCCCAGGTTGATGCACTGCTGCGCCAAAGCATTAACCCCACCAGCCTGCCTGCAATGTCAGCCATAGTCATCTACAACGACACAGTATTGTGGACAGGAAATTTCGGCAAGAGGAACGGCAGTGACCCTCTCTCCACCCCACCAAATGAGTATACCATCTACCGGTATGCATTGCTTATTTAGCTGACATAGTACTGGTAGTTGTGTGAGACAGTACAACGAAATTGCAATATAGTTGAATTAATGTTGATTTAGCAACATTAGGTAAAAATTGTTATTTCCCTCTTGGCATCAACGTTTAATGTACTGGGTAATATACTTTTGCAAGGCGTCCATGCAAATTCAAGACGACTGCACTGTTGCATGTGGGCAATACCATTAAAAACTATGACATATTGTTTTTCTTTAAACAAATACAATTGGTGAATGTGGTTTGAATTTCAAAGTGCTATTGTTGTTTTTCAACTAATAGAGAAAGAAAACAACATTAATAACTGAAATCTAAGTAAGGGATAATGTATCTTCCGCCAGTCAATATCGGAAAATAAATCCCAACAGGGCAAACAGGACCCAGATGTGAAGTGGAGGGTTTTGCTTCGTCCTTAAAGGAGAATTCCAGTGTGATATTGACCTAAAGTGTATTGAAACATGATACCGAGTGTGAACTTATGTCTCATAGCTCATCTTGGCTTGTCCCCTGCACTCAGAAATCTGCCGTTAGTTAGCCGATGCTACCAACAGTTTTTCGATGGAGGTGCCTTGGGCATACGTTCACACTCGGTATCATGTTTCAAAACACTTTAGGTCAATATCACACCGGAATTCTCCTTTAAGGGACTTATTTTCCGATAATGACAGGCGGACAATACATTATGCGAAAGTATGTGAATAGAACTTTCTGCAGCACTCTGAAGAGCCTTATAATGAAATAATATAGCTCTATCCTCTTAAGAATAATGTCACAATCTGGCAAAACTAAATCACAAAAAAGTGTTTTGGAGTTTGGCCACAGTCATAGTCACTTTTATCTGTTGTTTAGGACAGCAAGCCTGAAACGTAAGGCACCCATCTGGCTTCTGGGTGGTAATCCATTGGTGGCAGGCATGCAGATTTAGTCTTGGCTGGCGGATGTTAGTTTATTCTACCAAGAGACTTTCGCTGAGTCTTCTTTTCTATGGGTTTGAGGGACATTAATTGCCTGAGGATATACCTTGGCATCTCAAACAAACAAGATGCCAAAAAAACAAACAATCTGAGGCCTTGGGTGTAAATAAAATGCTAGACGTCTGGACTAGCTCAGCTAATATCGGCAGATTGTTGCCATTCCTCTTGGATATGAATCTCTTTTGGGACTACTGACTTTTGGGAGGAAGAAGATGTTCAGTGAGAGTATGATTACCAGTTTTACCAGTCTGTTGTTGCCAGCATCCTCTTCTATGCTGTGGTATGCTGGGGAGGAAGCACAAAGAAGAATGCTTTGCGACTAGACGGGCTGGTAAGGAAAGCTGGCTCTGTAGTGGGAACCAAACTGGAGTGCATCACTTCAATATCTGACAAAAGGACCCTGAACAAACTGATCAACATCTTGGACAATGAATGTCATCCACTCCACAGCACTATTACAAAGCAGAAGAGCTTGATCAGCTGGAGACTTCGCTCACTGTCAAGCACAACTGACAGACTGAGGAAGTCATTTGTCCCCAGGGCCATTGAACTGTTCAATGCTTCACTAAATGGAAGAGGAAAGATAGACTTCTCTGCCTCTCCACCTTCTCCATGTTTGTGTACTGACTGTTCACTACTGCCTACTGTTTTACTGCTACATTGTTTACATGCTATATTAGCACATATGTATAACCCCTCCCTTCCTCCCACAGCCTGGATTGTGGCCGTACTTAATACTTGACCAATGGCTGTAACCCTATTACTTCAACCTATTTTTGCACTGATATAGTTTTTTTTATATTACTTTGTCTACACTATTCTCTTATATGTCCATTTATTTTATGCTGGTCTCTAGACTTTATTCTTGCACTGTTGCACTGTTGGACTTACTTATTTGCACCATCATCACCTTACCATGCATACAGAATTACAGGTTCAGTCCCTGCCCTGTCACTGCAAGCGTCTCATGCTTGATAATCCTTAGTCAAGTCAAGTCAAGTCAAGTTTATTTATACAGCGCATTTCATACACAGAGGTCATTCAATGTGCTTTACATAAACAAAACAAAACAATAATAACAAATAAAAGCATAGAAGGGCAATATAGTCAAAGAATAGTTCAAAAGGTAAAGATCATAATAAAAAGAAAAAACATAAAACATACAAGGTAAAATTATTTAAAAATAGAGAATGATTAAAAAGTCAAAATAAAAGACACAGGGTAGAATAATTGTCAAGACAGATTCAGAAATTATAACTCAGTGCAGTTAGCAGAAAGCATCTGAGAACAGTTTGGTCTTAAGTCTAGATTTAAAACTGGCTACAGTTGGGGCCTTTTTAATGTCATCTGAAAGTTGGTTCCAGAGCTGAGCCGCATAGCAGCTAAAAGCTGCTTCACCATGTTTAGTTCTAACAGCAGGTTTTACTAACATGTTTTTCTCCTGAGACCTGAGAGGTCTGGAGGGTGTGTACTGCTGAAGCATGTCTGAAAGGTATTTAGGTCCTGCTCCATTAAGTGATTTATAAACAAGCAGTAGTACTTTAAAGTAAATTCTGTGACTTACTGGAAGCCAGTACAGTGCAGGGACTTAAGAATTGGAGTAATGTGGTCAGTTCTTTTAGTTTTTGTGAGAACCCTAGCTGCTGCATTTTGTATCACCTGAAGCTGTTTGATAGTCTTTTTAGGAAGGCCTGTGAAAAGTCCATTGCAGTAATCAACCCTGCTGGAGATAAATGCATGAATGAGTTTTTCTAAATCATCTTTTGACATCAGCCCTCTAAGTTTGGCAATATTTTTGAGGTGGTAAAAAGCTGATTTAGTTTAGATAGATAGATAGATAGATAGATAGATAGATAGATACTTTATTGATCCCCAGGGGAAATTCAAGGTCTCAGCAGCATACAGACAACACAAACATGTTCTTTAACAGCAGAAAGAGTAATTAAAGTATATAATATAAAAACACAACTAAGCAATAAGGACAGTAGAAGATAAAGTATATGCTAAATATACTAAAATACAAATTATACTAACTAACACTTAATCTAAATCAATTCTAAAAACAGTATCCACATAGTGGTGATTAATCAATCAGAGGCGCTTGCAATGAAATGAGCAAGTCCAACAGTGCAACAATGCAGAAATAAAGTAAAGTAAAGTCTATATATCTATATATTTAACCATTTAAAGAAAATGTATAAGTGTGGCCACAGTTCGGCTGTGGCATGGAGGGGGGGGGGGGGGGGGGGGGGTTATGCATATGTGCTAATATAGCACGCAAACAGTGAGGCATAAATTGATTTAGTTATCGCTTTCATGTGGCTGTTGAAATTTAGATCACTGTCGATTAATACACCAAGATTTTTAACAGTATCCTTTGCTTTCAACCCTTTTGTTTCAAGGGCAGTGGCAACCCTAAGTCTTTCCTCCTTTTTACCAAATATAATTACTTCAGTTTTTTCTTTGTTCAGCTGAAGAAAATTGAGACGTCCGTGTTGATTTGTTCTATACACTGACACAGAGATTCAAGGGGACCATAGTCGTTTGGTGACAGAGCTAGGGCTAAAATAGAAAAAGAAAGGGAAAATGAGATGACATGTCAAGGGATGCGACAGTAGTTAAATAAGTGGATGGTGAAAAGCAACAGGTAGGATTTAAAGTGTGACGTCTGTACTTGGAAGCACACGTTTCATGTTCATGTTATTCATGTTACCAGACTAACTAGCGTTTGCTAAGCATATGCCGATTGAAACAGCCTATTCCATTCAGATAGCTCGGTGGCTACCATGCTCATGCTGCACTTTTAATGGCAAACTGCAAACAGAAATGTCACACTAGCAACAACTCATTACATGATTCCATTTCCTAACAATGAAGACTCCTTGTAATAACTTAATATTGTGCTGTCAATGTGGCGTAAACAAAGGCTAGAGTTGAATCAGCCTTATCCTTTGTGAGCAACAGCTGGCAAAAGGACGTTATGAGAACCGTTTAGACTCTCTTAAAGTGACTGCGACATTTAACAATACTTCAAGTTCAAATCGGCAGAATTTCTTAAAAATAATAATATGTAATACATTATTGGCCTTTTGTTTTACTTTAGTTGTTTGTGTGTTTTTTTTTTTTTTTTTTTTGGGGGGGGGGGGGGGGGTGGAGGGGCGCCAATTTGTTGTTGCATACCCCTCAAAAAATGGGTAGCTGCGCCCCTGGGTCAAGGACATTGGTGTTGAGGTACAGTTTCCAATGGCAACAAAGAAACTTCTTTCTTGTAGATATGATTTCAGTCAGTTGATAACTATGCCTGTAAATCCAACCCAGTGTTCTAGTCTGTGTAATAAAATATTGTGATCAACAGTGTCAAGCAGCACTAGGACTGATGTTTTACCTGAATCTGTATTGAGGCGTATGTCATTGAAAACCTTGATGAGAGCTGTTTCAGTGCTGTGATTTGTCCGAAAACCTGACTGAAAGTAATCAAAATACCCATTTGATGTTAGGAAGGTGGTTAGTTGATTAAAGACTACTTTTTCAATAATTTTGCCAATAAAAGATTGGATATGGGCCTGTAATTGTTTAGGATGGAGGTGTCCATGTTATTCTTCTTGAGAAGTGGCTTTACAACAGCTGTTTTCAGTGACTTAGGAAAACACACTATGTGGATATTTGATTTAGTTTATTTAGTATATTTAGTATTTTAGTATTTTTTAATCTTCTATTGTCTCTATTGTGCAGTGGAGTTTTTTATATTATATATATTACTTTTTCTGTTAGTAAGTGCATGTTGTGTGTGATGTCTGTATGCTACTGAGACCTTGAATTTCCCCTTGGGGAATCTATCTATCTATCTATCGATCTATCGATCGATCTATCGATCGATCGATCGTCTCCAGCCTCCTATGACCATTCAGTTAGTTAGTTAGTTAGTTTATTAGTTGTCCCCTTAGGGAAATTCTTTTTCACATTTTCCATACGGCTTTTCATCCTGCATGATCACAGGCACAGAAAGGCACATACATGAACACAGACATAAGAATGACATACAGACATACACCTTACATACATCACAGGCAATTGACACAGACTTTTACATAAATTATTGGGGGTTTCATGGGGAAAACATACATTATTGCACTGCATATATTTATCTATGGGGCTTTGTGTTGTTGAGTGTTTGGATTCCTATGGGGATTAGGCTTCTGCTGAAGCGGGCTTTATTGCACCTTATGCTACTAAACCTCCTGCCAGAGGGTAGGGGTGAGGAGTAGCGATTGAGTGGGTGGGTAATGTCCAGGGATATTGAATGAGCAATACGTGCGATGGCCTTAGTGTTTAGTTCTTGTAGGTTTGGGGTACTGTATGCAGACCTATTATTTTGGTGGCAGTATTGGTTAGTTGGGTGAGTTTGTTACGTTTGGATGTTGAAGAAGGATGTTGAAGAAGCAGGTGGAACAGTATAAAAGGATGGGTTGGACAATGCTGGTATACAGTAGTAGGAGTAGATGAGGGGCAACATGAAGTCCTTTTAGTTTGCGCACTGCCGACAGTCTTTGGTTTCCTTTTTTCTGTATGTCTGTTGTGTGATGTTCAAAGGTGAGGTTATTGTCAATTGTGAGTCCAAGGTATTTGAAATGGTCTACTGTCTCCACTGTTTCATTGGAAATGATGATGGGGTGGTGGGTTTGTGTGGATTCAAAAGCCATTTCTTTTGTTGAGTTTGAGATAGTTATTTCCACACCACTGAGTGAAGTGAGAGACTGTGTTGAGATATTCTTGGGTTGAATGAGTGAGGAGATTGATGACATTACTTGCTCAGAGTCTGGCATTTTGGCAGAGTCGTGGGTGCCAAACACAGCACACAGCGCAGCAGTGCATCTTAGCATCCACTCCCTGTCGACAGCTTGAGATGTGAGGCTGGTTTCAGAGCAGCGGATTGCCCGCCTCTGGCAAAGACTGGACTTGTGTTTTCCACCTCAAGGACAAAGCAAATAAGCCTCAGTTGCACAAGAAAACATGTAAACAATTAAGCCCCTAACACTGAACTGTTATAGTAGATACACATGTGAATAAATATGAAATTGTGTTCCAGGAAACATTTCCTAATGTTTACATTAAAGGTGCTCTAAGCGATGCTGGGTAACGTCACTTCTATTGACTTTCAAGCAAAACAGAGAGCTAGCTCGCTACTTCCTCCCCCTCCCTCCCGTGAGGCTCCAGTGCAATTGACACTCTCCTAAATGTGCATCTCGTCTGTGATTTGCTGGAACAGTTTGTTATGTTTATATGGGCTATAGGTTTGCCCAGGTTGTTTTTGCTGCCGTTTTTGGAGCCTGCACTGTCTACAGAGATCATGTTGGTTAGGTGATGTTTGAAGTAAGTGACATAAAATGTGGTTGGTTAGATGATGTTTGCAGTAAGTGACATAAAATGTTTTAGCCTAAAAAACGCATGGCATCGCTTAGAGTACCTTTAATGAATTAGAGTAGTTCAACCTCACAAAGCCCTAATGTTAGAGTAATGTTAGGGCGTGTGGGTCTGGACAGCAGAACTTTGTACCCTGATGTCATTGGTGTGGCTATATGTCTGTGCCTTGAACTTGCGTTGAACTTTAGACAAGGACCAGTTAACAGTTCCATATTGCCTGTAAGATAAATGAAAGAAATTATATTCTGACATAAGCCAGAACTCTGAAGTCAAAAGGCTGAGAAGCATGCCCAGAGGAGGTGATATTAAAAGTCTGGGAAGTACAGACCAGTGCGCCATGATCTCGATGCTGATGGACAATTAGCTAAAGGAAGCTCATGAAGCCCGTAGAATGTTTGTTCAGGCGTGGAGAGCCCACAGGAGCGATTTAGTCATGAGATACTGACAGTAGCTCTGTGTGCCTATGGCTGGGTCAAGCTGTGAAATCTAGAAAATAACAAAAATAAAATGAGTCAGTCGTTAACAGAAGCACCAGCATTCTCACAAAGATGATGCATTGGGCTGATATAAATGAGTTCATTAAGCAGTACTGTATGGCACAAGTGAGATTGGGGTGCCATATTGCTACAGTGTTATAGGTTGAGCCGTGTTGATATCCTTTACCAACCTAGTGATCACAAGTGCCATATTGCTTTCATCGTTCCAACTAAGAAGATATTGCAAGAAACTGGAAGATATTAAATAGTGTTATCAATCTTGTTTCTTCATTCTCTGTCCCCCCAAAATGGCTTCAATGGGTGCTCAGGGAATCTCACATTAGTGGGGCTTCCATTCCAAAATTTTGAATATATATAACTCTCATGCCCCCCACTACCATCGAGCACCCTCTCATCGAGTTTGTGCTCATCAGTGCACACCAGACTGCACCAGACTGTGATTGACAGTCAGATCTCACACAGCTCTGGACCAGAAGAGCCGGGAGCTGTGGATTTTTGCAAAACAAATAACAGGTTCTAGGTGAATAGAAGTGCGTTTTTTTTTTCTAAAACCGGCTAATTTATGTTGTTCTGTCGGAGCATAGTGTCGGTTTCAGTGAATATGATCAAAACAATCCTGCCAACTGCAGCTTTAAATTTCATGGAAACCCTTTATTCCTAACTATTGGCAAATATGTTGCATAGAATAGGCTATATATATAATTTAATCATTTTGGCCAACGATCGGCCCAAAGGAAGGACAATCAGCAGCCCATTGGTTACATTTCCATATTGACACTCGACTGATCCAATAACAGCTCACGTCAGGCCCCACCCCTCACATTTTGGCGTAGAGCCAGGCAGGGGCGGACTGGGACCAAAAATCGGCCCTGGCATATTTGGTCCAAGCGGCCCTCAAATCGGTCGGGCACACCTAATTAAATACAAAATATTTGCATTACCCTTAAATATGCATATATTTTCAACTGTCATGGAGCACTGAAAGTGATGTAGGCCTCATTGGTTATCACTCTGACTGATCAGCGGTAGCCATGGAGCACATGATCTCCATATTCAAGTAGCCTAGGCTATAGCCTACAAGCAATTATTAAAGAAGAGTTTCTGCTTGAATTCAAAGTATCATTTCAAATTATTCATTAGGCTACATTTAAACTATACAATGCTCAACTGACAGCAGCACCAAACAGTTAATGAAGCCTATGTGTAAAGAGCTAAATTAGGCATACCTAGATTGTCGTAGACGTTAATCACTGTAGGACAACTGAGACAACACAAAATACTGTTGCTGGAAATATGTTATTCCTGTAGGCTATACTACATTGCTGGTACGTATTTTGGAACATTATAGCTACATTAACTAATTATCTTTGATGTCTTCCAGTAGCCTATCATGTTACTGTATATTAGTTGGCTTGTGCATGAATATGACTTTATGTTTTGTAGCCTACATTTCCGTCAGTTTACAGTCTTTTAGCCCATCTTTACCATGATAACCCTTCCAAGATAGAACGCTTTCGACGCTCTACTTTGAGAGACCAACCACCACTCATGCCATCGATGTTGAATTTTGGGCGTCTGACGGAAACTGATCAATCTGACCAACAATTAACATCCATTTGACAGTCTTTTGCTGTCCGGGTTTGCAAATCATTCATTTAGAACATTTAAGTTGCGCTATTTGTTATTATAATCACAGCACGGCCTTACGTTATCATTACCATATCATTACCGCAATTAATAAGTCATCATAATCATCATCGTCAGCATGGCATGTCACACATACAGTAGTCTGTCCCTCTGCTCTGTATGGTTGCTTACATACTCGGTCAAACTCAACGAACTTCAACATGTTGCTGACATATGCTAGCCTACTTGCAATATTGTATTTTTGAAGCTTCTACATTGGTGTTACTTTTGCACTATTGTCACTGCCGGCACCCGCCGCAATTTCGTGTAGGCAACTTCGAATAACTTTTGATGGCTCACAAAATCCTGGCTCTGAGCCAAAATGCGAGGGTCAGGGCCTGACGTGAGCTTTCATTGGATCAGTCGAGTGTCAATATGGAAATGTAACCAATGGGCCGCTGATTGTCCTTCCTTTTGGGCCGACCGTTGGCCCAAATGATTAAATTATATAGCCTATTCTATCGGCCCAAAAGGTGCGTCGGCCCACCGTGAAAATGCCCGGTATGCCAGATGGCCAGTCCGCCCATGGAGCCAGGATTTTGTGAGCACATCAAAATTTATTCGAAATTGTGTACACGAAATCGCGGCGGGTGCCGGTGTTACATGGCAACTGGCTCCCATGTTAACTGCCTGCGTTGATGACGTTTCATGATTGATGATGAGTCTTTGACAGATGTGGCCGCTTGCAGATTTGTCACTTTCTGATATACTAGAGACGCACACAAATATGCATGACATGTTTAAAAGTCAAAATTGTATGTAGTACTACATGCACTGGACCATGAATATGCCACCCAAAAAACAAACATCTAAATAGCATAAATAAACACATGTGGGTATCGAACCATGAATAAATTGACTTATTTGCTTGGTAATCAGACGTCTGTCCACTTGCGCCACAAACCAGCTGACGGTACTCACAGAAATTTACTTTAATTGTATGATTAAAAGAAGTCAGCTAACGTTATTATGATTGTAACAAGTTAACATAGCTGTTCATGTTATCTGGCTACCATGTTATCATGCTACCGTTGCCCAAGCCATTTAGTAGACCTTCAAAGTATCATGGTTAAGTTTTACAAACGTTTCACTGAGGTTAGGCTGTGGCCGCCCGCCCCTACCTGAAGTGTCTGTAGAGGCACATGAACGTCAGCAAATAAATCAAATAAAAATGTGTTGCCTGATTGTGTATGCTTTTGTCCAGCCTATTCTTTTAAGAATTCAGTTCATGAAACACAGGCATTGAAACGCACACTGCAATGGGCAGGAGAAGTCTATAACTAATATTTTACACAAAATTTGCGCACAGGGAGAGTCAAAACTCTTAGGCTTATAGGCTATTAACGTTAATGTTGCTGACATGTAAACATGGGTTTGATGTTTTTTTATACTTTATTTCCCAATTTGTAAGCTGGTGCTTCTCCTGTGGCGCAACAGGTTCATGCCTGTAAATTGCTTTTTCACGCAGTCGACATGGGTTCAATCCTCCCCATCACACGTTTTTTTATTATTATTTATTTATTTTTAGACCAGCAACGCTTCCTCAATTTAGGCTACAGATAGACTAGGTGGACACAGAGAGCCTGACCAGCAGTCAGTGAAATGTTTGAAAAGTTAACCATGATACTTTGAAGACCTGGCTTGGGCAACTGCTGTAGCAAGACAACACCATCAGCCGTGTTAACTTGTTCAATCATCAGCTTACTTCTAATTGTATAGACTAACTTAAGTAAGTTTCACTATAACTTAAAAGCTGGTTCATGGCGCAAGTACGTAGATGAATGGTTATCATGTAAGAGGTTTCATTTAGGAAGCAGGTTCGATACCCACGTGGAATTATTAGGCTATTTAGTTACTTATTTTTTTGGTGGCATATTCATGGTCCAGTGCATGTAGCGTAGGCCTACTACAGACAATTTTGTCATTTAAATATGTCACGCATATTTGTATTTGTTCGTCTCCAGTTTCCATCAGAAAGTGACAAATCTGCAAGCGGCCACATCTGTCAAAGAAACGTCACCAACGCAGCCAGTTAACATGGGTGCCAATTGCCATGTAACACTGGTAGTGACAATAGTGCAAAAGTAACACCAATGTAGAAGCTTCAAAAATACAATATTGCAAGTAGGCTAGCATATGTCAGCAACATGTTGAAGTTCGTTGAGTTTGAACGAGGATGTGAGCAAGCAGAGCAGAGGGACAGTGAGCAGGTGGTGGAGCCTAGTTGAGGCTTCATGATAAGAACTCAGTAGTGGAGCAGGTAGGCTATGTGTGACATGCCATGCTGACGATGATGATTATGATGACTTATTAATTGCGATAATGTAATGATATAGTAATGATAACGTAAGGCCGTGCTGTGATTATAATAACAAATAGTGCAACTTAAATGTTCTAAATGAATGATTTGTAAACCCGAACAGCAAAAGAGTGTCAAATCGATGTTAATTGTTGGTCAGATTGATCAGTCTCCGTCAGACGCCCAAAATTCAACATCGATGGCATGAGTGGTGGTTGGTCTCTCAAAGTAGAGCGTCGAAAGCGTTCTATCTTGGAAGGGTTATCATGGTAAAGATGGGCTAAAAGACTGTAAACTGACAGAAATGTAGGCTACAAAACATAAAGTCATATTTCCAGCAACAGCCCTGTTTATTTTGTGTTGTTTCAGTTGGCCTACAGTGATTAACGTCTACGACAATCAAGGTAATTTAGCTCTTTACACATAGGCTTCAGTAACTGTTTGGTGCTGAATGTAGCCTATTGAATAATTTGAAATGATACTTTGAATTCAAGCAGAAGTGCTCCATGACAGTTGAAAATATATGCATATTTAAGGGTAATGCAAAGATTTTGTATTTAATTAGGTGTGCCCGAACGATTTGAGGGCCGCTTGGGCCAAATATGCCAGGGCTGATTTTTGGTCCCAGTCCGCCCCTGCTCTCGCCAGACCAGAATACATTCTCTCAGTATTTCATAGGCTTGTCCAAATGTTGCCTATTACCTATGATTGTCTCTGTAACAATTGTACCTGCTGCCTCCAAGTCTTTTTGGAGCTTTCTCCGAGTGGTCCTTGGCTCTTGGGCTACTCTTCTGGCTATCCTTCTGACTTTTTGGTCAGAAATCTTGCGAGGACATCCTTTGCATGGCCGGTTGATGATGCAGTGATGTTCCTTTCACTTGCAGATAATGGCTCCAATACTGCTTACTGGATGATTCTGAAGTTTTGAAATGCATCTGTAACCAGTTCCATTGATATGGTTTGCAACAATAAGGTTGCAAAGGTCTTGGGAGAGCTCTTTGCTTTTACCCATCATAAAATGTTTCTTGTGTGACACTTAGGTAATGATAGCCCATCAATATGTACTAACCCAGCTTATATTCATTTGCACAGATAGGAGGGATAATTACTCTCTAACTATTTATAGATACAAACTCGTTCCTTGCCATTCCTATATATTTAAACAAATATTCCCTTTGTGTACTGCTTTTTCTAAGCGTGTTCAATACTTTTTTCCTGTGCCATTCCACTTTTTTACTCATAACTCAACTTCTGGACATTAATGTTTGGATTGTTTTTAAATGGGTGGATTACCTAAGTTATTACTAATGTCTGGTGAAATTTTCATGCAAATAACCTCATTGGAAATATGCTTACTGAAAAAAATGTTGACGTGTTCAATACTTATTTTCCCCGCTGTATTATATCCTAAAAAAGGTAAAAAACATGAATTATGTTAAAATAGGCACACTAAACACATAATACACATAATTAACTATTTTAAATAGTAAACTATTTTAAATAGTTTCTTGAGGTCTTAATAAAACATCTGTTCCAAAATACAAAAAGGAAGAATCCCCACAACACTGTTTCCAACACTGTCCTCGATTGTGTGGTTGTTCCTTTACAAACATGAACATCTTGTACAACGGCTTTGCTTCAATAATTTTGACCAAAGCCTTGACTAATAGTGCTGTTTATTAAAACTGCACTGTATTGCCTGTATGTAAACTTTGAAAGGCATGCTGGGATTCTTTCCAGGTGAGTGAACTTAGGGACCGTTATCAGGCACTGTTTTGGTATTTACTGTGTGCCTGACTGCAGATTCCAAAGGTGGTGATTGAAGTTTTCTCTCTTGAATACAGATGAGGCCCCTTGTTTTGTCATTGGTCAGCTCTTGCTCCCGCTCGCGCTCCTGCTCGATGAACTCATATATGCTGATGATGTGGGTTTCCACTGCTGTCAATCGGTCTCTTGAAAAGAGCCCACACTCTGGCAGTTCAGAAGTCACTCAGAAGACACAGACTAACACTGTCCCACTCTTTCTCTGTATCTCCCCCTCCCTCACACACACATACACACACACCCACATACAGAGACATCTCCCACCCAAACATACACACAGACACACTCACACACACTCTTATCTAAAGACACCCATGTGATCTTGACTTTACCTGCAGTCAGTTGATAAGTAGTTTGTTTACTCAGATGTGCTCACATAGCGTCTGAAGCCTTTAGCTGCAAACAATCAGTCTCAGCCTTTTTAGAGCGCAGCAGGGATGCTGAAGGAGACATGCTCAGCTTCCAGACGTGTTCTATTTCATGTCTGTCAATTCGCTCTCAGATGCTTTCATTGAGTGTCATTTTTGGGGGCTTACTGATCCCAATCATGAAATTGCTTCATTTGACCGACCACAGTTGCTCTCTTCAGGGTTTGCCCCTTTGGTTGTTCCAATTTTTTGCACTGCGAATGCAGACTGCTTAAATACCTCTCTCCAAGATGGCACTGACCTACTGTGCTGGTCTATTGTGGTTCGGTGGGTTTGTTGGGTTGTGTGAGTACCCTCATAATGGTGAGCAGTGGGCCAGGTGGCCGTCGTGTTTCGATTTCATATTGGAACCTTTCCGCTCCATTTCCCTTCCATTGGCTGGAGCTGGCCACTTACAGAAAAGATGTCAGTGGGGTCATTGTCATCACGGGCAACAAACTGTTGATCAAAGACCGAATCTAACTCTGTCTGAGATTACGCAGCATTGTGGAAGAAAAATATGGGCCATTTGATGACATTTGAGAGAAGGTCTGCCTTCTGCCTCTTCTCTCTCTCTCCCCCCCTCTCTTTTTCTCTTTCTTTCTCCCTCCCTCTCTTTTATCCTGCCTCACCTTATCTCTTATATTTGCACCTGATTCTCTTCTTCCGATGTCTCCTTCTGTCTCTCCTCTTCCTCTCCCTTCTCTCCCTTGACCCTTTACGTCTTTCACTCTAATATGGCCTTCTCCTCTGCTCACTCTCTCCTCCTGTTGATGACTTCTCCCCCCCCAGGGCCGGCGCTAGCCATTTGGGTGCCCTAAGCACAAATGCTTGGTGGTGCCCCCAACCCCCAACCAACCAACCACCACCACCACCAAAGGAATAACAACCATTCAGAATTTCTTAGGTTCTCTTTATTTACAAAATCAGAGCTGACTTTAAAAGGCCCTCTCCGCACAATTTCCACACATCAGCATCTAAAATGTGAGCTGACCATAGAGCAGGATCAGTTGGAGGGGGCAGATATGTCTCTGCAGTGTCACTTGCTGATGGCCCCTCAGTGACAGGACTCACTCTGCCTTCAGAAGCAGATGCGGTTGTGTGTCGACTTGTATCTGTACCTGGGCTATTTGATGATTGTTGGTCAGGGCTGAGTGCTGTTGCAGAGTCTGCAGAGCTGGTTGGTCGCTGGTGTTGTGGACTAGAACTGATGGTTGATCTAATTCTTCCTCCTGGCCTTGAGTTACTCCTTGCATGTATCTTAGCATTGAGCCTGCATTCAGAAATACAAGACAAAATATTCAGGGATTCTACTGAAATGCATTTTTGATTGAACCATCATACAAAGATATTGCACACATTAGGCTAGTCTTTTAGGTTTATATATGTATAGGCCTATGTGTCACATGTCACTATGTGAAAATGTAAAATTCAAAACTCTATTTTACCTTTAAAAGAGGTCTAGGCACAATATAATAATTCTGTACATAATTTGACAACTCTGTGAATATGGAAATCTAATTGCAGTTCCACCAACACTTGCCGCCCTCTATGAACCTCTTGAAAATAACCACATAGAACAACTAAACTTATCTAAAGCTGTCTAATTTGGCAAAATCACATTACGTTCAGTTACAGGGTTTTTCCAAAGTTCACCTTAATAAGAGCCGTATCCCACTCATCTAGGCCTACGTTATGAAAGTGTCACTTGTAGCGTTACTTTTTCACAATCAGATCGTTTGATCGTAATTGATAACAAACGCCAAAAAAGCGTCCTGAAATGCAAAGCAAACTAGGCTAATAGGCTAACGTTATCTCTGATGGCTAAAAGAAATAGCAAGCCCAGTTTAAGCATAGGCTAATCAGAAATACCATTGCTAGCTAGCAACCTAAGGAAGGATTGCTAGTCTTATGCACCGATTGCTAACGTTAACAGAAAACAGCCACAGAGTGTTGAATTGCATTCAATAACCCATAATCCATATCCATATCCACAACGTAAAATAACTAGCTAGCCAGCATCAATCAACGTAACACTTGAACATGAACATGGCTAGTAGGAGCTTACGTTACAAAGTTTAAAGCATGGACATGCATACACGCAAGGGCCACAAAACTAACATTTTTTTTTATTATTTAAAACATTGTCTTACCTGCAAGCGCCGCGCGAGTATCATCCGGCTGTCTCTTCTTTTTCCTTTTTTCCGCCCCCGACTCTTGAGGCCATGTCAAAGGTGTCCTACGTGCAGAGGCGATTCTAGAGTTTGTGGGGGCCCTAAGCAAAAATTCCTAGGGGGCCCTACCAAACAGGGTTCATCACCAATATGTTAGGCTGTAAATAATCTGACATGAAAAACCTTGTTATGTTGAAGATATAAATGTAGCCTAAAGAATAAAACATGAATAAATAACGAAAAAAACAATACAGTAAATTAATACAGTAAATTAGGCCTACTTTAAAAACCTTTTCACAAAATATAAAGTTATTTATATTGACGAACTCCCCTTTCAATATTGTGAATAGAAAATGTGGGCACTACAACATGAGACACTAGGCTACAATAATTGTGGCATTGATGGACAGTTTAACAAGGAGCCTGGCTTATTCTAATTACTTCTTTGGATAAAGTCTATCTTACTTTTATTCTTAAATAGGCTACTTGGTTGGCCCATCTCCTGACAATGTTACAATGCTTACAGTAGAAGCGAGAAGCAAACTACAGAAGTTGAAGCTGGGAGAAAAACAGCTGGGCCTATAAAGAGAAATAGAAAGAAAATGTTGCATTCATCTTACCCGGTTTCACAAATGCAAAGCCTGTGTATCTGATACTGTATGCAACAACGCTGTTGCTGTTTGAAAAGAATATCATAACGCACTACAAAACGCAGCGGCACCTTCAAGGTGGCCTATCTGCTCCAAACAGAAGCACAAAAGCGGGGTATGCACAGCTAGCAGGATCCAGTGCGTTCTGGTGTTCTTTCTCATATTTGTTTAAGCACCACTCGCAGTCTAATTGGTGAATAGCCTAGGCTATATGTAAATCGATATTGTAAAATAAAAGACTAAACAAATTGGACTGCCAGAATAATCTGGCTGAGCTAAATAATTTCAGAGGCGGGCCAGCTTTGTCCGCCTGTTGCCGACCCATGTCGTAGCCTAAATGTGAGGTGTTTCAGTGATATTTTAATTCCATGTCGACTGAGCCGACAGGGTTTTTTTTTTTTTTTTTTTTAATTAAGTAAAACGCCTATTCAGCCGACCGAGAGTTCAGCAGAACTGTTAGTGTTCATGACTACAGGAGGAGAAGTGTCTGTGTCAGTTTGAGGACAAGACACGGTGCATCAAAGGGTCAAAATATTAGCAGCCAAAGAGAATCGTTGATAAAAGAACAAGTGATGGTGTAAACTTAAAAATCTTTGGCGGCACGCGATTTAAAAAAGCAATGCGTTATAGGCCTAGCCTACTTGGTGCTTAGCCAAATCGCACCGCAATTGACAGAGCTAATACAAACATATTAACATCCTTGCTTAACTAGTTGTAACTGTCGCTAGCTAGCTCAAGTTTATTGTCATATAGATAGATGTAGCAAACCATGTTCAATCTTTCTGTCAATTAACATTAGCCTACCATAACTTCATTGAGTCAATGCCAAACTCCGATGTTGATCCGTCATCACTTTGCACCCTCGATTGAAGTTTACCACAATAGCCTAAATATGTAGGCCATACGGATTCTTTGAACTCTTTTGAACACAGATCCTCTGTTTATAAGTCCATAGCATACATACACAGATGCTCTGTTTGTACAACAGGACAGGAGCACACAAAATCACTCAATCATTCAAGATCTATGAACGGAATTCTCGCTTGTCCCACCGGCAAACGCGCTGAGACCAGGTCTCGGGGGGCCTCCTAGCAGCTCGGGGCTCCAAGCAATTGCCTGCCTTGCCTATTGACAAGGTGCGCCTCTGCCTACGCGCAGTGCGTGATGTGCGTTGCGTGTGCAGAGCACCGCCGGCACTGCTCCCCCCAGGGGACGTGCACAGAGGGGCTTGAGGCCTTTTTTGTGTATAAATAGGCATATAATAGGCTATTCCTGTTTGAACACAACGTTTCAAACTTTGCCAAAAAATATGGATTGAATAGAAAAGTAAAAAATGTAAAAAAATATGAGGTCAGGAGATTAGACTTTGAGTAGTTGTTGAGGTCCATCCCTTCCTCCCGGCAACGATGTGCTCAGTCACCAGTCACACAGCCAGGCAGTCACGTCAGACGGCCAAAAATGGCTGCGCGGGAATGATGCCAAAAACCTCCCTTGTGTGTATGTCAGAACATGGCTTGAGCTTGATGGCGAATGCAATGATTTCATTTAATGGCAGATGTTTATGTTCCATCTGTGCTTCTTGGACAAGAGTAAATTGAACACAAAGGGACCCCATTAGACGTATTGGAACAGGAAGACATAATCAGAGGCGGCAAAAACTTCACAGGGTTTGGACTGCATCCTTACTTAGGCCTACAAATTAGAGGGAAGCAGACTGGAGAATGGCGTCAGAGACGGTTGATAAAGCTAACTATAGAATCTTTGATGGCGTTGTCATGGTGTCAGAATCATGGCCAATAAAACGTCACAAAAGGTGTACCAGAGACGGTTGATAAAGCTTGTATATTAAGGATCTTTGGGTGTACTGTTTGCCATAGTTCTCTCCACTGGAGGTGACACATGCATGATTATGACCCATGAGCTTGTCCCAAGATTAACAGTAGCCTATATTTGTAACATCGACAAACTGAGATCTATGTGAAAAAAATCCGGACCTCTCCTTTATTGAATGTTACGGCAGTACTGCGGAAGCAGATGTTCCTTCATCAGTGCCTTGCTTGTTTATGTTGTGTTTGCTTGTTTATGTTGTTATTAGTGTTGTTGTTATAGTAGTTGTCTATATTGTAGTTTTTTTATTAGCTGGTGGGTTTTGTTTTAAATAATACAGTTAGATAGCTATGCAAATATTTGGATAAATTGTTACGAGAAGAGATACTGTATGTTGATGCCAGAAAAGGGGAAATAACATTTGGTGTCTAACAACAACCTAGGGTCCACTTCATACGCGGAGTTAGTGGGGGGGCAGGGGGAGCACTGCCCCCCGGTGGAAACGGGTAATTGCATTGTTTCAAAAATTAGTGAAATACGTCTGGCATGACCAGATATTTTAAAAATAATTTAAGTAACACAAAACAACAATATAAGGAACGGGCTGCAGTTGATGATGGGAGCAGCCAGGTTTTCTTCTTTTGCGATCCTTCACACCGAAAGCGACATTACGGCCAACCTGACGAGGCATACAGGACGCAAAAAACGAAAATTACTGTTGCACTATATGGACATCTTACCGTGCCAATGTTGCAATAAAGGTTGCCTAAATGGCATGTATATAAATGTCCACTCTGCTAGGTGGCTCGCATGCCAGCAGCACTCTTGAGGCGTCGGAGGTTTACCAACTTTCCACAAGCACAGCTAAGCTAGCTGGCATCCAGACATTCTTTAATTAACAAAATATGATTGTACAAAATATTCAATCAATGTGGCACAAATGAGGCTAGAGGCGGTGGATTAATTTATCAAAAGTGAGCAGCAACCAGACTCTATGGGCTAAGCCCCGAATGTTTTCAACTGCTAGGCGACACCCCTGTCTACTGCGTTTCAAGACAACCGTGCTGCATTGGATTTCATAAGGACGAATTTTTAAATTGTTACAATGTAATTATATATATAAATCTTTATTTAGCATGTTTGTTTTCTCTATATGTTCTCATGCTGTGTTCCCCAAGTGGTAGGCCAGGTCTCATTTTGCGTTGTGTGTAGATTTGAACTTTGAGTGCTGTTGTGCTAATAAATAAATTGCTGTTGCGTGCTGTCGGTGGAGTGGGTGCTCACGGCTACGGTAAGAACCGTGTGACCTGTACAATTTTTTTTTTTTTTGTCTCCCCGGCTCGAATGTCCTATGGTTAACTTTTGGATGTTGACAAGTGTTTGTTAATTCCAGTCTTACTCAAAACTGCACGACATTGTTTTGGTCCCAAACAAATATTCCCATTCGTTATTCTCCAAAACTAGACCCTACGTGGTTGTTAGATCATATTTTCTGCTATTATTTTTTGGGCAAACACATTTCTATGCATTTTTACCAGGATTGCCAGCCTGTCCAAGATCTTCCCCACTCTGATGCTCTATAAACTGTGGGAGGATGGGAAGGTGGGTTCCCTGGACGACCCCCTAGAGAAATATGTGGAGAACTTCACCATCAAAAACCCCCTGGGCAAAGCACCTAACTCCGAGCTTAAGTACGTGACAGATGGCCTGATCTTTCTTGACAGCGGGGAGGTCCAGATCCGCTCCTCCTCTGTCACGCTCCGCAGAATGGCCAGCCAGCTCTCCGGTGAGAAGTGTGTGTGTGTGTGTGTGTGTGTATCCATATTGAATTAAACATTTTAACAAGGAACACCTAACAAGGGATGTCTGAAGCTGAGAATTCCACAACAGTGCCCACGTATTTCCCCAACTGCCTACCCATGAGAGCCATTGCAAATGTTGTTGTTGCTTTTCACTCTCAGCAGCTGGAAACCATAATAACACTGTGACTGATGACACGCAGCTCTATCTGCCTTTCAGTCCAAATTTAACTTCCACCTTCAACAAACTGTTTAGCTGTCTTGAGGATATCAAATCCTGGATGGCATGCAACTTTTTGCAATTAAATGAAAGCAAAACAGAAATAATTATCTTTGGCTCCCCCTCCTCTGTCGCCAACCTAAGCAATACACTTGGTCCTCTCTCACCTAACCTGCATAGCCAAGTCAAAAACCTGGGCGTTCAGTTAGACGGGTCCTTGAATTTTAACAAACAAGTCAGCAGTGTAGTCAAAGGAAGTTTCTACCAATTAAGAACCATAGATAAGGTGAAACCCATTCTGTCCGCGACTAATCTTGAAACCGTTGTCCATGCCTTCATCTCCTCCCGCTTAGACTACTCTAATTCTCTGTACATTGGCATGTAACAATCAAATCTAAATAAACTCCAACTGGTACAAAACGCTGCTGCTAGGTTCCTCACCAACACCAAAAAGAGTGATCACATAACAGCAATTTTAGCTCAGCTACACTGGCTTCCGGTCAAATTCAGGATTGAGTTTAAAATTTTACTTTTTGTTTTTAAAGCCCTTAAAGGTTTAGCCCCACTTTACATCTCTGAACTTCTGCCCCCACACTCTACTACCAGATCACTCAGGTCAGGTCACTCACAAGACCAACTACTGCTTGCTGTCCCACGTACACGCCTTAAAACCCGTGGCGACCGAGCTTTTTCTGTAGCTCAGGAATACCCTCCCTCCACATATCAAATCCTCCCCTACAATGACCTCCTTCAAATCCAATCTCAAGACATAATTTGTCTCACTTGCTTTTAATACAGTATGATGTTTTTGGTCTTGTCTTAATTTTCTTATTTATTTTTATTTATCTTATCTATTTTCTTGTCGCTGCTACTAATGCTGTCTTGCTACGAATAATCACACTTAGTGTATTTAGATGTATGGCCTTTGTGTAGATGAATGGTCTTATTGTTATGACTTATTTGCTAACCTTTCTTTGTTCAGCACTTGGCTCAACCCCTGTTCAATCACAAGCGCAGTTGAACAGTTAACTGAGGGCAACATTAAAAGGAATCAAAAGTGTAGCGGTCATGATAATACTATACTAAATAATACTATACATGATCGGAAGATGTCAACAAGCAGAGAGATCATGCAAAGCAGTAGGCCTATTCTACTCCACTTAAGAAAATACTCAAACTACTCGTGCACGTAGGCTTTAATAGCCAAATCTAGCAGATAGGAAAGTTTAAGTGGATGTTGTGAAAGTGAAAGTTAGACATTAGAAATGATTTGGGGTAAATGGCATGTTTGAAATTTTATGGGCAATCAAATATACATACAGTACCACTGATGGCTAGAAGGGGTGTAAAACAAAGCTTAAGATTGAAATTCCCATTTCAGTGTCAGCAAGAATACGTAGAGCATTTTTGATGAGAACCCAATACCCATCTCTCTCTCTCTCTCTCTTTCTCTGCCCCCACCCTTTATCTGTCTCTCTCTCACTGGCTTCCCACTCCGTTTCTCTCCATTTATCACATATAATGTGCAGGTCTTCCACGGCGACTCAGGGCCACAAACCTGCTGTGGAAGGGGAAAACTCAATCTGCCATTAATTTATTGCAAGATGATGTCCTTGTGGCGGACCCTGGCACCAAGTGAGTAGCTCTTTAAGGTGTGAATTAATATCATTCACTTCAGGGCCAATGCGCTTCATATCTGATAGAGGGTGAGTTATGAGAAAGATGATTATCCTCACAGGTGGTAAAAAAAATCACTTTTCTGACTCTTCCGAATTACTTTTCCACACTCTCCATTTATAATGATTTCATTGGATCATGAGGCGATTTTGTAAACCTGTCGCGCATTATCCGTTCCTCAGGTGTCATTACAGCAACCTGGCCTTCTCCCTATTGGCTCATGTTATGGCAGAGAGGGTGGTGGGACTGGACTACCAGCGGTGGATCAACGACAACATCCTGGACCGCCTGGGCATGGAGGACACAGGCTTTGACATCACACCGGCCATCCAGACCCAGATGGCCGTGGGGGTGTACAGCAACGGCCAGGCGGCGCCCCTCTACGACCTGGGCTGGTACCGGCCGTCGGGCCAAATGTTCTCCACGGCAGCGGACCTGGCTAAGCTGGCCATGATGCTGCTGGGCGCCTACCACCGCAAGCTGCTGGAGCCCGACACGCTGAAGATCATGCTGACGCCACTGTTCCGCTGCGACAAGGACTACTTCGCCAACCGCACCGGCACACCCTGGGAGGTCAACGAGGTGCTGGGCTATGAGATGGTGCGCAAGGACGGCGACCTGGACGGCTACTCGGCCACCTTCTCGCTGGTGCCGCGTCTCAAGCTGGGCTTGGTGGTGTTGATGGCCGGTACGCGGCCGCAGAACCAGGATGTTGTGGCCAAGGCCTACGGCCACATCATTCCCGCCATGGAGCGGGCATTCCGCGACGCCAAGCGGGCACTGGTTCCCCCGCCCGACCCTGTGCCCTACGTGGGCTTCTACACCTACGGGAACATCACCTATTACGAGATCAAAGCTGGACCAGACGGTGTTCTGATCATGCAGCAGTTCGGGCCCCAGATTGCAGACCTCATCCCGGAGAGGTACCGGACGATTAAGCTGAACTACCTGGTGGACCGAGTGTTCCGGGTGGTCTTCGAGAAGGAGTACCCCTGTGTCCTGCGCGTCAGCACTGCCTCTGTGTCCCTGGAGGCACAGGATGGACAGCTCTTTAACTTCTACGTCTTTGACAAGCGTGGGCTGTCCCCGGGCTTTGATGCCCCTGGCCTCAACACATATAACGTGGTCCGAATAGCCCGCCGCCCGACTTTCAACACCTGAGCTTCAACAAACTTCAAAAAAACTCTTGGGGGGGAGGGCATATTGGACCCATCGTGTTTTCAAATTAGCTTGCTAAATGGGTAACGGCTGTGAGTGGCAAGCAAAATGACCCTGACTGATTCCTTCAAAGCAAACTGTGTGCATGCCATTCTGTACTGTACATAATTAGTAGTGCAAGCGGTGCAATGGAGATAGAGTGACACTCTTGAAAAAAATTTTCTCTCTTTCATACTTTCCTTCATTCTCTCATTATTTCTCTTTCACTTTTTGTTTATTTATTTTATTTAAACTTTGCTGAGCTGTATTTGATATTATTTTTATACACTTGGCTGACCAAACCTTGGGCCTGTTTTGCATGTATATGTTCATGTCGTTCCTGTGTCAACCTTTCTGGATATGTTTATCTCTTGTGTTTTGTACCGTCATGCACTACCAGACCAGAACATTGAAAAATCCCTTACCTGTTTTACATCATGACAGATTCTCTCTGTTATTAGCAACAAACACCACCATATTTCATCTGTGTCCTTAAGGTGTGAATGATTATGGTAAATGTTGTTAGTGCTTGGAAACACACAAAACTCCTCTCCACATCACCCAAACACCCATCACAAGGACAGGGGATTTAAGGGGCAAATGGAACAGTTAAAACAATCAATATAACTCTCCTTTCTTTTCACTGATTTCTGTTGATGTTTTTGTTGTTGCTGTGGTTTTTATGTCTGTCATGAAACAAAAGAACCATTCATTATTTTTCAGATTGATAATGCATTATTTATTTATTTGTTTGTTTGTTTGTTTTATTTTGTTCTAAAAGCTATGGATGAAACATGTACATTTAATCCCCCATATCTAAACTGGAAAATGCCTCCTTTGGTCCCTTGATCCCTCTCCTTTGTAATGCTTTGATTAGGGCCAGTTGTATCAGCGCATCAAATTGACTCTGCATGACTCACCATTTTGGCACAGAGCCTTCTGTGCTGTCCAATTCCTGTGTAGAACTGACTGATTTGAGAAGGGCACATGTTCTAGTCCAGTGGTCACCAAACTACGGCCCGCCACCTCATTTTGGGTGGCCCCCCAAAACATGTCTGTGGTATGTAGCATCCGGCCCGCACGGGAGTCCGACATCGTTAAACTATAACCTCCGCAATTTCCCCCATTCATTCTCTATGGCGAGTCTTAACAGTACACATGTAATACTCTTTTTGTCCACTGGTGGTTGTTTTGGCGCTGTTTCGCGTTTGCCATCGAAAACGGAATGAAATGTACAGTCCTACCTGCAAACAATGTAAGAGGCCTATGCTGACTGCATCAGTGCTCAAAGTATTCTAAATGTTTATCCATTAATTGTTAATAACTAACTAACGTCTATTCAAGTCATATTTCTGGGACTTTCTGGGATAATTATTTCTATTTTTTATTCACTCGTTCTAATGTTCATACAAAGAGTTCAGAAAGTTCTCATAAGGTGAGTGAAAGTTAGAATGGTGGTAATATTAGACCACTTCAGCACTTCCTAAAATTTTCAGAGTTTGAGAACTTTAAATTATTTGTAGGATATTCACAACATGTGCTGTGTATTCAAAGACACAGAGTTCAGAGTTCACACACTTTTAATAAAATATACCTTTGGGACTCCCTGCTAATACTTTTGGGAATGCAAAAGTATTTTTATTAGTAGGCCTATTATTTAATTTGAGCTACATTTTACACTGATATGGCAATGATGGCAATATAAACACAGCTAACAATGGTATTAAATTGCAATAGCCTATGATTAAATGTAATGGAATATTCAAGGTAGACTGCTGTTCACAGCACTGAGCTATTTATGGTTACTAATATACTCCAAGTTTCTGGCCCTCTCTTAGAGCCAGGCATAGTGAGCTGGCCCTCGGAAGAAAAAGTTTGGGGACCACTGATTCTAGTCTCTCACCAGTGCATCAACAACCAATTACACTTTACCCCCATACACCCTGTGCTAATGTGACATGACTCTGCTGAAAAGAATAAACAAATACATTGCTGTCTAGACCACGCACAGGTGATTTTGATACCAATGCTTGTCTTCCTCTGAAGACAGTGTGTTTTGTTTTTAATCTGTGGATGAATGCTGTAGGATCGTCCAACTGATCATATTGTTGTCATAATCAATCAACAGAATATTGGCAATTATTTTGACTTAGGGCTTAGTTGCCACTGATTGTTTGGTTTATAATCTGATTGTCTTTTCATTGTCTTGTTCATTTTGGGACCAGGAACCCTCCCATGAGAATTTAATATGGAAAGGATTGGCTGTGGTTGTCTGCCTGCCAATATGCATCTGCAAAAGTGCAGTCATGTCTACACACACACAAACATGTGGAAAAGCACATGTACACTTAAATACACACACACAATAAACACAAAATAAAAACACAAAATAATTCACCCACTCCATTTGCACACATCCGCTCACTCTTATATGCATACTGTACACACACACACATGTTGATTACTCTCTACAAGTGCCAAACTGAGCCTCATATTTTTCCTCATTAAGAGAGGGAAGAAACACAACTGTGACCACCAGCCCCTGGGTGTTCCTTTTTCCTCACTGTCTTTTCATCTCCCACTTACAGTATACGCACACAGGCACACATACACACACATTCACTCACACAACAAAATGACGATAACCAGGCAACAAACAAACATGAAACATCCTCATAAAAAGAGGTAGAGATTTATGGTTTGATTAAATCAGTTGGATGCCTTCGCTCCCAATGGAAGCAATTACTCTCTCTTTGTGGGGATGCGAGGGAAGCTATGTGGACATGGGGGGGGGGGGGGGTCGGGGCAGGCACCTTTCCATACAAAACACAGGATGACAGCCCATAATATCATCCAAGCCCATCATCTCAACTGTCAATGGCAACATGGCCAAAATTTCAAATTTCATCACCCTCTGGGTATAAAGGCCAAACAGAGTCAAGCCCACATGAAGCTGACAATATTAACAATGCCTTTCCATTGCTCCTCACAGAAAACAGGAGCAAACTTGAAAAGTAGCTTAGACAGTTCATTGATCATTAGCATTAAGAAAGTGCATTGATCATTAGCATTTGAATGAAGAGTCATACGCCATGAGCAAAGTTATTTTATCTTTCAGCCTTTTTTAACTTAGTCTTTTGAAAAGTTCATACAGTATAATACAGACTTCTTACAGTTTATCATGATGTATAAAACAGTTGTTGAATCATCTACACACCTAGAAACACGTAGTACATCCACATGATGAGCAGATCGACATCAAGCCATTATATTATAAATACAGTGGGGAAAATAAATACACCATCTGACAAATAATGTTATATAACACAATTCTCTCTGAAATAATCATGTAAGACTCAATCTGTATCTACAATTTGAAGACATGTCCTTTTGTCATGTCCAACATTCATTTTTCATTTGACCTGAAATCTGTGTGAAGTCCAGCCTCGATACTCTAGCACGGATACCCACTCCAATAACAAAAGGTAATTTTGAAGCAAACACTGCAGCTGAGTGCTAGTAGGGTATCAAATAAGGTCATCACCAGCCTGTGTGTCAGTTGTGGATGGATGGATGGATAGATAGATAGATAGATAGAGATACTTTAGATAGATTACTTTATTCATCCCCAAAGGGAAATTATGGTGTTACAGCAGCAATTAATAATATAAACATATATCATACATATACACATACATACATACATACATACAAGTTAAAAAATAAATACAATTGGGTATGGTCTCCGTTGAAGAGGTTGTAAACTGTGCATTGTCTCTCAGCATAAGATTTTCTTCGCACGACACAAAGGGGAGTTGTTGTAAATAGTTATGGCAGTGGGCTGGAATTATTTTCCTTGTTATGTAATGATTGTAACGTTTTGCATTGTATTCAAGGCAGCATGTCACGAATCAATGGCACAGGTTTCAGCTATATTTGTTTTATCCAAGGCAACGTGAAGCAAATATACAGCAGGTTCTAGCAACGGCAGTGTGGTGGAGTTAAGAAAGGCCTGGACACCTCCATCCAGTGTCTGAAGGCGAGGATCAACCAGTCAAGCTAATGGAGATCATCTTCATTCACAGTCATGCAGGCACGTGCGGGGAGGATAAAGAATAAAAAATGTTTAAAATAAATAATATAGAAGTAAAGTTGGTAGCCTCGTCTACCTGCGCTGCTGCCGGTATATGACATCATAGGCTATCAACGTGACCTTTCACATTTGCTTGCCTGCAAGATGGCGAAAAGCAACGTAAGCTCACTACAGACAGTCTGTTTCCAAAACAATTTAGCATTTCAAAGAGGCTGGGCACATGAATCTGAAAAACTTGAAAGTAATGGTCATTAAAGGTCATTTCTAGGAATGTAAGTGGTGGGGACAGGCTTCGACATCTTCAAAGGGAGACCTGGTGGATCGTGAAACATAAAGCCACCACCTTCCCAGGTCTAAATGATGATGTGGATTTTTCACCCTCTCTATAGGGCATTTTAGTAATGTTGGTATGTCTGTTCTAATGCTCTTTTGGTTTTCTTCTTAGACATATCATAGTAAGTATGTCTTGTGTATGTGTATGCATAATAATATTCAAGTGCAGAAAATAGCTTTGTGCAAACACTACTATCTGCATTCAATCATTGGTGTTTTCTTTGGGGTCCCTGGGACAGCTCAGTATGTGTTTGGCTGTGATGAGATAATTAGTATTTTCAATTATCTAGTCGTTGCTGTTAAGGTTTGGGGGTGGGACTTAGGTCATGTGACCATTCCCACACCTCTCTACCTGGTAAATGTGCTCACCTGTGTGTGTCTGGCATGCCCTGATGAAAACTGTATAGTTGAAACGCTTTGGCATGTAGCCAATTTTGATTAAAGGCTTTTTTATATTTATCAGGAGTGCCTCATTTTTCTGTATTCTCAATTTAGCTGATGTTGAAAAATAAACGGTAACATTAATCTCGTTTTCTAGTGTCATTTTGAAGTAGCCTATGTGTTTGCCAGCAAAAGCTTTTCAACAAGCATAATTTTAAACTGAATTGACTTACACTTGGCTACCACTTGGTTTCCTTTCTATACCAGCTAGCAGCAGCTAACCTGGGAAACCTTTTGAAATTGGAAAGGGAAAACATGCATCATTATACTGAATCATGTATACTTGGTATGTATTTAGTAACCTACTAGGCCACATGGGCAAATCTGTTTCATGTCCACTCTGTCTCTGGCAGTAGGCTAGGTTACGCAAGCAACTCCTCGAGGCGCTAGTAGTAGCCTAATAGGCAGGCAGGTAGGCTGATAAGAAATAGGCTCCCTACTTAATTTTCCCGTCCGCGAGCAAATGTGATGAAAAAAAAGTTGTTTTTGAAGGTTTATGTTTTAGGGCTGTCAAACTTAAACGTTGTATTGGCGATGGCAGGGTAACATCACTTCTGTTGACATTCAAACAAAACAAAGCTACTGTAGCTCGCTGCTCCCTCCCCCTCCCTCCCGTGCAATTGAAACTCTCCTGAATGCGCATCTCGTCGGTTATTGGTTGGAACACTTTATTTTGCCTTTGAGTGGTTGGCAACACTTGTTGGTAACAATTGTATTTGTGTACAGATCTCAGAGCCTGGGCTGCCTACAGAGACACGTTTTTTTGACGGCCTGCTTATGGGGCGGGCAGCTAGCGGATCGTTAGGAAAGATTAGATGAATGTGATAAATTTATGTTTGGGCCTTTTTTGGGTCTGCCATCACTGATACAACCTTTAAGGTGTAAGCTTTACAAATAAAATTAACACAATGGATTAATCTGCTGTATCCTCTGTATTGAGATAAATTCTAAGGCTTGTTGGGCGAACAGGGTATCAAATTAAACTATAAGTTCTCATACACATGTTAGTGTCATTCTCTCCATTCATCCTAGAATGAAGTGTATAATAAATAAATAAATAAATAAGGCGAAAAACAATTGTGCTTCTCCAAAGCTCAACTCTCCTCTCCAAACATTTTGTTTGAACAAGGATAATTCAGTATTTAAAATAATGTTGACATATTGTTAACAAATCTTGTTCCATGTGCCCGTTTTTGAATTTGAGCCCCTGCCCCTCAAAAGGTCTCTGCACAGCCCTGCAGTCACGAGTCCTTCACATGAAGATGGTCTCCACAGTCACGAGTCCTTCACATGAAGGTGGTCTCCACAGTCATGAGTCTTTCACATACAGTAAAGGTGGTCTCCACAGTCAAGGGTCCTTCACATGAAGGTGGTCTCGTCCTCGTGCTCCCAGCCGCTGGTGGAGGCCGTGTCACGGGCTCGGCTCCGGCGTCCACTGCTGGACACGTGTGTGGAGCAGGACGCACTCTTGAGGACCTTGGAGATGGGCGGCGAGCTGTTGCGTGAGGCCGCTGTGGCGCCGCCGCCCTTGTGGCAGACGAGCTCGCGGAAACGCTCGCGGAAACGGCTGGAGAGCATGTTGTAGATGATGGGGTTGACGGCCGAGCTCAGGTAGAAGAGCACGCCCGACAGGATGTGCACATACTCGTAGACGCCGTGCATGTAGTCCGTCCAGTGCGTGGTGAAGCTCCACAGAAGCCGGTCAATGTGGAAGGGGGCCCAGCAAATGGCAAATACCACCACCACTACAACTGGAGAAGAGAGGAGGAAAGAGAGAGAGGAGGAAAGAGAGAGAGGAGGAGAGTGAGTAGAGAGCGGGAAGGGGGGGTACGCAAATTAAAAGAGATGGTGGCACAGATGGTCGAGATTGGAGACAAGAAGGACGTGAGAGACATAGAAAGATAAAGAATAAAACACCAACAAAACAGGGCAAGAGGACAGACGGTGAGGTAATGTGGTTGGGGAGTAGAGGAGACATAACTAAAGTCTAATCCACTAGAGTTAAAAGATGAATATAAACAAACACAAATCACACTCTGACTTAGACTGATATTTAATCTCTTACTCTCTTTGCCTATTTGCATGCAATGAAAGCCAGCTTTATGCACTCTGAATGGCGCACAAGGTTGAGTTCAACTAAAGTATTGCTGAGCTTATTCTCAATGACTTTACCTTAACCTTCTATTGCTTTGGTTGTACATTTGAACATTTTGAGGTTTATTCCCTTTAAATGGTGTTTCAATTATAACAACTGTTTAGCCATTTAAGGAGCAATAAACTGCAGGCATTACCTACAGCTCCTCCATCCTCTCTGTTTCAGTAATGGATACAAGGAAGTTTATTGTCACATGCATATAGTTACTGGATGTAAGAAATGCAGTGAAATTATGTCTGGTGTCAGCCTATTTGTGCATTTATGGGGGGGGGGGGGGTAAAATTAAGTTTAATTTAAAATTAATTAATAGTAAATTAAGTGGCAAGGGCTGCATAAGAAAGGTGGGGGAGGATTGGGATTGGGGGGGGGGGCGGGGCGCACCAACAAGGAGCACCCAAGAGCAACAGGGGCAAGAAAAAACTCCTTACTAAGGAAGAAACCTTGGGCAGATCCACGGCTCAAGGGGCTAACCCAACTGCCAGGGGTCTTGGTGTGTGTGTTGGGGGGATGACAAGGGAGATGGGATAGTGTGCTCTGTATGTGGGGAGAGGGCAGTGTGCAATATGTGTGTTGGAGAAGCTTCCTCATGAGACAATGTGCTGTGTATGTAGGGGAGAGGGGGGGGGGGGGGGGCAGTGTACTGCAAGAATGGTGAAGGGACTTACTATTGCAAGCAGAGTACTGTATGTATGATGTATGCGAGTGATGACCGTGAAGATGTGTGTGTGGGTGGAAGGGGAGTGGAGCAATGACTGTGTGTGTGTGTGTGTGTGTGTGTAGTGTGTGTGTGGGTAGGTGGGGGGCAGTGTGCTGTAAGTATGTAGAGGATGTGTGTTGGAGAAGATCCTGAAGACAATGTGCTGTGTATGTAGAGAGGGCGGGCAGTGTGCAGCAAGTATGTAGAGGAGGCTTACTGTAGCAAGCAGTGTGCTGTATGTATGTGAGGTGATGACAGTGATGATGTAAGTGTGTGTGTTTTTTGTGTGTGTGTTGGGGATGGGGGTGGGGGGGGGGGGGGGGCAGAAAGGCTAGGCAATCAAGGACATGGGTAGATAGATGGAGGAGAAATTAAAAATAATAAATAAAAAGTTCTATGGAGATGTGCAAAGTTGGAGAAAGTCAGATATGTGTGTGTGTGTGTTTTGACGTGTGATGACAAAACATCCGATTTGACTGAACTAAGTGAAGTCATTATGGCAGTTTCCATAATGGCAAATGTTGGTATGCTTTAGTTCTCAGCAAAGCAGCTAATAAGACCGCTAATAATTGCAGATTGAGCTGCTCCTGTTCTGTTGCAGCCAAGCCCATTTACTAAGACGCAGCAAATGATGAATGGCACCTTCACACACAAGAACGGCAGACGGAAATTAATGCCGGGGCTCACACAGAAAAAAAAGGGCACATTTATCTATAAGGGCCCTCAGAGAAAAACGGCAATGCCAAATAGCATATGGCGTACTTCCCCCCCCCCCCCCCCAAAATAAACCCCCAAAACTAAAAAAAAAAGAAACTCAAAGACAAAAGAAATGTGTGTTGTCTGTTTTCTATCAGAAGTACTCCCAAGAATGTGACCTCTTGCAATAGACTCTACTGTAAGTCTAAGAAGCAATAACAGCATAATTGATGGCTTAATTCTGTATATTCTGTATGGTAAACAAAACAGATCAACTGTTTTGTGGCAGAGTGCTGTTTAGAGCCAGGAATGACTGCACCATTATGTTTTCCCCTCATCTAAGGTGGAATCTGCAATCTTCACGGAAAGTGCAAAGAGTGACATTTTCAATGAGGATAATTTATGTATCAGAGCAAATTAGTTAAATTTCATTACATTAATACACAGGATTATGTTATAATCCCTTGTGCCAAAATCCAAGGTAAAAACACATTCAGAATATTATATTCAGTTTCAAGTTGACTGGTATTCAGTTTCAATCTGATGAATTCAATTTGAACATATACTATTCAAATTTGGTTTCTCAATACAAGTGCTCAAATTCAACTATTCAAATGCAAATACAACATACTCAAATTCGGTTTGAGGTGACAAGTTCACTTTTTTTACAATAATTAACAAAAATCCCCTTTTTAATGTCAAAGTGAAAGCAAATTTCTACAAAGTTATGTTAATTAATTAAAAATATATAATGCAAAATAAGTGATTACATAAATATTCACCAACCCTTAAAGTGACTGCCCTAAATCAACAGTGGTCCAGTCAATCGGTGCTAATAGTCTCACAATTAGTGAAATGGAGATCGCCTGAGCGCAGTAAATGTGTAGTATACTGAAGGTCCAGTCAGTATTCCTGGCTATAATTCCATGAAGACAAAAGAACACTCCAAACAACTCAGAGAAAAAAGGCTATTGAAAAGAATAAGTGGATACAATTTTTTTAGGATTCCTCACACCTACCATGACCTACAGACCTTGAGTCTGAGTTTATCATTGAGCAAATGCATCAAAATTAGATGGAGTAAAGGACTACATGCACCGCATTCAGCAATGATCTATAAATCTAATCTAAAGCAAATGTATGTGGCTAATCTGAAACAATTGCCTACCCGACATTGTGCGCTGTGCTGTCTTATCAATATTGATTATTGCATCTAGAACCAGTGCTTGCCTCAAAGACATAATTACTAGGACACATTAAAGGAAAATTCCGGTATTTAGCACTTAGAGTCCCTTTTCTGGTTTGTTTTGGATGAACTAGAGTGGTGGACACCGAAATTTTGACGATTGGTCCTGTCTCGACTTTTCTGACTCGTTTTGAATAGCCTTTAACTACTCAGAGTGGCTGCCAACAGGCATACTCAAACATGTCCTAAAACAACCCTTAACATTCGTTTTTGCACAAAACTGTGCAACTCAACGAGTGGTTAGTGGTGTTCGTTGATGTTCCAAAACAAGTAGCGTAGCGAAATACAGTTTCTGTCATGTTTTATTCGGCATTTTGTAAAATCCCATTGATTTCTGTTGGAAGACTCATTGCACGTTGATATTACTGCGCCACCGTCTATGCTTCAGGTTCAAATATTGAGCAGAAGTTTATACGCGGTTGTGAGGTGTCAGACAGAATACCTGCTAAATAGTTTTGCATAGTTTGGAGGTGTGCTTTGGGTCATTGTCCTGTTGTAGGAGGAAATGGATATAAGAAATGGAAATGAATGTAAGATATAAGGCTAATCCAAAAACTCTAGCCTTGTTTGTTTGTGCCACATTGATAACACAATATTAACAATACTATACATAATATTAAGCAGTTCTAAGTTTCATATATTAAAAGGGGATATCAACAATGACACCTGGAACCTGCCAGTCTATCTCTCTCTGGTGCAAGATATGTTTCCCAATTAATTAGAGTAAGTAACATTCAAGTTAGATGCTCCTGCATGATCATCCTTGAATGTAACACAAAGTTGGTGCATTTTGACATTCTCGAAGAAAGAAAAGCAGTTAGCAGTAAAGCTATTTATTGACTACATTTTGGGACCCCCTCTGTCCCTTGGTGCCCTTGTGCGTGATGCACATGGTGAATACAATGTTGAAACATTTCCTATAGTTTCTTACCTATATTTGCCCTGATGCACTCATTGACGCAAACACACACACACTCGCTTTGGACTCTTTTCCCTGCTGCTGTCCCTTTCTTAGCCTACAGAGCAACTAGGACAGGCGCACTACGCACTACAAAGTGGGGTCTGGGTCTGTGGTTCATTTTCACCAAAAACCGGGACAATGTGTGTCCCGGGAAATATTATTAATTATCTGGGACAGTCACTCAAAAAAAGAGAACAATCCTGGGAAATCCAGTGCATGTGGCAACCCTATCCACAGGGTATGGCATGCCGTTGCAAAATGGAATGAATTAAACCCTCCATCAGAATCTGAACACCATATTATTGCTTCAGTGCAAGAGAAAGACAGAGAAAGAGAAATTGAAAGAGAAAAAGAGATAGAAAGAGAGTGAGTGAAAGAAAACGAGAGAGAAAGAGAAATAGTGAGAGTGAGAGAGAAAAGTTAACTTACAGAGCATCTTAGTGATCTGCCGCCTCTTCCCTCCCTCCACGTGGATGGTCCAGCTGACCTCAGAGCCGCCATTCTTCCCCGAGTCGCCACCACTCCCCCGCGACCTCTGGTCCTGGCCCAGCCGCACGCCGATCACCATGTACAGCACACTGATCACCGTCATGGGTATGAAGTAGAACGAGATGGTGGTCACCTGGATGACCAGGTTGTAGATCCAGAGGGGCTTGAGCATGTGGCAGGTGGCCGACTCGGGGACAGGTCCGCTGTCCAGTTCCAGGTAGTAGATGCCGTGCAGCGAGGTATTGGGCAGGGCGCAGAGCAGGGCGGCCAGCCACACAGCCGTGATGACGCGCTGGACATGGCGAGTGGTGACGGTGTAGCGCGTGCGCAGCGGATGCACCACCGCCACGTAGCGCTCCACGCTCAGCGCCGTCACGTTGAGCACCGAGGCGAAGCAGACCATCTCGAAGAGGAACACCTTGAAGAGGCAGCCACCCTCACCGAAAGGGAACGGGTAGTTCTGCCACAGCTCGTACGTCTCCAGCGGCATGCCCAGGATCAGCACCAGTAGGTCCGACACCGCCAGGCTGAACAGGTACAGGTTGGTGGGCGTGCGCATCTTGCGGTGCTTGGCGATCACCGTGCAGGTGAGCAGGTTGCCCCCGACTCCCACAATGAAGATCAGCAGGTAGGTGAGGGCCACCGGGAGGAAGAAGGGCGACCGTCGTGGCCCCAGATATTGGAGCATGATCTCCTCCAGCGGAGGGTCAGGCACGCTGTCGTTCCCCGAGGTGTTGCTGTAAAGACTGCTGTTGAGTCCTGACATGTTCAGAAAGAAATCCTCAGTGCGGCTGGTGGACATAGTGTTCTGGGTTAAAGGCAGTGAATGGAGGGCGATTGAATGCTGGGAGCTGTCAGCAATGCATTCTGGGACTCAGTGGGCTTGTCTGGGGCACCTAAGTAAGTAAGTAAATGTTTATTTATATAGTGCATTTTTCATGAACAAAGTGACAAAAACAAAAACAGAAGATGACGAAGGAAAATTAGGACTTAACAGTTTTCACATTTCTCACACCTTCTCACTTTGTTATAAGAAATTGCAGGTGAACCCAAAATTTGCAGACTTCATGACATTTGATGACGACTATGACCACAGGCGATCATTAATAAGGAGTTACAAATCAAAGTATCACTTCTTGTAAAGCATCTATTCAGTTATGTACACAGTTTTTATAGCTTAAGATAAAGCCGTTATTATGCATTCACCTGTCTCCTTACTTATCTACATTATCACTTATGGTAATACTGTAACGTGGTAATTGTGGTAAGTGTAATTATGACCACCGCGCAGCGAAGCGGCGGTCATATAGGTTTAGTCAGATTTTTTTTTCTTTTTTGCATGGCCAATTTTATGTCAAGGATTCCCGGGAGGGAAGACCGGGGTGCACGAAACTTGGTGGGCATGTAGCCCCACAAGAATAGCATGGAACCATTGTTTTTCGTTTTGATCTGTAAACTAAAAATGAGGTGTTGTAATCGCAGGTATTTGTGACCTAACATGGTCAAAACTGCACGAAACTGGAAGTGTAGGATCATTATGACACCCTCTGAATGCACGCCAAGTTTCGTGGAATTCCGTTCATGGGGGGCCATACAATAAATTAATTCATGTTACTGTACACCAACTGGCCTGTAGGTGGCCGGACACAGTTTTCTGTGAATATCTCGAGAACCTTAGGGCCTAGGAGGACCACCTTTTTTTGTATGTTGGTCTTAAGGGGACATGTCAACCCATCCCATTACCACTCAATTCATGTATAGCGCCACCTAGTTAAAAATTAAAAAGCAAAAAATTAGGTGTTTTAATCACAATATCTCTGGCTGACATGGTCAAAACTGCAGGAAATTGAATATGTAGGATCATTATGAATGCATGCCAAGTTTTGTGGACTTTTGTTCATGGGGGGCCATACAATAAATTAATGTGTGTACATTTAGTGACCGTACACCAACATTAGGGCCAAAGGGGCTTCAGTGTCACACACCCATATGCTCTGCATTGATTAAGACTCACTGCTTGATTCTATGTTTGTGTGTTTGGGGGGTGGGGGGTGCATTGGGGACACTGTATGTGTGTGGGGGGGGGGGGGGGTGCTGTTGCATGAACTTGAACAGATATTCATGAGGTATGAGGACAAAGAAGTCCAAATGAATTATGCCTGAACTAATTATGACCACCGCACAGCGAAGCGGGCAGTCATATAAGGTTTAGTCAGATTTTTTTTTTTTTTTTCCGCATGCGTAATTTTCCGTCAAGGATTCCCGGGACACTGAAAGACCGGGGTGCACGAAACTTGGTGGGCATGTAGCCCCACAAGGATAGCATGGAACCATTGTTTTTCGTTTTGATCTGTAGCCCCCCCCCCCCCCCCCCCCGCTGGACTGGACCCCCCGAAAGGAGGGTAGGGCGGACACAGTTTTCTGTGAATATCTCGAGAACCGTAGGGTTTAGGAGGACCACCTTTTTTTGTATGTTGATCTTAAGGGGCCATGTCAACCCATTTCATAACCACTCATTTCATGTATAGCGCCACCTAGTTAAAAATGAAAAAGTAAAAATGAGGTGTTGTAATCGCAGGTATCTGTGACCTGACATGGTCAAAACTGCACAAAATTGGAAGTGTAGGATCATTATGACACCCTCTAAATGCACGCCAAGTTTGGTGGAATTCCGTTCATGGGGGGCAATACAATAAATTCATTTATGTGTACATTTAGTGACTGTACACCAACAGAGTTTTCTGTGAATATCTTGAGAACCGTAGGGCCTAGGATGACCAATTTTGTGTGTATGTCTGCCTCCAGAAGTCATGTTAACCCATTCCATATACACACACACACACACACGCACACACTACAAGGATACAAGGATACAAGGAAGTTTATTGTCACTAGGGCTGTTGGAACGAATTTCTAAAGTCGAATATAAATCGAATATTTAAAAAAATCAATACTAATCAAATTTGGAAATTACTATTCGAATGTGGTGTTTTGGGGAGTTTTGTCATGTCTAATGCACAATCTAAATATGGCAGAAGCGATGCCCCCACGGAGATCACTCCTGACCATTTCAGCGATGTCTGGAACATTTTTGGATTTCCATCAGAAAACGGAGAAATAACAATTAGCCTAATGATGTCGTAGGCTAATCTGCAGAATACTGTATGTAGCAGCAAGCAGCCTGAGTGCACATCTGATAACGCTACACCCTTGGGGTATACTACGAAGCACGTTAGACATATAATATCTAGGCTATCTAGACATATGAGGATTCACAAAGCCTTAACTCAGGGGTATAAGTTAAGTAATACTACGATATAGCAGTTATGTGATATATTTGTCAAACTAGGCTTTCAGCTCCGATCTGTGCGCATTCTCGGTGTTGGGATGATATTGGCCAATCATGAAACGTGCAGACGCACAAGACTGCCGGTGACCGTGATTTGTTCAAGTAAGAGTTGTTCCTGGACCAACATTCTAAAGACGGTCCTGGACCAACAACTCTTTAACCAATCACAGCCTTGTGATGACATCAATGTGAGTCTTCTGCTTCTCCCATTGCCATTTTGAAATTTCCCTCCAGAAACAACCAGTGGATCACCAACTTGTATCTCAATAAAGGTACAGTAGGTCCTTGCATATTTGTGTGTAACATAGTTGTAAAATAAAGTAATTCCGAGTGGAATCTGAATATATATGCACCTTAGATTTTTTTTATTTTCGTTTCGAACTTGGTTCCATGTTTGTCTAATGTTAGCTGCCAGGCTAGGGACCATACATTTACTGTAATACATTAGCTTCCTAATAGCACACTTTTGGACTACTAATGTAGCTTGGTAATAGGCTAAAGCAGTAGCTTTTGTGTGTACATGGTCCTGGAGTGACGTTGCCATGTTGGTCTTGGACCGTCTTTACAATGTTGGTCCAGGACCGACTTTATAGCTTGCTAATAGGCAATACAAATCTGTCAGTTGTCGTTAGACCGTTTTTCTTTTTTGCTACATTTCTGAGAAACTTGCCATGTTTAAACCTTTATACAATAAGCTACAAAATATTTTTGTCTGCTTTGTTTATTCCAGGCCCATTATAGGGAAGTTTGTCCCTGTACATCACAGGGAAGTTGGTCAAGGTCCATGATAAGGAAGTTGGTCCAGGTCCATCACAGTGAAGCAAGTCCAGGCCCATCACAAAGAAGTTGCTTCATGTCCATCACAGGGAAGTTGGTCCAGGTCCATCATAAGGAAGTTGACCCAGGTCCATCACAGGGAAGTTGGTCCAGGTCCATCGCAGGGATGTTGGTCCAGGCTCATCATAAAAAATTTGGTCCAGGTCCATCACAGGGAAGCTGGCCCAGGTCCATCATAAGAAATACCAGTCTGCACACACTCTGCTTTGGTCTGGACCCAGACTGGCTTTGAGCGCAACATACCTCGCTAACCCACTAATTGAGATTCGTAGTATACCCCACCTGACAAGCTAGGTAAACAGTCCGAGGACGAGGAACCGCGCAGCTAAAGCAGGCAAGAATTAGGTTTTTGCCTCCCTCCTCTAGGCTATGTCCGGTGCTTTTGTCACTGCTCTGATAGGCACAACTTTTCTTCAATCTGGAAATACTTGCTAATTTGGCGTCATCAAACAAACATAGGCATTCAATAAAGTGGTAGTGGCGTTTATTCAGTGTGTGTGCGCCGCATCTGCCCAAAAGAAATTGAAATCACTCAAGTTGCACAGATATCGTTGGTAGACTGAGCTTTTGTTCAGCATTACATTACATTCACAGTAATCATACGTATCACACATACACACACAGTAGACATATGTACGCATGCATGCACATGCACACAGGCACATACACACATAAACACATGCACGCACACATCAACCGGTGCACACAGCAATGTGTCGTATTAGTATCCTGTCTGGTACAAATATCAATGTATGCTATTCGTACCCCGGTGCACACAGCAATGTGTTCTATTAATACCCCGTCTGGTACAAATATCAGTGTATGCTATTTGCACCCCTGTGCATTTATTCTGGCATATTGATCACACAATGTAATAATAATATTTAAAAAAAACAAGCAACATGTTTTTTTGTTGTTACATAACAGGGTGTGAATAGCTCAGCTGTGTAATAGACTCTGAATAAGGTATGCTGTTTGCATCAATGTACAGTTAGAAGTGGATGCTATTCGTACCCTGGTGTTTATAGTACTGTATGCTATTTACACCCTGGTGCAATTGTTGCAATCAAAACGTCCGTTTGAGAACCGATTTCTTGTTCAAATTTCGCGCCTTCACTCCAGAGACGTTGGTACACATGCACACTCACTCTGCCAAAATGCATCACACAGGAATCGAACCGCAGTCTCTCACATGTTCACCCAGGTCTGTGACCACTGCACTCTCTTTTTCCACAAGTAAAGGGTGTTTGCAGGTGAACTTATAGTTTATAGGCCTGAACGTCATAGTCACAAAATTTCTGTTAACTAACAAACTGACGGTTGTATGTGTTCACTGAACCAAGATTATGAAAATAAAACACAACTTTTCAATCTAAAACTTAATCTGAACAGATATTAGTGCCGAAACCTTTCAGAATTCTTCACTTTCTGCTGACAAAAAACGAATGTCCGCCATGTTTTTTGTGCACGTGAGCAACGTCTTTTTGTTGTTATGTCACAGGGTGTGAATAGCTCAGCTGTGTGGCCAAGGCTATTTGTACCAGGGGTGTAAATAGACACTCCGGGATAAGAAACCTCCTTGGAAGAGTAGGTTCCTGCTGGAAGTGGTGTTGGTGGCTGGCCAGTAGGTGGCACTCTTCCCTGTGGCCAAAAGTAAGGGTGTCACGATTTCGATTTTATATTGAAATCGATCAAAATTACATCTCAATCTCAAACTTCGAACTTAAAAGTAGAATCGACGATGCAGCCACACCCCCAATGTCACGTCCAGCATGTATGCCAAGACGCACAAACGCACACACACGTGCTGAACTGCAGCGTCAACACTCCTCTAATTTTAGGCTGAAAAATATACACATCAACCTACCGAAATCAAACCCCCTCTTGCTACTTTGAAATCACCAGTGTGGAAGTATTCGTTCATTCACGTCAATTAAAACTAACTTAGCCTACTCAACTTAGCAAGTGAAAAGATGATCTAGTTACAGTCCAAAGTTACTTTAAGGCTTAAAATGCACATTGATAAGTACCTGCTACATATTCCATGAACACTAACCTTCTGTCTCTTTGGAGTGTGCTGAAACGATCAAATTATCATTCTGTGTTTTCATTTCACTATGTTCACGTCTCTGTTTTAGCCTAATGTTACTTCTGTTTACATTACAACCTCGCGGTTGGAACGGTTTCAAAATAAAAAGTGGTTTCAAAATAAAAGCCCCCCGAAACAGAAAAGGAAAAGGCCAAAAAGAGTAAATAACATAAGGAATGCATTAATAGTAATATTTAAAAAATGATCGAAAATCGAATCGAATCGTGACTTTAAAATCGAAAATTACATCGAATCGAGGATTTAGAGAATCGTGACACCCCTAGCCAAAAGCCACCAAACAAATATCAATCCCAATGCCCTATTGCAGTGACAGGGACACTGTACTGCAGGAGATGTTTTTCTTCGCATGAACGTTAAATTGAGGTCCTGACTCACCATGGTTGTTAAAAATCCCATGGCACTTATCGCAAAGAGTAGGTGGTTCCCTGATTTGCTGGCTAAATTCCCAACCTAGTTCATTCAATTTGGCCTTGTAATCATCCTCCCAGTCAGGGATGGATTACTGCACGGTCTACCGGCCCAGGCCCAGGGGCCCAAGGGTTCAGGGGGCCCTGAAGCCCAAGCATTTGCATGGAATCATTGCCTCAATATCAACAAATCAGGATGTAGGCTATGAATCTGATTGAATTTAGTATTGGCCATCCCCAAAATGCACCAGAATACAGGAAATTACATCAAACAAATTAAAAAATTTCTGGGGGAGGACCCCCAAACCCCCCCTCCCACATATACGACAATTAGTGGGGGGGCCCTTAATACGTCTGGGCCCAGGGGCCCGAAAGTTCATAATCCGCCCATGACTGCGCAAAATAGTAATATAAGGCATTAACCTGCTGCGCCACAGGAGAGGCAACAGTTTGCCAGTTGATAAATAAAGTACCAAAAAAACATCAAACCCGTGTTTACATGTCAGCTACTTTAATGGGGAACTTGGCAACTATTTCAACGTAATAAACCCGTTTAGAAATCATTTGGATGGTTAAAGAAGAATTCCGGTGTGATATTGACCTAAAGTGTGTTGAAACATGATAATGAGTGTGAACGTATGTCTCATAGCCCATCTCGGCTTGTCCCCTGCACTCCAAAATCTGGCGCTAGTTAGCCGATGCTACCAACAGCTTTTTCAATGGTGGTGCTTCGGCATCGGGCTAGCCATGCAAATAAATCACTGTTTTACACCATTTACGAGGCTCAATGTATCTCCACACTTCATTGGTAGACTTCCGAGGGCCCTGACATTTAAAACGAGACATTGAGAACTTTGAAAAAGCACTGGTAGTTTACTTACAAGACGATTTATACAGACAGTATCTTCACGAAGTTTAGCGTTTGCAACCATCTTGAATTTAGTCACGATAAGTCGAGCAACGAGTAAGTGTTCATTCTTACTCGTCGCTCGACTTATCGTGACTAAATTCAAGATGGCTGCAAACGCTAAACGCTATGAAAGGGATCAGATTCCAAAAATAATTCCGTGGAAATGCATGGATTCCAGTTGCCGCTACTGGAAGAAACTGGAATCCATGCATTTCTACTTAATTATTTTTGGAATCTGATCCCCTTATCATACCTGTTCATTCTTACTCGTCGCTTGACTTGGACATCCTGCCAAGTTTCCCTTTAACGTTAATATATGCCGCCTAAGAGTTTTGAGTCTCCCTGTGCACAAATTTTGTGTAAAATTTGGACACGTTATAGACGTCTCCTGCCCATTGTAGTGTGCGTTTCAATGTCTATAGAAAGCTGAGAACCTCTAGTTTTCGTAGGAAACAGTCACAATAAATATGTGATGTACTCACAAAGAGTTACAGAGGCTAGAATATAGTTTTTTCTTTCTGCCGGATTACAAGCATCTCTGAACTGACCACATTTCAGCCCTCTAGGTCTCTTGATATCCCTTAGAAACACAACTGAGCCCTAGCACCAGGTCTTGTGAAGTTGTGTGCAAAAGTAGATCAATATAGAATGGAAATATGAGTGCTTTAGACTATTATTTGCCAAGGTATGCCCATGCGTTTTGTAAAATGCCTATGGATACTCCCCATAGGACTTTTTGTTACCCAAAATGCTTACTGCACATGAACCCCTTTGTGTAGAAGCATAATCCTGGTCTCAAATGAAAGGTAACACTTTGAGGTTTTATGCTTGTATTTGGATTATACTTCAGGGGTTCTGATATGGAATGACTACACTAAATATGGAATAATTACAAAAATGTCTATTTTTGCATTGACTTTGTTGGTTCAATGAGTGTGTATAAGATAGACTATACATTTGTACAACTAATATTGGATAACGCAACATGAAGATTCAATTTCTATGGATTCTTGTGAATATTTCAGTACCCAATATGTTGCATCTACTTATTGTGCAGCTACACTGCAGCCAGAAGTCAGGGTAGCACCAAAAGCGGAAGGGGGAGGGGGGGGGGGCATTTTGGATCAAATTTAATTGAGACATAATAAGATTCATCTGAGAATGTAAAGCACTATACAGATTGTTCATTGTCAAAAGTTGTCATTTTTGGATTCCCAAGAGTCAAAGCTTTGAAATGGTGTATAACATTACTATGCTACATAGCAATATGGTGCATACAATTGATGTAGAATGTTGGGGGGAGGTGGGGGAGGGGGGTAACAGTCCCGCCGGCGGGACACTGAAAGTAACTTGTTACAATGATAATAACTGACTGACTTCTTTTAATCGTAAGTCAATCAATTTCTGTAAGTGCTGTCAGCTGGTTCGTGGCGCAAGCAGGTAGACGTTAGCCTGACGAGCCAGACCCACATTAAAATGTAGGGTCTGGAAACTCACCGTTCACAGTGCTCAGTCCGAGGGGCGGGATAATCAGTTGTCTTTCAAATTCCCTCTGCATGCAATAGGACAGCGGCAGCGCTATGAGTCCCATGTGTTTCCCACCAGCAGAGCTAGTTTGCTAGTTCAAACATTTGCCAACTTAATAAAAGCTTAACTCATGTCACACTGTTCGCTAGCAGCAACATCCATCTTATTTGTTTTCAAGTAGCAGGGAATTCAAGCCAAACCGTTGCAACTCTGCCATCAATCATTATGTTAAGCCCACCTAACGACTCTATACACGATTTCATTGGTCTGATTAAGTTTCGATTTCTGGAGCTCACAAGCCAACGGAGAGTTGCTAGACTAGCCCTGGCAGCAAATGTAATTTGCTTCCGCTAGGGGCGCGTCTAGATTTCTAGGCTAGGTAGACATTTGATTATCAAGCAAATAGTTAAATTTATTCGTGGTTCGATACCCACGTGGAGTTAATTTATGCTATTTAGTTGTTTGTTTTTTGGGTGGCATTCATGGTCCAGTCAGAGGCGCACCTTGTCAATAGGCAAGGCAGGCAATTGCTTGGAGCCCCGAGCGGAGTTTGGCATTGACTCAATGAAGTTATGGTAGGCTAATGTTAATTGACAGAAAGATTGAACATGGTTTGCTACATCTATATGACAATAAACTTGAGCTAGCTAGCGACAGTTACAACTAGTTAAGCAAGGATATGTTAATATGTTTGTATTAGGGCTGTCAATTGCGATGCGATTTGGCTAAGCACCAAGTATAACGCATTGATTTTTTAAATCGCGTGCCGCCAAAGATTTTTAAGTTTACACCATCACTTGTTCTTTTATCAACGATTCTCTTTGGCTGCTAATATTTTGACCCTTTGATGCACCGTTTCTTGTCCTCAAACTGACACAGACACTTCTCCTGTAGTCATGAACACCAACGCAGTTCTGCTGAACTCCCGGTCGGCTGAATAGGCGTTTTACTTAATTAAAAAAAAATAAATAAAAAAATAAAAAAACCTCCCTGTCGGCTCAGTCGACATGGAATTAAAATATCACTGAAACACCTCGCATTTAGGCTACGACATGGGTCGGCAACAGGCGGCCAAAGCTGGCCCGCCTCTGAAATTATTTAGCCCAGCCAGATTATTCTGGCAGTCCAATTTGTTTAGTTTTTTATTTTACAATATCGATTTACATATAGCCTATTCACCAATTAGACTGCGAGTGGTGCTTAAACAAATATGAAAAAGAACACCAGAACGCACTGGATCCTGCTAGCTGTGCATACCCCGCTTTTGTGCTTCTGTTTGGAGCAGATAGGCCACCTTGAAGGTGTCGCTGCGTTTTGTAGTGCGTTATGATATTCTTTTCAAACAGCAACAGCGTTGTTGCATACAGTATCAGATACACAGGCTTTGCATTTGTGAAACCGGGTAAGATGAATGCAACATTTTCTTTCTATTTCTCTTTATAGGCCCAGCTATTTTTCTCCCAGCTTCAATTTCTGTAGTTTGCTTCTCGCTTCTACTGTAAGCATTGTAACATTGTCAGGAGATGGGCCAACCAAGTAGCCTATTTAAGAATAAAAGTAAGATAGACTTTATCCAAAGAAGTAATTAGAATAAGCCAGGCTCCGTGTTAAACTGTCCATCAATGCCACAATTATTGTAGCCTAGTGTCTCATGTTGTAGTGCCCACATGTTCTATTCACAATATTGAAAGGGGAGTTCGTCAATATAAATAACTTTATATTTTGTGAAAAGGTTTTTAAAGTAGGCCTAATTTACTGTATTAATTTACTGTATTGTTTTTTTCGTTATTTATTCATGTTTTATTCTTTAGGCTACATTTATATCTTCAACATAACAAGGTTTTTCATGTCAGATTATTTACAGCCTAACATATTGGTGATGAACCCTGTTTGGTAGGGCCCCCTAGGAATTTTTGCTTAGGGCCCCCACAAACTCTAGAATCGCCTCTGGGTCCAGTGCATGTAGTACTAGGCAACAGACAATTTTGACTTTTAAACATGTCATGCATATTTGTGTTGTCTCTAGATTATATCAGAAAGTGACAAATCTGCAAGCGGCCACATCTGTCAAAGACTCGTCATCAATCATGAAACGTCATCAACGCCGCCAGTTAACACGGGAGCCAGTTGCCATGTAACACCGGCACTGAATTTAATGGCAGTGTTGTGTGCTAAACATTTGCAACATGGTTGGTTAAACGATTGTAAAAGACATGTTGACGTGACTTTAACATGTGTCATTTGTTCATGTGCATATTATTTAGTCTACTTGCAGGCTAGCTGACAAGACTACATGAGGAGACAAAACTCCTCGTAGACTTGCATAAACGTACAATAGAATATGAAAAAACTATGAAAGAATCTGAAAGAAAAATGTTTTCCCATGCGCATGAACGCACCAATACACCTCTCTCTCCGCGGTCACGTCAATATTTTGCCACTATTGGTCTAAAATCTTTTTCATTTGTTCAGTTATACTCCATAGGCTATATCATTTTATTAATTACTTTTCTTAATATTCATGACAAGTTAGCCTACATTTAAAGAGATGATGGTCCAACGGCGGACCACAGGCGGCATCCCACCAGCGGTCCGGTATCCAATCTGATTTTGCTATCTGGGATTCTGGACGACTGCAGGACGTGCAAATTAGGTCCGCTATTTTGACGTCTAGTCATGACCCTATTTGGACGTCAATAGGACTATGTGACCTATGTTTGACATATGGACGTCGGAAAAAAAGACATCTGGCGTTACAATGTGCACCTGAAATTGGACGTCCAAAATAGGTATTTGCGCAGGGTCTCACACACGTTCTATTGCGGCGACGTGCCCCACGCACAAGCTGCTAAAGTTGTACAACACTTGTAGCGTTACCAAGTTTGATGCGCACAAATCCGTGTGGATTTGCTAATCTGAGACAAAGTTTCCCTGGGCCGTGATTGCTCGAGTGTTTTTGATTGATGATTGACGGTGATAGTCGGTTAAATTCACATAGGAGGATTATTGGCTAAATATCCAGCCAGCCAAGGATATACGGACAGTGAATCAGAATTTAAGTGTCATGTAATGTGTCTTGGAAATGTTAATTAAAGAAGTGCAAGCAGAGCAATAAACCCCTCAAGCTGAGGCATAGGCTAATGATCCCCTATTACAGTTAGTAATAGTAATGATAATAGTAATGTTATTGACATAATAAGATCCATGGTGATGGATCAGATGCTGTTAAATCTCTATTTGTAGTAGGCTACAGTGAAAATCATGTCCGATTGCCTAGTCATGGTTCAGTTATTAAGAAGCATACAATATCTGTAAACAATGAGTGAAGCCATTACAACCCTGAGTCTCTTTGCTATGAAATTATGTACATGAAGGTATGATCTGAAGAAGTCGGCTGGTTGATTATGTTAAAAATAGAATTATAGGGTTCTATCTATGATCCGAGTCTCAACATACGATGTACTGGTTAACCCACAAATCAATAAACATTTTGTTGTTGTTTTTTTATGTTTGTTTTGTTGTTATTGTTTTTTTTTTATAATAGATTTGTTTTTGGGACAAGATATTGTTTTCAACAATGCATTGTTTTGGGATAAATGTTGTTTTAAAACCTGCAAACAACACAAATCGTTATCACCTAAAAATCTATGTGCAAAGTAAAATCCATACAGCTAAGGTCACAACACACCGCAAGTTTAACATTATAAGAGATACTTACCATGTGCTGGCCAAATCTATACCACAGTTGCAAGGGTGACTCAACCAAACGCCCAAACTTGTCCAAACAAATTCAGCTCAATGCATGCAAGGAACGGCACACCGCAATTACTCCTGTAAGATGATGCGCGTCCTATTTCATATCACCACTTGAAGACGGACGGTGACGCAGACAGACAGGCTTACCACTGATGTTGCGTTTTCAAATTGCTTCATTCAAAGCTGGGTAAGTAGATGATATGAACTCACGCACTGCATCCATCAGTTTGCTATAACTATCTTGGATGCATTGCGGTGTCGACGGTTAGCATGGTCGGTGTTGAAATAAGGTGCACGCTGACGTCCAACCAAACGATCACATTCAGGCTGTTGAAGGAGGATAAAATATTTGTGGATAAGCGATCAAATAAACCATATAGCATCTAATTTATTTTGACAAGTATTACGCATTATTTCTCCAGATGATGCTCCTCAGCAATTTTCTCACTATCTAAATTGTTGAAATAGTTTTTGCTCAAAGGAGACTTATTGAAAATGGATAATGGCAAATCAGGTACAAACAAACGATTTCAATGAAATGCAGTGCAGAAATGGATTACCTTCATTAACAAAGTTTGCCACACAGTTTATTTCATGCTGGGGCTCCAACGCCTAGACAACTGGATAGCTACTGGACATGAGCATTCTATTCATGGGTTTCATTAGGTCCCTAGCCAGTCGCCACAGGTGTATAAAATGAAGCACCTATGGTGTCTGATTTTATTCACCTGTGGCAAGGGACCTGATGAAACCCATGCATATGCACACTCACAGAGACAGAGAGAGACACATCCAATTACACAGAAAGAAAGAGAGGGGGTGGGGCTTTGCTTGCTTCCTGTACTATAAGTCATTAAGGCACAGAGGTTGGTGGGCATAGATATTAGAAAGCTAGATACCGCATTGTCTGTCGAGTTATATTAGGTGGCATCGTAAACACGGCAGCCACATTGATGGGGGCAGCACCTTTATTGTCTATGGGCAACACTTGCAGGCAATCACAGACATCTGTCTGATTTCCAGTCAGTCACATGCTCCTCCATTGGCCTCCAGTGATTGTTGCCCCCACCAAGATGCCATCGCTATTTACGTACATTCTGAAGCCCAATGCAATATCTAGCTTTCTAATATCTATGTTGGCGGGTATCTGAGGGTAATACATCTCTTAGTGATTTTTTGTTAATATACAACCCTAGGGTTAGAAAATAAATTATAGCATTGCATTGCTGGTAGCTTTTTGTGTTTTAAGTATAAGTATAAGTATATATACTCTTGATCCCGTGAGGGAAATTTGGTCTCTGCATTTATCCCAATCCGTGAATTAGTGAAACACACTCAGCACACAGTGAACACACATCATTTTATCATGTTTAGATCTATTATATGCCTGCATGGATATGTCACAGGTGAATAGGGCAAAAAACTAATAGATATCCCCACAAAAATTCCACACCAGTGGGGTAAACTACGAATCTCGATTAGTGGGTTAGCGAGGTATGTTGCGCTCAAAGCCAGGGTATGCTGTGACACGAAAGTGGATCTGTTTTAGTGTTGCTATATCACCATGGTATCTTATGCTGTCAACCAAACCTGGTCGGGAGGAGGTTATGTGCTAAATTATAGCTCAAATCGTGTAATCTACCGCCCACTGACCAATCAATTGTCTTAAAAACGAAGTTATCTAACGTGTAGGATTCTGTCATATATCTTACAGGTGGAGCTCCGCCTCTACTAACATTTTGGATCTCGAATGCGCTTTAATAGTGCTGTGCGTGCAAATATCCCACTATGGACGTGCTACCATACAACAACTGATGACAATTGATTTATTTGATGTTATGGGTTAGACACAAAAAATGACCGCAGTGTAGATTACGCTGTCGCTCATAAATGCGGAAGTAATTGTTTTTTACTATAGGCGGTCTTGTGCGTCTCCACGTTTCACGATTGGCCAACGTCATCCCAACACCGAGAACGCGCACAGATCTGAGCTGAAAGCCTAGTTTGACAAATATATCACATAACTGCTATCGTAGTATCACTTAACGTATACCCCTGAGTCAAGGCTTTGTCAAGCCTCGATATGTCTACATAGCCTAGATATGTCTAACGTGCTTCGTAGTATACCCCACAGATTATTAAAGGTACTCTAAGCGATGCTGGGTAACGTCACCTTTGTTGACTTTCAAACAAACAGAGAGCTAGCTCGCTACTTCCCCCCCCCCCCCCTCCCTCCCGTGCTGCTCCCGTGCAATTGAAACTCTCGTAAACGCGCATTTCGTCTGTGATTTGCTGGAACAGTTTGTTATGATTTTATGGGCTAGGTTTGCCCAGGTTGTTTTTGTTGCCGTTTTTGGAGTCTGGGCTGTCCACAGAGATTGTGTTTTTTTTACAGTGTATTCAGGACACAGACAGCTAGCGGTTGGTTAGGTGCAGTAAATGACATAAAATGTTTTAGCCTAAAAAACGTGTGGCATCGCTTAGAGCACCTTTAATATTAAGTCAATATTTTTTGTATTGCTGTATGTTTTCTGAAATTGTATGCATAGGCCTACATGTGAGCCATTATCTATTGAAATATGTTATAATTTGCAAGTACAGGAACCTTAACATTGGATACATTCTTCAAAATAGATTCAAAATTCTTCTTTTTTCATTTTGATGACAGAGCAAAATGTTAATATACCAAAGAAATATGCTATCACATATTTTCTCATTCCAGAGAAGTATAACTTGCCAGAAATCACTATGACAACTTATTTCCCTCGAATGGTGCCGATGGACCAAAAATTGGGCATCTGCACTATATGCATTGATGTATCCATAAGTCTAGTTTCCCCCTTTATTGGAGACCTAGCACCAAAGCTGTGAATATTTAGGTATTGTTGGAATCCTTGGATGACGTTGAACTCAACACACCCCATGAGATCAATTTCTGCAATGTTGGACCTTCCACCATATTGGATTTTATTGAAAGTGAAACTAAATTTCACAAATTTTGTCCGATTTTCACGAACACACACACAGATGATCTTCAGACCAAACAGCTTCAGATGATACAAAATGCAGCAGCTAGAGTTCTCACAAAAACAAAAAGAACTGACCACATTACTCTAATACTTATAGGCCCCTGCACTGGCTTCCAGTAAGACACAGAATTAAGCCATATTATGCAAAACTCACTTTTTCTGTGCTTTTGTACTTAAATTTGGGTCTTTGATGCTTCTACAACAAAACTGTGCGTTGAGTTTTTATGGGTTAGTTAAGAGAGTTTAATGACAGAAACTATGCGCTTCTGTGAGTTAATCAGAAATCTCCCTTATTAAGACCTCAAAATAAGGGAAATTTGAATATTACTACACCCAGAGCCATATGGCGCTGTCTACCCACCCCCATCTGAAATTCCCACCTACTAGGTTAGGAACTTCCTGTCGAAGATCCTCCATTTTGGTTGTAGCCTATCGTTTCCAACCAGCACCATGCAAAATAATATCAACAGTATTTTGTGTAGTAGGTTACTCAAATTATCCAGATGTCTTTTACGCACCTGATATCATCCATATTTCAAGTATACAAACGAGTGGGATTGGTAAGTGATATCCCTGCAGCTGTAATTTGGCCATAGGTATGAGGCCGAAGTCCATATAACGTAGCCCAGCCTACACTGGAAGCGACCCAGGCCACTCGGTAGTAGGCAGCCAATTTCATAAATGCTTTTAAACTCTGGAATAGGCTACATCACCTCTACTGGGCTTACACTGACCCAAATAAAGTTTTACCTATTATCATTTAACATTGTTAGGCCATGTTACATCATACATGCAGGCGACTGAATTGATTATGCTATGGTTATTGTATTTAGCAGGTGTTTCGGCTAAACTCTAATAACTTGACTAGTCTACTTTACGGACATTCAAACAGAGCCAGCAATGACGTTTGTCATACATTCTTTATTATAGAGGGAGAGCAGATAGCTAACAAACGTTCAGAAAAAGTCCTGTTGGCAAATTTGAGGAAAAGTCGGTAAAGGGGCTATTTCACTCAATTTGAGGGTGCTGAATTCAAATATTTTGTTTAGCAAGCTCAATTTTGAGTTTTAAGCTTGCTAATTAGCATAATTAGCATAATTCACATACTTTTTGGTTTTGTCATCAGATATTATAGGAATTGCAAAAAATAAGGCATTAATATACTCTTTATGTATCAGATATGTTGTAGGACAGGACAGGAATTACCCCAATGACCCTCAAGTAGCAAATGAAAATTAGCTAAAATTAAAATTGAAATTGAAATAATAGCTAAAATTCAGTATGACGTTTAGAAGCAAAATAGATTCCTTGATAATAAATTGGTAGTAGAAAGTTTCTGTAGAAAGTACTTTGTCACTAACTATTATAAACAGTTATCAGTCTTTACAGAGGATTTACACTGTATTTTTTTGTTCTGTAAAGGCGACTTGCCTAGTTAAAACATCTCACTGGTGCTCTTTCCTATCATTCAAATTCCAGCCATGCAAAAAAATGGAAGAGTGTGCATGTTTAAGAGTTGCTGAAGAGTGCTATGGAGATTGCATTATTTGCAAAAAATGTAGACAAGATATCCTTTATAGTGCAACAAAAAGAAACATTCTCCAGTGCATCATTACTGCATATGATGCTGAAAGGGAAGTGGACCTAGGACAAATCCTCAGCTAACTGATTAATGTCCCTGTACTGTAGCTATTGCAGATAGCGATGGTTATTTGTGAAGTGGAAATAAGTCTATCCTCACTCAAGTGCTGTCTAGCAATGTGGAATGTCCAGTAGTGATCACTGCAAAAACTGCTCATTCAACACTGATAATAGATGCTCAAGATCTCAAGATCTAGTTATGTCTTTAGGACACCCATCTGACTGCAGCACATTTAAGAAATATGCAGGAAAGTTTGTAAGAAACTTTTGTATTGTTATTTGGTATTTGTTATGTGGTAGCAAATGATGTTGACTATCAAAGAAATAGACCTAATGTAGGAATGCACACAGATATTGCAACAGATACGCTCAGGCCAATCCAAACTTTTCTCATCTGTTGTTTCTCGTCGGTGGAACCATTGAGGTATGGGTGGAACACACTGCCAGTTCCTACAAGGGCAGGGTCATCCCTCTCCATTTTCAAAAAACTCCTGAAGACCCAGCTCTTTAGAGAACATCTCCTCTCATAGACAACAAGTCTTGCTGATCCTAGCACTTACCACCCGCCTTGAACTGACACTCAACTGTTTAAAAACAGCACTCACTGATTATTCTTACTGTACTCTACCGTTTTTAAATTGTCCTAAAATTGTTGAGAGAATTGCTTTAAAACTTAACTGTTACCATGTTGTTAGTCGCTTTGGTTAAAAATGCGTCAGCCAAATGTAATGTAATGTAATGTAATAATGGTGTAGGCCTATCTGATTAAGACCCAGAGTGGTTGAAACGTACTAATTAAATTAATAGACTAATAGGCTCTTAGCATTAGCATAGCATTAAGTGATTTGCATGCAGTAATTTGAACACTGACCTTGATCTAGCCTACTTTGGCTATTTAAAGGTAATTTATTGCCAAAACATCACACAATATAAATGAGCTATAACAAACAATAAATGACTTAATTACACACAAACTACTATTTTACTGACTACAAAAATAATAATTATGTAGGAAGTTTAGAAGTTTAAAACCCAGAATTGACCAAAAGTGCACCAAATTCAACACAAATGACTCAATACACTTGGAGGAGGCCTGCGTCCTTTCTTTTCCAGATATTTTAGGATTTAGATATCGTTTCAGTATCGAGTATCAATATATTTATGGCAGGTATTGTATCGAGGTCATAATTTTGGTATTGTGACAACACTACGCCAGAGCCACTCTGTTTTCTAGATGTCGAGGATCGGAGGCTCTACCACCAACAAGTGATGCTGCTCAATGGCATATTAGAAGAGCACATTATCAAGCTCTAGTATGGAGGCAAGCACACATACCAAATCCAGTGTTACTAGAAGTAAAATGTTTTTTACTTGTCGGTTGTTGCTGATGGTAGATGCAGTTCTGCATTAGGCTTATTCCCGCTATCTAAATTCATATGTACTGTAGGATATATTCTGAGTTGAAGGTTATCTGTGCAATTTGTTATTGTGATGAAATGCATCCACCACGAGTGACTCACTATGTTAGCAATAAAAATATGGTTGCGTTTTGATTAGAATTTCCGAGTTTATTACATGTTAACTGTAATAATGTTTCCATTAAATACGTTAATAAACTATAGTATGGCTTCTTTAATGCTCAAACATGTATTTAGAGAACACTTTTATTTGGTTTTAGTGATTACTTTTGAAATCAACCCAATTTAGGGAAAAATAAGCAAAAATAATCGCTATTTTATGTTAAAATGCTGATTATGCGGCTTAGAACTCAGAATTGAGCTTGGTAAACAAAATATTCAGAATCAGCACCCTCAAATTAGGTAAGAAGGGTGGTTTACCAACTTTTCCTCAAATTTGCCGTCAGAAGTTCTCTTCTGTGAAGCTGCTCTCCCTCTATTATTCCTGCATAACAAATCGCATTTTATCACTGGCAGTCAGATGCTCTCTGATGGAGAATCCATCGCCGTGTCACCGACCAACTATTCCCTGGCTTACGACCATGCTGCCCGTAAACATGGAATCAAGTTCCTGAGCAGGGCGTGGCCAACAACAGCTCATTTGCATTTAAGCCAACAGGCCCCAGGTACAGCCTATTCTGAAAGGGACTGAAACTGGCAAGAATGGAGCTGCTGATAATGTGTAAGCTGAGAGGATCTTTGCGCAAACAGCTAGAGGGACATGTTTTGTGCAACAAATAGGTCTATTTTGACATCTCCAGACCTCTCAGGTCTCAGGAGCAAAACTTGTTAGTAATACCAGCTGTTAGAACTTAACATGGTGAAGCAGTTTTTAGTTTCTTCTGGTTCAGCTCTGGAACCGACTTTCGGATGACATGGCCCCAACTAGACAGTAAATCTAGACCAAACTGTTCTCAGATGCCTTCTGGTAACTGATCAAATTCACTCCCTGTTATCACTGAGCTACAAATTCTGAATCTGTCTTTTATTTACTCTACCTTGTGTATTTTATGTTTGTTTTTTTATTATTATGACCGCCGCTAGCGAAGTGGTCATATAATGATTGTCAAAGTTTTTAGTTTTTTTCCGTCATCTACTTCCTGAATTTTTGGTCAACGATACCCGGGACACCGAAACACCGGTGCACATGAAATTTGGTGGGTATGTAGCCCCACTAGACTTTTACGGAAAAATTTCGTTTCGTCCCCGGGGGCCACTCCCACCCCCCCCCCCCCCCCCCCCCCCCCGTGCTGGGCCCCAGTTTTTCCCAAGCAGTTTTTCCTAAATAACTACCTGAACCGTGGCACTGAGGATGAAGAATCTTTTATGGTATGTTGGTCCCATGTAAGGGCCCACATCAACCTGGCCCATAATCACTCATTTGTGATTTGCACCCCCCCCGGTAAAAAATGAAAATGCAATATCATTCTGCTTTAATCGCCCCTATCTTCAGTTAAGATGTTCAGAACTGCACCAAATTTTATGTGTATGATTGATCTGGCATTCTCTGGGGGTATGCCAAGTTTCGTAGAATTTCATCCATGGGGGGTCTAAAAAAATGTACACTCATTGGCCTGTAGATGGCGGTGCACACATATACACATGCACACACACACAGGCACGCACATACTATCGGTATTAGAACGGCCGATACATAATTCAGTAGGATTAAAAGAAAGCCAAATATTCATCATCATCATCATCATGGCTGCATTTCCAGTATTGGCGATACGTAGTCGTTTGTCCACTAGATGGCGCATCGTTGCAGTGAGACGTAATTTTGTTGGAAGTTAAAAGTGGGTTGGAAAAACAATGGACGCTTCCTACAAGGACTGTATTTTACCGCAGAGAACGTCTAATAAGGATAGGACGATGTTCACATGAAATGTAATTCTCATTTCTTCTTGAAGCCGAAATAAATCTGAGAATGTTTATCGGACATGCTTGGTTTTTACTGCAGGTACGTTAATCTTATAATATCAATAAGGACCTAGGTACAATAATGTTACCGTTAGCATTGGTTGAGTGATGGAGGCCAATTTGATTGCATTTGTAGAAAACTATAAATGCGGATATACCAAGCAAATTGATAGAAGCACTGTAATTGTATCTTTCGACTGTCAATAAGGACCTAGGTACAATAATGTTACCGTTAGCGTTGGTTGAGTGATGGAGGCCAATTTGATTGCATTTGTAGAAAACTATAAATGCGGTTATACCAAGCAAATTGATAGCAGCACTGTAATTGTATCTTTCGACTGTCATTTGTTGCACGTGCTACAAAAATCATTCTGTGCAATGGAAGATTTACCAACGTTACACCGGTCTGATACAGTTTTGCCTGTACATGCGTGAGACTGAGACGCCTGTTTATTTGTTTTAAGTGCGTGCTGGGTGTGAGAGGGGAATCGATGTGCTTTGATTCCAGCTTGGTAGTTGTAGTCTGTGAGATTAAAAAGCAAGTGTGTGTAAAGTATCCAAACAATGACACTTTCATTTCATTATGGCTGCTTTAGCAACACACCTTAAGCTACTGTGTAGTGGGTCCCATTTAGAAGTGGCTACTTCATTTGCGCTTTCCTTGACTCATGGAGCTGCGTGAAACTTTTCGCCACGATATGGCAGTTTAAGTCCGCTTGTTACTGTAAGGCGTAAGCCATTGGTTTCCAAAGGAGATTTTATTTGTGTCGCCAGCATAGCCTATTGACACTTTATGTTGTAAATAGGCCTACCTGTAGCTTAGGGAAGCTAACAGCTTTCTATTAGGATCTAGTTTGTTAGTTACAGTTTAGTCATAACTCCCTGATGCATTTTTGCATTTAGAATAGCCAGAGCGTGGATATCTCAATCGGAAAATTAAACAATATCGGGCGCCTATGGACTAGGCTGGGTGAACCCAGCCTGATCTGACCGCTATTTATTATTTTTTGATTTCTTAAAAGATTGAGCTTGGTCGAACAATAACGGACAACAGCTCTTCAACTTTGGCCCGTTAAAATGTGTATGAACAGTCTAGCGACGCATTTCATCAAGGCCCATTTGGACATGTCAGTTATTTGCACCACTGGTTAGATGTAAAACAGCATTTCGTTTCAGACTACTGTTACTTAATTTGTGCATTGACAATAAAGTATCACATGAACTAAAGATGACTAAAATCTTATGTAGAAGAAGAAACATTCACAAAAAATCCATCCATCCAAAAATGACCTTTGTTTTTGATAGCTGTTGAAAACGGCATGGAACTGACAGAGATGTTTTTGTTTATAAATAAATAAATAAATAAATACATTTTTTAAAAAATATATAACATTATGCTGATACCTTTTGCTTTTCCCAAATACAATGTAGCCTACAGGTGTAAGTGACCTTTCATCAATCCAGTTGCAATGGATGAACTGTGATGAACTGCCCTACTTGTGATTGTTTAGAGATTTTAAAGGTTTTATAACAATGCTACAACTTCTTTGGCTATTCTACAATCTATTCACCTTTTCAACCTTAGTGTGATTTATTTTCGAGGAACGGATGTACAGGACTGAGCGGCGGTCATATTTTGTACCGCTATGCGGTACATCTAGTTAATTATTATGTACTTTACTTTTAAGCTATTTTTAACTAGTGTCCTTTTATGCTTTTATTTACTATTATTCTTTGCTTTTTTATGTAAAGCACATTGAATGCCCCCTGTGTTTGAAATATGCTATATAAACAAACTTGACTTGACTTTTCTGCTGGTACGGCGGCTATTAATTCTTTATATTTATTTATTTTATTTATTTATTTGAAGAGGAATGCCTCTTGAGATGTGGCATCTCATTTTCGAGAGGGTCCTCGATAGGACTGGACAAAGACAAAGGTACAAGGACAAGATACTACAGTACAGTACAGTACAACATACACATTCACTCACATACAGCCCCCTTCCCCCACCCCCAACTCCAACCCAACAGCTCCCATTCCCTAATAATACATACAAATACACATATATACAACAAACATACATCTACATATCCACATATATACATACAGTGACACATATATGCTTATTTTCTGATAATTACCGGCGGACAATACATTATCCCGCTTATTACACGGCTACTTGCCAAAACGAGAAAAGAAACACAATGAATCCGCTGACAAAGACATAGGCCTAGTTCACCACACAGATAGAACTTGACAGTTTCAGGTGTTGCGTGGCAACGTCTTACTAGCTTACTCCCTTTCAATGAAATTCCATTGCAATAAGCGAACGGAATTCTTGCGGAGGGACATGAAAGACGTTAATCAACCCGTTGCCATTGACAGCGGTGATTATATACTTTGCCAGTGATTGATATAGATTTAACATAGGCCCGAATGTTGGGAAGGCCCATTCATGTGAATGGAACTTTCTGCAGCACTCTGAAGAGCCGTGTAATAATTGGAAATAATAATTGCTTCACAATTCTCAACCTGATCTGCTGTGTTAAACAATTATTGAAACGATACAGCATCCTTATATTACAATTCAACTTTCTTATAGTATGATTGATGTGGGTTTTATAGGAGAGTTGAGAATCAAGCCAAAAGCTCAAGTATTTGAATTCATCAACTCTGCCAAGAGCGGTGCCATCTAAAAAGTTAATTGACAAGTTTGTTTGTTTAACAGTAGATCTTGTTGGGAAAAGCATACAGTATGATTTCTTGGTAACACTTTATTTTAATGTGTCGCTGTTACAGTGTACCTACCTAATTAGGTACAGTGGTACAACCTGTGTAACAACATGTACTATCATGTACTATCATTGTACTTGCATTATGTATTTGTGGGTACCTACATATAGTTGTTACATTGTAATACTGAGTGCTTTTACAAAACTTTGCCAATTTGTCTAAATTTTCATCAGAGACAAAGAGCTGACCTGAGACCTGCTGGATGGGGTAAATCTGGTCATGATAGATATACAAACCATTCTTAGCTCCAACCTGTGCTGCTACAACCTTGTTACTCTTTGATACAGTGGAATAAAGTGTACCAGTTAATTACTTACATGTACATATGACATGTATGTTGTGTTGAGTCTTCGATATCTTGGAACAGGTCTACTAATTCACTACATAGTACATGGTACACATTTATTACTATTTTGATACAGTGGAATAAACCCATTAAAATAAAGTGTACCAGTTAAGTACTTACAATTACATATTATATACATCCTGTCAATGATGTCATGCATCCTGTAATTGATGTGTTGAAACGTGTCTGCTGTTACACCACACAGTACATGTGAATTAGTAGACCTGTTCCAAGACATCGAAGACATAACATACATGTCATATGTACATGTAAGTAATTAACTGGTACACTTAATAGGTTTATTCCACTGTATCAAAGAGTAACAAGGTTGTAGCAGCACAGCTGTTACATGTACACTGAAGACAATGAGGCCTTGACTGGAGCTAAGAATGATTTGTATATCAAATCTATCATGACCAGATTTACCCCATCCAGCAGGTCTCAGGTCAGCTCTTTGCCTCTGATGAAAATTTAGACAAATTGGCAAAGTTTTGTAAAAGCACTCAGTATTACAATGTAACAACTATATGTAGGTACCCACAAATACATAATGCAAGTACAATGATAGTACCTGATAGTACATGTTGTTACACAGGTTGTACCACTGTACCTAATTAGGTAGGTACACTGTAACAGCGACACATTAAAATAAAGTGTTACCGATTTCTTTTTATTCAACAGGAGGTCATTACATTGGAACCATTTTTGAGTAATCAAAGTCTGTCTGAAGAGCGTTATGTATCTTAGAAATCTTAGAGTCAGAATTATAGATCACTGTGTCATCAGCATATAAGTGAATAGAACAGTCTGAGCAAGCTTGTGGAAGGTCATTGATAAAGACTAAAAATAGGAGAGGCCCTAACAAAGATCCTTGAGGGACACCCTTTTCCATAATGGCAAAGGAGGATATACTACCCTAAAAAAGGACACACTGTTGACGAAAATGTAAATAAGAGCTAAACCAAAGAAGAGTTTGTTTAGAGAGCCCAATAGCATGAAGTTTATCTAAAAGCATGTAGTGATTAACAAGGTCAAAAGCTTTGGTTAGTATAAAAATCGCTCCAGTAGACATATTACCATCGAGGGATGATGATACATCATTGGTGAACTTCAATAAGGCAGTTGTGGTGGAAAATTTAGGTCTGAAACCTGATTGATGTTGAGACAAAATAGAAGACGCATTAATATAATTGATTAAATATTAGCTTTTCAAAAACATTTGCCACGCTACTAATAATGGAAATGGGTCTGTAATTGTTAAGGTCAAATGGATCACCTCCTTTATGGATTGGGGTTACCCTGGCACATTTCCATCTTAATGGGACCTCTGTGGTTAAAGATTGGTTAAATAAATCAGATCATAATCATAAATCAGTGGATATGACAATATATCAGAGGCGACCTTTATGATGTTGGTTTCCAGACTATCGAAGTCTCTACCACTGCCTGTCTTCAGTTCAGATATAGCACTCTGTACATCGACGGGACTAATAGTTGAAAAAGAGGTAGGCGTTTCACAAGAGTATTGAGCCATATCTAAGATGTTGAATTAGGAGACTGGGTTTTGCAGATGGAAGCAAAATGCTGATTAAAAGCATTAGCTATTGCAAGTGGATCAGAAAGAGTATCATTTTTAAATCTAATTTTAGCTGGAGCACTTGGATTAGATTTGTTAAATAACTCATTAAGATTTCTCCAAAATTTCTTGGGATCGTTGTAGTTATTTGATAGAGAACTTTTTTAAATACTCATATCTTACTTATATCAGGACACCTATGAAGTAGATCTAGCTCAATCACCGCTCCATATCAATGCTCTTTTGAATGGTACTTTTAACAACCATAGTTGACGGTTGAAAGAGAAAGCAGGCTTCGCAACAATTGAATTAACTGTAAACAAGCTAACTACCCCCCACCGTCACTGTCAGGATCAAAGAAAGTAGTAGAACAAAACTGAACAAGTCGGGTTCTTTTTAAACTACATGTAAACTGCTTTCCTTAGTGTGCTATAAAGGCATGACAATATTGCCTATATAAATAGGGACAACCAGGGGATAAGCAGGATAGCAGCTTTCGAGATATGATATACAGAATTAATGGACTTGGTTGAGGCGGACTTGGCACCGCTGCACGGCGTGGAGTTCTTGGCTTCCGCCTCGTCCTTTAATTCCGTATATTGGGACCACTCGGCAGCCGTTATCCCTTATTTAAGACATTGAGTGCTTAGGTGAATCACTGAACATTGCCCTCAATTTATCTTTGTGAAAAATGATGCCTAAATAGGAAGCAACTAAATTTGCCATTGTTGTCCACTTTGGTTTGTGGTAGAAGGGAAACACAAAAAAATTGCAGGCTAATTAATTTCCACTAGGTCTGTTGGAGTTTCGCAGTACAGAAGCAGAGTCTAGTCATGTGTGTCACACGGTCAATACAAGCAATACGCATGAGAACATGGTGATACATCTTTTGCTTGAATTTCAGATATTGTTCCAAATTACTGCTATTATCTGTCCTGCATTCAGGAGAATTACATTAGGAAGACAGAGGACACGTGGAGAATTACATTAGGAAGACAAAGGACACCGGGAGAATTAAGTGAAACAGATAAAAGAGGCATGTGAAAGGGGTTGTATAGGCTACAATACTATAGGCACAGATAAATAAAGGCTGATGTGTGGTCTTCTACAGCTGAAAGACCTCAAAGCCGACGGGTTTGTGAAGAACTCCTACAGATCCTGAGATTATTATCAGTATCAAAGGACAGACTGTTGGCCAATTATGTGAGGGGGATCATAAGTGCCGTCATTGTGGATGAAACTGGACCTTTGGCATGTAGTGGCTGTTCAATAAATAAGAAAAAAAGCTTTTAATTAAGCCTTTTAACAGAGTTGCTTTTGAACGGCTTACAGTTTTGCAGATTTCTTGTTGCTCCTATCAACGGCATTGAGCAGGTAACCCATTTCTCCGCCTGAAACGGTGTGAGCCTTATTACGCATTGGTATTCAACATTTGACATCCAAGAAAATCCTTTCAAATTCCAATTCATATTGTGGTCGTATTTTCAGTCTCTTAGATATACTTGAAAATCCATTACATAAACACTATGCCTGGATTTCCATATGCCCACTATGCCCATAATCACACAACCACAAAAGAACCAAGGGTTGCAGGAGACGTTAATTAGTATTGATCACTCAAACAAATCACGGGGGAATTCGACTCAGGCATTTGATCAGACCCAATGCTTGAGCAGACTGTCAAGTCTGCTTGAGATTAAAGAAATGCAAGAGTTTACCATAAGAGGGCAGAGGATCAGCGTAAAAGAGCGCCACTCCACGCCCTCGGCTGATTGGATTGCAGTTTGGCGGCCCTCCTGTTTCTCACAGAGGCTGATTTAGTAGGTCTTTTAATGCTGCTTTGATTTAGCATCCTTATGGTGGCCCATAAAACAAACAACTACATCACACCATGATTACGTCTGATGACATGAAAGAAAATGAGATTAGGGCCTTCAAGTCAGCCACTGAATGAATTACAAATATTACGTTAGTCCCTTTTTACTGCCATGGTGTCTGCTTGGTGACATCTGGTACTATACATAAACCATAAAGTTTTGGAGGGGTGGTTCAGCAGTGTCAGGGCAGGTAAGTCTATTTGCATATTTGCACTGAAATGCTTGACAGTTACCAGTCAAAAGTTTTGAAACTTTTTATGGTTCTTTCTTTTTCAAACTATTTTTGGGTCAGTGACAGATAAGGGTTTTGGAAGATGACAAATTCAAAAATATGTTTGAAACTTTAAAACAAAACATGCCTGAGGTTTGTTAAAGTGTATACTTTGTATTTCTGTTGTATTCATATTATTCAATATGACATTTATACTATTTTTTTTACAAAAGATACAACCGACAGCCTGTTAAATTGTCAAATGGTGTAACCACAAAAATGACAAATATCTAATATTTCACACCTCATAGAGGTCATGCAATTGCTCTCATAAAATTAGTAGTTTATTTAGCAATATCCTATTAGAATATGTTTTATTATATTTATTTCTAAATTTAAATGATATGGGGTTTTCATTGTACTGAGCAAGTCCAGTAGTAGACAAATGCTGAAAACATCTTGTATTATGTCTTTTCTTTGACCATTTGAGTTTAAACATCCATAATTATGTTGACATAAATCGGTTACACCAACTGACCATAAAACGTCTACAGCAATAGGACAAGAAATTGACACAGAAAATAGGCCTCAAGGTAAACTGAATTGGATATTTTAATATCATATCATTCATCATATTCCATATCAAAAATCATTTCATAACATCAATGAAGAAACAGGATTAACCTGTGTTCTATTGGATTTCAGTTCAGTTCTCATACAGATAAGAGAGATAAAGGGCCCTATTTCGCAACACAAAACCCGGCGCAAACCGTATTATTATACTCACGCAAAGCTTTTTTCTATCTTACACTTCACTTTTATTAAACAATGTGCCCCTGTGTGGCAATTACCGACAAAAGATGTGGTCTGACACATGATCTAAAAATCGCTGTCTTACGCCATACACCTTACGTCTTACACCATCTAAAAAACATTACACCACTGACCAGGGAAAACCTTGTCTACAGCGAAAGGTGCATATGAAGCACAGCTGAAGACGCACTGTCACGAGATGTAAGCAGCAACTTCTATACAGGATAAATGTCCTTAGGTTTTTTATTCAGTCATTTGAACATTATTGGGGCAAGTGTTGATTTTACTTGCTAAGTTTACGATGGTAACCGATTGTCGGTCAATAGTGAAAGTAATTAACTGTGTATAACTGTTGTCGTGAAGCCTATACTCTGCTAGGTGTTAGTAAAGCATGGTTTAGTGTAATACCTGTTTCATACGGTCTTGCATGCTAGCAGATTCCTTCAAATGCTTCACTGACTATCAAAATACTGATGCGGTGTTTGAAGTTGCACTGCTTGCTGTTAAAGGGAATGACAGATGTCATTCTCATTGTTTTAAAGGATGTTACACCCAAAACACACCCATGACTGATTACAGTTTTTTCTGATTGCTTAAGCACATTTTTTGTAACTATGGCTTTTTTTGCAAAACTCTTTTATATACTATACTTTTGTCATAGTTCTGTAAACATACAGGGATCCCAACTTCAAGTACTAGTGTTTATTTACACACATCAAAACAAACACAAGTGTGTTTTTCCAAGTCAAAACACAAAATAGCATTTCACTGAGACAAAACAAATCAGTCTACATCGGGTCGTCTCTCTCAAAATTCTGTCTACATCACATGCAATGTCCTAGTCCAAGGCACCGGGAAAAATATATTCTGGAATGATGTATCCAGGCCTGACATGACAATATCCCCACATGTAGACTGTTTTTTTGTCTGTTTTTTTCTCTTCTCACTCTTCCTGCTCACTCCATCGTACCCATTGTACATTACCTGTGGCTTATTTATAGTGCTTAGGCTGATTGCAAAGTGAACTAATTATCTAAAACAGTTTTCACATGAGAAAGTGTGCCAGAGAGTTGGCAAAATAGTGTAAATAATAGCCATTGTGCCTACAGTTGTGCAAAGTGTGTGTTACAAAATTGCAAACTGAGTGCAAAGCAGCGTTTGTGCTTTTAGTTTTGCAAACTAAGAGAGAGTGAAAGAGTGGGTATGATCATCATCATCTTAACAACCAACCAACAGCAGGATCTGCATTCACTTGCGCTCTGTGGCGAGACACGTTTTCCTTGCTTGAAAGTGGCATCTATTGGGGGACAAGAAGTACACTTTATTTATATTATTTATTTATAATTTAAACATACTTTTTACATACATCATAATAAAATATTAAAAATGAATTATGGAAGTTTAAATTTAAAATAAAAAACTTTGACATTTCAAAAATCGCTTAAATTACAATCTGATTAAACCCTTTTAAAGCTACTTGTAATGCTAAACAGTTATTCACTATTTAAATTATAAAAATAATATAATTGGCACTTAAAATGACATACTCTTGGCCCTAAATCTGATCAAACTGGTCTCAAACAGAAAGGAGTCAAATGGTGTAACCGGTTATACTATTTGACATTTCTACTTAAAAGCAAAATTTGCAGGCATTATTATGGACAACTATGTACACACTTGACCTTTATGTGAATATTCAAACACAGTTTTTACATTAAATTCAATATTTTATGATTATTATGATTTATCAATATTTTCAGGAGGTCATACCATTTGACATGTAACCTAAGCTTGCCTGACCATGGCCTAAAACACTATTTTGTTACTTTTTTAAGATAGTTACTAAACTTGACTCATAGCAGTGTGGGTCTTCAAGGGTCCTTCTCTGACATAATTTTCTGTCACATGATCCTGTTACATAATACTTACAAAATGGCTCCTTAAATGTTGGTTACACCACTTGACATTTCAAGTGGTTGATGTGACAGACATGATTCCCCATATTAATTAAAACATTCAGAACAATGGGGTTTCATTACTTCTATTAAATATAGAAAAGTTGTTCATGCAAGATCATGCCAGATTATTTTAGAAGGGATTTTGGAGAGAATTTCACATTTTTTTTCAGCGAGTGTAATTATTTGGTTCATGTTTTTGTGGTTACACCGTATTGACATTTTTACCCAAATTCAGTTAATACTCTCTCAAAATTTAATAAATCCAAAACTTTAAGATTAGGGTTTGATGAAAATGATAATGGTATGAAATTTCAACAATTTTAAATGTATCTAACCCATGTACCATCTAATCATGTACACAAAAAAATGAGCGTCACATCATTGACCCTTTTACATTTTAGAACAACATTGAACACTCAGAACTGTTGAATGATACAGGTAGGGTTATGTACTAAACAAAAGGTGTACAAAGTGTACAAAAGGTAAAAAATGTTATACTGTAGATTCTTCATAGTAGACAACTTTTGCTGTAATGACAGTATTTCACACATTCTCTCTACCACCTTAAGGCGGGGGTCACATTAGCCAGCGGCAAGCGGCAGGTTTCCTATTGTTCTATGGTTCGGCAGCGGAACGGTGGCAACGCTGGTGTAACACTAGCGTTGAGCAAGCTAAGCGTTGAACTTAGTTCAACTTTCAAAGTGCAATGCGAGGGTATTCAATTGTCAGATAAGGCAAACCGTTTGTGTTACCATAGGAACTTACTATGATCTGAGCATTGCGTTACGCTTGCCGCTGCCGCTTGCCGCTGGCTAATGTGATCCCCGCCTAAAGGAGAATTCCGGCAATTTTCCACATGGATCTTTGTTTCTGTTCATGCCCCCAGAATGTAGCACTATAACTGCCTGCCCGTTTAGACAGTATGGAAGGGCTAATGGAAGTAAATTACACATTCACGATCAGACATTTGTTGTGGTTTGCAAGCATTCTTGCAAGCACTCCTACTCTTGCAACTTATATGCTAATATGTGCGTGCCTGTGTGTGTGCGTGCGTGAGTGCTTGCGCGTATTTGTGTGTGTGTGTGTGAGTGTGTGTGTGTGTGTGTGTGTGTGTGTGTGTGTGTGTGTGCATGCGTTTATGTGTGTATTTTGTGTGTTGAAACACAACTACCAAAAAAACACTAACCAGGCTGACAGAGGGAGAGAGAGAGAGAGAGAGAGAGAGAGAGAGAGAGAGAATGGCAGAGGGAGAGAAACGGAGGGAGAAAGACAAAATAATAATATATAGGCCATCAAACAAATTTACACTTAACATGTAATTTAACTTCAGCTCTGTGCATATGACAAAAGGCAAGAGGTGTGTGTAGGAACACAACTACCAATGAAACATTAACCAGGCTGGCAGAGAGAGACAGACAGACAGACACAGATATAATAACAATAGGCCATCAAACAAATTTACACTTAACATGTAATTTGCAAGGGTAATCCTCCTAAATAATAGGCCTATGTGACTTTTAATCAATATTATGTAGGCCTATGAGCCTTTATTAACTGTATTTTTATCTGATTCTTCAAAACTTCAATATCAATATGCAACACTAGCTTTTTGTTCAGTTTGTTCATTTCAAAGTTTAAAAACAAAAAAAGCTATATTTAATGCAATTAGTAATTACAGTACATGAAAAGTGTTCTTTATAGATCAGTGCTTTAAGCATACAGTCTCATTCTCTTAAGACTACACATCCTTTTCAACTGTTTCCTCTGTCCACAACTGTTTCAAAATAAAAGTCCTCACTACAATAATTTCCTATTAAATATTTTAACCATTTAAACTATCCACCTATTTAACTGTTCAGTCATTCCAACTATATTAAACCACCAACTACCTAGCAACCAACATAGCAACCACCTCAAGTACCCTAGAAACAGCCTAGCAACCATGTCAAATATCCTAGCAACAGCCTAGCAACCACTTCCACAGTTACAACCTAGCTACCAATACAGCAACCAATGAGTTTAACATAGCAACCAGCATAGCAACCACCACAACTAACTTAGCAACAGCCTAGCAACCACCTCAATTACCATAGCAACAGCATAGCAACCACCATAACTACCCTAGCAATAGCCTAGCAACCACCTCAGGTACCCTAGCAACAATCTAGCAACCATGTCAAATACCCTAGCAACAGCCTAGCAACCACTTCACAGTCACAACCTAGCAACCAATATAGCAACCAATGAGTTTAACCTAGCAACCAGCATACCAACCACCACAACTAACCTAGCAACAGCCTAGCAACCACCTCAAGTACCCTAGCAACAGCCTAGCAACCATGTCAAATACCTAGCAACCATGTCAAATACCCTAGCAACTGCCTAGCAACCACCTTCCAGAGTTACAACCTAGCAACCAACATAGCAACCAATGAGTTTAATCTAGCAACCAGCATAGTAACCACCACAACTTTGAGAAAGTTCGATTTTTCGCTTTTAGTCAAAACTCGTTAGCCTGGAAGTGACCCGGGCATGTAATTTCGCCGCTACAAAACGCTATTTTTATACCTCTTATATAGTTCCAAACAACATTACACTTACGTGGTAGTGAGTAGAGGGTCCCTAAAACCAAACCGAAGTATCCCGAGGTCTTTATGTGGTCGGATAGAGAGTCCAGAATGAATTTCATCAAGCCAGTACCTTTCCGGAAATGTTGCTGCTGCAGCTGCCATCCTTAAGGGAAAGTCCGTAGGAGTCGATTGCCGAGTGTGGAGTAACACGCTCTGGAAATTCACAATTTCGTCGCCGTTTGTTTTTTTTTTAAAAAACATAGTCCAGTATTTCTTTCGAAATTTCTTTCGAACAGGAGGCTACCTCAAGCAAGACATCACGTCACGTGACATTTCAAAATTCCAACCTGTTAGTAAGCTAGGGTTTGCTGTTGCATACAACTTCATTTCATGACATGTTTTGGTACAAGCTGTCACCCTATTTTTTAGTTAGAAGACACCCATAGGTAAGATTGTGACCAATTTTTTGGTTTCCTGCTCAACACAACATGCCAACAATAAATGTTGAATATCTCCACAACCACAAGGTCCATATACATACAAATGATATTAAATGAACGCCAACACTCATGGGCTGCCTGCAGAAGTGTCAGAATGAACATTTACTGTTCAGTGTAAGAGACAACAGAACTAGAACATGAAAAAAACAATCTCCGCCTAAAGATAACCAGTTTTCAAAGTGAATATCATCTTGAAAACATAACATACATAGTATCCCAAAACCTCTATCAATCAGTACGCTTGTAGGGAGAGACAGTGCAATACTGCACAAGTTATAATACTTAAATGTCAAGGTGGAAATGTAGAATGGTAGATGGTGGTCTATGGTGCTATTTGACTTCATTAATGTACCAGGTTGTAACACAAATTATATTTAATTGGCATATCACTATAGTTATTAATTCCATCCTAACATAACTGCTCTCTCACTTCTTTAGGGTTAGGGGTTAGTAACTAGTTAGTAGCAATAACTATGTAATAGTCGTATGGCAAAGGTATGTTTTTCGCCATCCAAGCAGTGACACACAGGTAGGCAGCCAACAGAAGGCACCCATGTCCGTGTGCTCAGTCTTGAGTCCTGGTCAGGGACACAAAAGAAGAGTTTACTGTTTTGATAATGAATACCTTCCCAATACAAGACATGCATGCATGCATCCAATGGCATAATATAACTCTAATCTTCAAAACAGGAAAAACGATATCATGGTAAATAATCTCAAACACTATAGTTGCATATAATGTGGCAAAACTCAATAATAATGATGTGAGTACCTGAGTATTCTTACACCAACCTGCACAACTGGTTAGTGAGGGCAACTGTGGATGGGTCACTAGTGACTGTTTCCAATCCTTTGTTTGATAATGGGCCCTCATGAGGTGCAGAGACAAGGCATCCTGAGATGGTGGTAAAGTATCCACATTGGATTTCACTTTCTGAAACAGGGCACAGTAAACATCATGAATTGAAGTGATGGTTGTTTTTGGATCATACAGTTTGCAGACAAACTGTTCTGCTGTGGATAGAATAGCTGGACTTGGTACTTCATCCACCCTAATATCTTACCTAAGGGTGTCTTCTACCTAAAAACATAGGGTGACAGCTTGTACCAAAACATGTCCGCAAAAGTCTTAACGGAAGCCCTTTTCAGAATTGGCCCCCTGACTATTAATCTGTTGTGTGATTGTGTGATTCACTCCTTTATAAAGTTTTGTTCAGACTGTTGACACCTGCTGTGATCATCTGGATTATATTGCACATTTGCCTAAAATTACAGTAGGTAACATGGAAGAAAATGGAAGCACTGATTTTAAATCTGATTTTCAAAATCTGATTTTACCACTTTTAAGAAAAAAGTGGTCATGGACAACAAAAAAAACATTTGCTTAGTTGACAACCTGGCTAGAACACATGTTGAGGGGTTAAATATTAATACTGGATAGGTTATATGCTTGTACCAAAAAGTGTCCGACAAAGTTTTAATATCAGTTTTGGCCTCCTGAAAAAAGTGCTTTTTTTTTTTTTTTTTTCTTTTTTAAATTTGCATTAGGCCTACTTATAACTAGGGGTACTGGTGGTGGGTTACTACCTACCACTGCCAAAAGGTTGTAAGACAGTGACAGTTTATGAAAAATGGTGTGTCCAAAATGGTTCATACCCTTTTAAAATAATCAATGGAAACATCTTTATTTGCCATCACAGCTTTCAAAATAGTTCTTAAAATACCTACCAAGCCTCTCCGTGTCCAGTCCGGGTTTCGAGGCAGGAACGATTATTTGCCATCACTCTGGCCTTGTGCTCACTTTTTTATGGATTGAGGTCTGGACTCTGGCTGGGTCACTCTAAAATGTACCCTTATACCTTCAATGTAGTCTTCAAAATAACTTCCATTTACCTTCATGACTCAGATCAGTTTTATAACAGTCACCTGGAATGCTTCTCGATTAACAATGAATAAAAGTGAATGAAAAGCAGCCTACATGCAGGGAGGTGCACAGGGGGGTTGCTCAGGTTGCCCGGACAACTGCCCATATGCCCTTCTCAACTCACGCTGCCCTTCTGAGGGGGAAAATAAATAAAAAAAATAAATCGTACAATGGATGCAGAATTTCTCGTACAGTGGGCAGTGCTTCGACTTGGCCAGCTTCCCTCGCGGTCAGCGCGCGGGATCACGCGGCATCACGCAACTTTAATTTGTATTTTTCCAGTGACGCTGCAACGACGCTGCAACAACCGGCAGAGGTCTCAAGTGAGCAGGGTGTCTCGTAGGCCTAGATCAAAAAAATCGCAAAGCCTCATTCACTTCAATTCGGGCACCGAAAGTGAAAGTCAGTAGGGGAAGGGCAAACTCTGTTTATGTGGATGCAGCGCTGCACGCGACTGGCAACCTGAGCTGAGCCTGCATGAGTGGCCCTAGAAGGAGATTGTCGCGGTTGTCGGGTGAGACGACTCAGCGTTGTCGGAAAAGGTGAGTTTGTGATGTATAACAAACGAACGATCATCATCATCAAGTTTTATGAAATGAATTAAAATCTTCATAAATCCAGGCTGAGTTTGCCACGTTTAGCCTAAATAATCAGACAGATAGCTTGCAGACAAGCAACCCGTTATCAGCCTGGGCTAAGATTTTTTTGGTAGGCATTAGGCAAACTAAGCTACATGTCTCACATTTCGTTTTAGCAAGAAGAATGAATGATGGAAGTAATGCATCACATTAATTATTTTATTTAAAATGGTTAAATGGCTAAATCCTATCACTATTTTGGGTATTGTTTGAAGCCATGATGCCTGTAGTGAGATGCACGAACATGCCCAACTATGTTGGTATGGTTACGGTGATGACATAGCTGAGGGGGCGACTAGAGAATGAGACAGAGACATATGTGTGCGTTGTACTCATAGGTTGTACTAGCTTGTGTGAATAATAAACTCCACGTTAACAAGAGTACAGTGTGTGTGTAACGTGACATGACATGGTGTCAGAAGTCAAGGAATGAACGCCAAAAACGAAGATGGCAAAGTTTGGACCACCCAAACAGTTTAACTTTACCCAGCCGGCTGAATGGCCAGTGTGGAAGCGCCGCCTCGACAGGTTTCTAGGTACAAGTTAACTCCCTTCTGTATTCGATGGGGAAGGACGCAGAGTCGATTTATGAATCTTTTGTGTATGCGGGAGAGGCAGAACATCCAGAATTAGACTACAAGACAGTTGTAGCAAAGTTTGATGAACACTTTGTGCCTAAACGCAACATAATTCATGACCGAGCCTACTTCCACAAGCGTGTACAGAAGCCGGGCGAAATCGTAGAATCTTTCGTGAGAAGCCTATATGAGTTAGCCCAATATTGTGAATTTGGCATGACAAAAGACGAGCAGATAAGAGACCGACTTTTCATTGGCATACAAGACGAAGATGTCTCGCAAAAGTTGCAGCTTGAGGCCGACCTTACACTAGGCATCATAGAGCATGTAATGGTGCCCACCGATTGGTGTGCACCTATGGTGCCAGTAGAGAAGAAGAATAAGGATCAGGTCAGAGTGTGTGTTGACCTCAAGCGTCTTAACAAAGCCATCAAGCGGGAAAGACACATACTGCCTACACTGGAGGACATCACTCCTAAGTTAGCCGGAGCCAAAGTATTTTCCACATTGGATGCCTCTAGTGGCTTTTGGCACATTCCCCTTGACCCCGATAGCCAAACACTGACCACCTCCATTACACCCATGGGCAGGTTCTGCTTCAGGAGGCTCCCATTTGGGATTTCTTCAGACCCTGAAATTTTCCAGAGACTGATGACTAACCTGCTTAGGGGTCACGACGGAGTCGTTGTCGTGATGGATGACGTACTTGTGTATGGGTCAACTGAGGAGGAACACGACAGACGGTTGAATGCAGTCCTAGAGACCATCTGGCAGTCCGGGTTAAAACTAAACAAAGCAAGGTGTTGTTTCAGCAAGCCAGAGATTGGCTACTTCGGACACATAATCAGTGCGGACGGCATGAAACCAGACAAAAGCAAGGTGAGAGCTATCACAGAGATGCCCAGCCCAACTAATGTGGGAGAGCTGCACCAAGTCTTCAGGCAGAGAATCGCTGCTGATTTATGCGAACTAGAAGGGAAGCAGTATTTGATAGTAGTGGATTACTATTCCCGTTACATCGAAGTGGCTCACTTACCTTCTACATCAAGCCAGCAGGTCATCACTCGCCTCAAAGGTATCTTCAGCAGATGGGGTGTCCCTCTTGAACTAGTCCCTCTTGAACTAACCGATAACGGCCTGCAGTTCACATCAGCCGAATTCACTGACTTTAGTAGAGAGTATGGGTTCACACACACAACCTCGAGCCCCCACTATCCGCAGGCGAACGGGGCAGCTAAGAGAGCAGTCCAGACTGCTAAAAGGTTCCTGAAGCAACCGGACCCATACCTCGCCCTGATGTGTTACCAGGCAACACCCATTGCTGCAACAGGGGCCAGTCCAGCTCAATTAATGATGGGACAACAGATTCGGACCACAGTCCCCACATTGGAGGAAAATTCGTGTGCAACTCCAATAAGCCATGACCAAGTCCGAGTAAATTACTCTAAAGCCAAGAGATCCTACGAGTATTTCTACAACCGCCGACACTTTGCCCACCCTCTTCCAGGGTTGCCCACAGGCCAGGCTGTGCGAGTTAAGCTGGACACAGAAAAGGGGTGGAAGACTCCTGCTGAGGTGGTGGGAAAGGCAGCGTTAACAAGAGCACGGTGTGTGTGTAATGTGACAATGCCCACTGAAAAGAGACGGATTCAGGAGAGGGAGAGACCATTCAGGGAGGCAGCAAAGGGCAGCACATCACTGCAGGGTTGGCTGCGAAAAAAGCCAACCAGCAGGTGAGACAGGCGCAGCTCTCCCACATTAGTTGGGCTGGGCATCTCTGTGATAGCTCTCACTGGGACTGGGATAAAGATGACATGACACTGTGTTGGCGAACTGATTAATTAATCACTCATATTTTAGCCTACTAATGGCAATGTTTCATAATTACAATACATTTAAGATGAGGAGCAGTCACAAGACTCCAGACTATGTGAGGAAAATGTGGACCAGGGATATTGATGTAGGGATTTTCATGACTCAAGTCATGTTTTTCTGTGTTATTATTAGTAGTAGTTAAGGTGATTGAGGTCTGTATTTCAGTGTTTTACTTCTACTTCCAGAATTGAATTGAAACTGGCTCTTAAATTCCAATTCAGTTCTTGAATTTCACTTACATTTCAATTGAGGTAGCAAACAGGAAGCAGAATTGCAATTCGAATTGTGCACAACCCTGCTTTGTGTATATATATTTTAATAAAGACCCTGTTATTCTCAGTCCATATAGCCCTGTGAGTTTTTTTTTTTGCCCCTCAAAAATCCTGTGCACGTCCCTGCCTACATGTGTTCAACATGTATGAGAACTCTTTCACTATTGGAAAACCATTCCCAGTCTCAGTCTAACTTAAGGTGGTTGAGAGAATGGCAAGAGTGTAAAATGTTATCATCATAGCAAAAGGTGGGCTGCTTTGTTGAGCTTAAAATATAGAACAGCTTTGATGAGTCTTTTCTGTTTACTACATAACCCCACGTGTCAATGTATAGTTTTGAGTTTGAATTTTGCTCTACAATGTAACAAAAGTCAAAAAAGAAAGACCAGTAAAGGAGTTCAAAACTTTTGACCAGCAGTGGGGAAAAATAGTAGCCTAGAAATCTAGATGCGCCCCTAGCAAATTTGCTGCCAGGGCTAGTCTAGCAACTCTCCGTTGGCTTGTGAGCTCCAGAAATCGAAACTTAATCAGGCCTTTGAAATCGTGTATAGAGTCGTTTGGTGGGCTTAACATAATGATTGATGGCAGAGTTGCAACGGTTTGGCTTGAATTCCCTGCTACTTGAAAACAAATATCCTATTGCGTCCTATTGCGTGCAGAGGGAATTTGAAAGACAACTGATTATCCCACCCCTCGGACTGAGCACTGCGAACGGTGAGTGCCCAGACCCTACATTTTAATGTGGGTCTGGCTCGCCAGGCTAGAAAAATAGGTCTTAAATTGCACATCCTAATGTTAAATGTCCAATAACACAGATTAATGGGATACTTGTTAAGATACTGTTTAGTTTTTGGTAAAGAAGGTATCAGATAGTCCAGTTGACAGAAAGGTGAACCCGGAAATGTTGAGTACACCAAAGTTTTATGATAGAAATATATATTATGGGTCCCCAGCATGCAGAAACTGCCGGATGCTAATTTGCATATGTTGGGCAATTTGTGTAATGAAGCTAATTAACATAATCACCTATATTGATCATATTATAGGAGCTGCTTGGCCAAAATTGACAATGTTAGTATGTTTTTAGGGGTTACTGGAGATGCTGAGTCCATATCTGACATTTTCAAGATTCACTATTTAAACATGGTTTGGTCACGGTCTTACTCTCATTATTTATGATTATATCATATCTTATTGTCATGTTATTCAAATGAAAGTAATGGGTGCGCAGGTGAACGCAGAGACTGTAAATATGATGCAATTTGATTTAATTTCCTGATTTTTTTTAATCTTCATACTTTAACATACAGACAAGTGCGTGATCTCGTTGGAAAGCCCCACTTCTGCTCTGTCACGCAATAAAGGCTTCTCGCTGCTATGAACAGTTGCGGAGCAATGTAACAGAGAAGAAAGGGTGTGTTTTTTGACGCACTTTGCGTCAATCGGCTTCGAAATGGTTAAAATCTCACGTATCCCCTGAAGTGCCTTCACGTACCCCCATTTGGGAACCACTGAGCGATGCCGTGTCGGTGTTGTGGTCAACAACTGCCCTTTTTTTTTTACCCCCGAGCGTTCGCACCCCCTGCACCAGTGCTTCCGGCACGCTTGCCTTTGTCACTCCACAGAAAGTGCACATAACATACAGCAAGATAATGCAGGGCAGTAATTCTACTCAGCTTTAAGTGCAGATGTCCTACAGTGTACATCAGTTCCAGAAAGAATAAGAGGCACTTGTTTTTCAGCTCCAGGGATCTTGAGGGTCTCTCCTGTCAACACAGTGATCCATTCCATTCCATTAAACGGTAGCTAAGCCATCCGGAGTGACACTCTCCTGATGTTAAATTGAAACATTTACTGGGCAACACATTAAAAGGAACTATCAGTCTTAGATAAACAGTCACAGCAGCGTGAGTATCAACAGTCTGCTCTGAAAGCATCACAGAAATGTACCTTTATTTCTCCTCGTTGTTGATTAATGAGGTATGACATCAGCAAGAGAACATCTTTTTTATTATTCGCTCACATGAACCATGTTAAGTATTAGCACACTGTCATCACCACTTTCTGCCCTACTGTGCATTCTGAGAAGCAACCTACTGTTAACACTGGGCTATAGATGGTAATTGGGATTTCAATTTTTGTTTTGGGGGGGCGGGGGGGCACAAGGCACCTTCAGCCAGTGTCAATCAGTGTGGTTTTTGGAGTGGCAGGAATTAGGCCAGACAGTGAGGACCAGGGACAACAGTTTAATGAGTATAGGGGGGTTGGGGGCTAATCATCATCTGACCATTGCAGTTGCTCATAATAAATAGTGTTTATGTCTGTGTGAGTGTTTATGAGTGTTTATGTGTGAGTGTTTATGTAAAATTGCAATCAGCTGTTTTAGGAGTGTGGGCAGACACAGGAAGTATTGCAAACCTGGCGCCTCATTAAATAATGGTCCCTTAATAATGGCCAGACATATGAATTTCTGGAGAATATGCTTACTCATAGGCCCAGCAACAGCTGACAGTATACCTAAATGAGGGGCAAGAATATAATGTTGACATCTTTCAAACACATTGACTTCTTTGTACTCATTCTTAGTAAGATCCAGGCCCCAGCGTCAGCGGTCACAGGTGCCTGCACTGTCAGCAGAAGTATGGTGGGAGTCAGTGCTGGTTTCTAGAGAGGACACCGACATCTTATTTGCCCCCGACACACGTTCACACCAATGCCACCTCAATACAGACAGGGCAGTCAGTTTCATGCTTGTCAATGTATATATATATATTTTTTTTAAAAAATTTTTTCAATTCATCCATACACTTCCATTGATGTTTTTGCATTATAACTCAACCGTGACATACTGTTAAGTTCCTGCAGTACTGCAAAATAATCAAAGCTTTTTTTTTTACTGTTTCATAGCAATATTTCATATGTCATGGGCACAGTGAAAAGTTTCGCCAGGAGGACATTTAAAATATTTCATGGTAGTGGCCAACACAAAGAGGCCCTTTAAATGAGACCCTCTGGCATGTTTGACAGAGCTAGAAAAAATCTGGTCCAATTTGAAGATTTGTCTGGAGATATTTACTTCACCTCAGTCAGAGAGTTGAGGCAGACTGAGCTGAGCTGAGATTTAGGCAACGTCCACACAAAAATGACGAGTATATTTTTTCTTACCGTTTTCACACCTTTAACAACACAGGTAAAAACAAAAAACTTGCGCCCACACGAAGAGGTGAAATCATCAGAAAGCGCTGTGCATATGCCAGGCCAGTTGATTGTGCCGTGGTGGTGCAGAGGCTTCACGCTAATTCATGAAGAAGAGACAATAACATTCCAGAAGCGGACGCGTGAGATAAGCCAGACATTCTCTAGATAAGTATTCTTACGGAATTTTTGAATCACCATAATAAAGTTCATTTTCAGGGTTTGTGACTGGCTGCTATATACTGTATGTAGAAATGCTTTTACATTTTGCATTATTTCTGGTAGCCTTCTGGTACAGCAAGTTACACTGGGGAAATTAACATGCGTTATTCATAGGTTGTAGTAAGCTTAGTAACGTTTAATGTAGCCTAACTTAGCCACAATAGGCTTATCCTGCGTGCACAGAAATCATGACAGGGAAAAGAAACACATTTCAATGTGACAAACAAATAGTTTGGTTTGTTCTGACGAGCAGAGTGTTAGGTCGGGGGGCGGCAGGGTTTAGGGGTGGGGCTATGTCGTCATTGGAAATGCCACATGGCAAAAGTTAACCACCAGTTTAAAAAAATCCATTCTGGAACCCGGGTTTCAAAAAAGATAGGTTTCGGGCTCCTAAAACGCCAGGGTCGTGTGGACATATGGCCAAACCGATAAAAAACGTTACCGGTTTAAAAGAAAAACAGCCTCGTGTGGACGGGGCCTTAAGGCATTGACACACCTATACGACGGCCGACCATCGTCAGAATGTAAATGTAAATCAGGTTTCTAGACAAGTATACTTGCGTATACAAGGACTATGGTCACTGCATTTATCCCTGTGAATTAGTGAACACACAGAGCACACAGTGAACACACAGTGAGGTGAAGCAGACACAGTGATCTTGCTACAGCGCCACTAGGGGAACAGTGAGGGGTTAGGTGCCTTGCTCAAGGGCACTTCAGCCGTTCCCACTGTCCTATATAATGAAAAACCTCCTGTGTTGACAATAAACATTTGCATTTACTTTTATTCATTTAACAAAATGACAAATAGCATTCAAGTGCAGAAGAGACCTCAGGTAACAATAAATAGACCCTTTCAACAATAAAAACAAAAACAATGCTTGAACGTTCTATTTGGGCCCCAATCTACTTCCTCTGCATTAAGATAACATATGGAATGTTAAAAAGGAAGTCTTGTGGGGCCAACTATGATGCTGATAATGGAACTCTCTTGAAAGGGTCTATAATAATAGTGTGTGTGTGTGTGTGAGTGAGAGAGAGAGAGAGCGAGAGAGAGAGAGTACCAGCTAAAATCACTTCTTCTTCCAGACACTGACACCCATAAGATGGATGGAAGATTACCTGAGGCTTTTGAATGCCAGCCAGCCAGCTATTTAAAAGCGCAGTAGCCCTACAACATTGCACTGCACTAAATCACCAGAAAAGACCTGAGCTCAACTCCAACTATATATAAATCACGCTTTTGAGGTCTCCTATCTGTCGTAGACTCAGACATACAGTATTACCAAAGTGACAATTTAGTGGTGTACTTAACGAGCCCATACCCAATCCAGGGATCCCAATCACCGAAAGCAGGTCTACACACACAGGGGACGTACCCTGGCTGAGTGATTTGTGGTAGGCAAGGTTTCTTAGGTGAGCTGTCTAACAGTACCTTATCTAGTCAGCATGATATGAGGGGGCAGAAGTTTATACACAAGCTGTAAACTTCTCTGTGCAATCCAGTGTAGGTGGCAGAGGGAGATCCCCAGACAATCAGATAATCAGGCCTCCCCACGAGGCCAGATAAGGAGTGGGGGTTGCAGCTTGGTGCTAGGCATACCCTGGTACAATGATGTGCAAAGGTTTTCAGATATTTTGATAAAAACAAAAACAAGGGATAGCACTAACTGACTAATCGATTACCATCGGAAATGTATCATATACTTTCTAAATTACACAGTTAATGAATAGTCAGCTGATATCAGATGTTTGTCAATGTTTCAGTAGAGAGCAATATATATATATATATATATATATATATATATATATATTTTTTTTTTTTTTTTTTTTTTTTTCACACATTTACCCTAGAGTGGAAAAAAACATATGATATAAAAGATTGGCATAAAATAGATTGCAAAAGACATGTAAAGATTGTCAGAGATGAAAGGGTAAGAGGTCATAACTAGTTTTAACGGCCATGTCAACTTTAACTTCAACTTTGACTGCATAATGTTTCAGCAAGTAAAGAACCTTTTGTTTTTTAAGTTTTTCATTCATTCATTATGGTCATAATGTTTCAGTCACAATGTACTGAAATTCAAATCAACACATATTGACATTTCCTCCAAGCATTGATTAACCCTTAAAAAGTCATGTCTGTTCCTCAAGATTACACATTTTCAGTTTCATTTCATGTACCCCTTTTACAGTATTTAGGTTACAGAGCTTATTAGTTCCAACAGTCAGATACAACAGTCTCTCTTCCAACATGACACTTTGCATATCCCTCAAATTGATGGGATAAGTTTGTTAGGTTTGCGACACAGGAAATCCAGGCTGTCAGATATCACCTTTTTAACACATCATTATATTTATTGTATCATTGTATCTTTGTTGTTTCAAGTGGAAATACTTATCCATGGCCTTACTTATTTTGCTCCTATAAAACAAACACCAAGCTAAGGACAGCTAGTTACAGCTAGTTTAGAAAAAGGCATGTTATTTAACAAAACATAACAAACAAGGCAGCTTACATCATGTAGATCAGTGTTTCTCAAAGTGTGGTCCACAAGCTACCCCAAGTGGTCCACGAGCAGACGTGGTAAAATATAATATAGATGAGTTGTTTGCAATATTGAACCAATTTGTATGTAAATTCAAACAGTTCTGCAACGCTGCCTATGTAAGCTACGCCAGTTTAAATCATATCTCTGACACAATAAGCAAGGTGCAAAGACAATAAGCAAGGTTGTTCAGTGAGGTCTATTGTGTAATACACTGTTGAAGTAGGTCTTAGGTAGGTTTTTTTTTTTAACTAGGTGGTCCGTGAGGTTATTTTTGACTCGTTAAGTGGTCCTTGGTATGAACAAGTTTGAGAAACACTGATGTAGATAACACTACTATACGTGGGGAACACTTCTTACTTCAATTTCCCAAACAATTCCCTGTAGTGTTGTCCATGGGTACTTACAGAGCTCACAGGAAGTGAGAATTCATCTCTCTGGTGAGAAACTGGAATGCAGCCACATCTGGCCATATAATGGAGTCAGCTTTTAAAATGTCAGACGGAAATGTATGATCATCTGTCCCTATTTGCACCCAGTCTTTATACACAGACACACTCTTTCCCAAACACGCACACGCATGTACGCACAGATATTACCAATGTACTGCACATACACCCTCTGTCTCTCTCTTTCTATCTCACGTGCACACACACATACAGTACACACACACACACAAACACACCCACAAACACACATAGACACACACAAAAACCCCAGGCAATTTCAGCAAAATGCATTTACTGTATTGTAAACGATGAAAATTTCTCCTGGAGCTATATGAGTTGCCTTGAACAGTGTTTTCCATTTTTTGTTGTTGTAGTGTTTAATGACTGCTCAGTGCAGTGTTTTCATTTTGACTGCTTTGTGAGATGATCTGAAGACAGAGAAAAGGTCAGAGGTTTTGAGAATTAGAGATTTGGGGTTTTGTGTTTACCGGTAGTTTTGAGAGGCTATGTGTGTGTGCATGCATGCGTGTGTGTGTTTGTGTGTGTGTGTGTGTAGAGGGTCAATCATATTCTATGATCGCCACCGATGTGAATGATAACACAATATTCAATATTACTGATGGCGTCAAGGTGGTGGGGGATTGAGTATTAAAGTATTGAAATCGAGATTCTTCACTTTGTATTATTGAAACAATAATTTTGGTATCATGACAGAGTTGGGGGTGTGTCCCCACAAAAGCTGAGACCAAACCTACTGTACGCCCTGGCAAGTAAGATACTTTTTGGATTGTTAAAATGTAATGTTGCTTACACATTTTTATAGCAATTGGAGCACTTGGCCATAGAACAAAATGGTATATACATGAAAATAATATTGAATACAGTGGCCCCATCTATATTAACACAACAATGGTCACTCTGTTTCAAATCAACAGATTGCATCTGCAGTACCATCTCAGATTTTCTGCATAATGAAATTGTAACTTTCAAAATATCAAAATCTCAGCCAAATATTTTGTCAGTTAAAATCATCTGCTTCCATGCAATATCCGCTTCCATGCAAGGCTCAGCATCCAACATGCAATATTACATTCATCATTATCAAATCATATTGAAACACACTGATTTTCAATGTCAATCCATTGGGGTTGAAATAGGTATACCAAAATGTTGAAACATACAAATTCATGTTCAGCAATACCAGAGATATTTTGTTTGCCATTTGCCCTGTAGCTTGCAGTCTACCATGGTTGACAGATAACCATTTAATATCGATTTCTCTCTCTTAGCACCTCACCACTGCAACACTCTTTTACCACTTCAGCTCATACCCACATTTTTAACATGCAGAGAGTTACTCAAGGTACGGACTGATCTCTAAAATATTAGTGAATAGAAAGGCCCCATGTGTATTATCAGTCATGGTTAACCTTCTAACACTGGTCTGGACAAAAATTACCGATTTACACATTCCCTGTACCATAAATATGCCATTTTTCATCAGATTGCCTCAAGACCTTGATATCCTTCACAAAAGGCATTTGAACACATGAAATTCATTGTGACTAATGTCTTTGAATTTTGAGTGATTTATTCAACTTGGTCACACTTTTTTTGTTTACAGTCAAAAATGACCGCCATAGGAAATGAATGTGAAAGAGTATACTTTTCATCAAGGAGATGAAAGACATCTCCATACACACACTCCTACAACTTTCCTGTGCTTGTGTGCCCATTCTATACAATCGTACTTTCCACAAGAAAGCTTAGAGTAAATTATGGGAGCCCAGTGTTTTCTTGAACTAATGTACTTCTCCCCCAATGTGAACCACAAACCTGCCAAACAAATCAATCTTGTGTAAATTATAGGAGCCCATGGGAGCAAATATATTGCCTATACTTGTAAGTAAACTGGCAAATGTATTGTCTGCATTTGTTAGAAACAGAGTTATACATGTAATACTTTTTAATTATGCTGGCATATGTCTTTTCTTTCCACACTTGCAACTGCTTGTACACTTTATGTGCACCTCCTTATTTATTATTTCATTCTACTTTCTTTTTACTTTTAATCCTGCCTGCCTCCCTTCTTTACCCTACAATGAGTACATGATAAAGCACTCTATAAATAAAATGCAATCAGAGTGCATGTTTTGTACTGGGGTTTGAGGCCAGGTGGGGCTGCTTTCTCCTGTTGCTACATAATTCCATAAGTGAAAGGGCTTGCTGTGATGCTGACGGATGTGTGCTCAAAGTAAGAGCTGTATGAGGGACGCTTAGGTCAGGTTGACCCCTGTATGAGGGCCCCCTAGGTCAGTTTGACTCCTGTATGAGGGCCCCCTAGGTCAGTTTGACTCCTGTATGAGGGCCCCCTAGGTCAGTTTGACTCCTGTATGAGGGCCCCCTAGGTCAGGTTGACCCCTGTATGAGGGCCCCCATGGAAAGGCGATGCATTAGTGAGGCACTCTGTGTCTGTGATGAACAGTGGATGGAAGGATGTACGAGGGGCACCTGTTTGTGTGAAGTGCATTAGTGTGCTTCATTAAGTTTTACAAAATGCCAGCACTATGGTTGAGTATGTGCCCTGACTACCATACCAACATCCATTGAGGCAAAAAAATATATGCATAAAAAATATTATTATTACTATTGTTATAGTGTACATTTTTAATTTATGTTAAAATAAGAGCAGTTAAAACTGTATGGTCAAATTTGACCACGAACAGTAAATTAGGGGGGTAGCAACGAAGTGTTTAAAGGTTAATATATGACTACTATTTAATACAATTTTACCCCCTCTCACACACCGCCCACCTCACTATGTGCCAGGAACGGCAGTCCCTCCTCAACTCCCTCCACACCAGCCCTCAACATACAGAGAATAGAGGAACTTTGCAAGTCATGTTTCTTTTTAAATTTAATCTCCTTAATACCTATCTGATATATTGTATTGTGTAGGCATTCTTGGCTTTGGATGCTACATACTATAAACATGAACATATCTGTCTGTTTGATTACAGGTGCTGTGAGGAAAAACACGGTGATACGGTCAGCCACGATCACGGAGGTCACCAAGCACGCAATCACGTGGTTCAACCTGGTGGCGGATCAGGCAACGAGGAGACGTGTCCCGCCTCCATTCACACAAACGGAGTAATAGGAGAAATAAGCATTAAACAATCTTTTTATTGAACTTCTTATCGTTCACCAGTTATTAATTTTCTGATGTTTTAGCTGTGCATAGCGTAGCATTTCATTGAAGTTGTAGCCTATTAAATAAAATATTCTATTTGTGTCTATTTACACCCCTGGTACGAATAGCCTTGGCCACACAGCTGAGCTATTCACACCCTGTGACATAACAACAAAAAGATGTTGCTCACGTGCACAAAAAAAATGGCAGACATTTGTTTTTTCGTCAGCAGAAAGCATACTGTACATTACTATATACACCAGGGAATGAATAGCATCCACTTCTAACTATACATTGATGCAAACAGCATACCTTATTCAGAGTGTCTATTACACAGCTGAGCTATTCACACCCTGACGTAACAACAAAAACATGTTGCTCGTTTTTTTTTTTATATATTACATTGTGTGATCAATATGCCAGAGTAAATGCACAGGGGTGCAAATAGCATACACTGATATTTGTACCAGACGGGGTATTTATTGAACACATTGCTGTGTGCACCGGGGTACGAATAGCATACACTGCTACTGTAATTGTACCAGGGGTACAAATAGCCTTACCCTAATAGAACACATTGTGCACGGGGGTACAAATATAATTCACTTCTAATTGCACCAGGGTATGAATAGCATACACTGCTAATTGTACCAGGTGTGCAAATAGCCTTACCCTAAAATATTTTATGTCTGCACGGACCTAGGCCTATATCTAACTAATCGATAAGGTATCAAAGCTCCGCTTCAACCTGTTGAATGCTATTTAATTGTTTAACGACACTTGACAACAACGTTGATTTTTGGAACTTCCATAGAAACAGAGCAGAGACTGTATAATACACTGTATAGCACTGAGTATTGTATAGTCAAATTTGAATATAACGTGGCCAAAAGCTATTGTAGCCTTCTTTCTATCTGTTAAAGATCAACAGATCAGTGATTTACGCCTATCTGCTCGACAAAAAAGCTGGTATTGTGTTTCCTGAATCCTTCAGGCATTCAAATTAAACTTCATTAAAAAACATGTATTTGTTTTTCCATTTCCTACCAATGTATGATGCTTGCATGAGGGAAACATCCCAAAACAATAGCACCCATATAATTGTTGCTGTTTTGAGAAGTATTTCTTTTCTTATGCAAGCATCATGCAACCATGCAAAAGCAATTAAACTAATTATATCTTACATTAGTAAAGCAGTCCTCTGATGTGCATGTCACAAAACATTTAAGTATAAGTGCATATATAACAATATAGGCATAATAATGATTGTGATAATGATAATGACAATTTGATTTGGAGGGAGTGGGGTTGGGTACGTGTAGATGAGCCCTATGACCCCAAAGTCTGCCATGACTGGGCCTCAGGTCAAAGAAGTTTGAGAAAGGCTGGTCTACATAACCTGCATCAGATTGAGGTTTGCAGTGATGCGCTTGAAGGCATGGGTTGAGGACCCTGTCAGTTACGTCACAATATGCACATTTGTTTAAATTCATACCTACGTAATCACCATGACCAAAATTGTACTTTTCTTTTTACTTTGAATCTTGAAAAAAAAAAATATTGACCTACCCACCGACCCATTTTTTTAATTTATTTGGCTGTTACTGCAAACAAGAATATTTTTAAGGATGGCCTCATGACTGAAAATGGCTGACATTGAACCACAGTGCTTTAAATGGGAGCCCCCAGTATCAGTCATCAAGGCATCAAAATCTGCCACAAACACTTACAACACACAACATCACTCAAAAACACACACACACACACACACACGGACAGAACCACCACTGTTCAAAAGACCATTTTGGGGCTAAATGTGCTTTTTCTCATTTGGTTGTTTTCTGTTTGTTTAGAGCAAAATGAGCCACTGCTGTTCAAAGGGCCCATTTGGGTGAAATTATTATTATAATTTATGTTATTATTATTTATTATTATTTACTATAAGTTTCTAGAATAAATAAAACAGTGTGTTTGAAATAATGGAATTTGTGCTCTCTCGTGAAGCTGGGTCGATGGGTTATGGGGAGCGAGTAGTTCAAGCAGACGTAGGACTTTCATGTACTTTGATCAGGGGGGAGGGGGCGTGGCACTGTGACAATACCACGCCCCCTCCCCCCTGAGAAACAAAGTCTCACTTCAAAACTTGAGAGCCCTGTGTATGGCTTTAAACATCGTGTGCGCTTTAACATCAGCCTATAAGCATTATTCCAGCTGCGCTAGGGTTTTGACAAGCACCACAATTTTGCCTACCTTGTTGTAGCCCATCTGAAATAACTCCAAGCTTTGCTATGTTCCCTCCATCCTTTCGTTGTTTTCAAAAAACGTTTTATATCTATGATGGCCTTGAAGTCTTGAGTTTGTGAATTTGCTTAAATAAGCTTATTATGTGCTGTTAACCAGCAACCATAGACAGTAAAAGAAAGCAGCAAGTAGCCTTGGCTACAATTTCTGTAGTTGCTGCGTCCATTCATTGTTATTCTCTCTCCTGCTCAAACAAAAGTTGTGCGTGCATTAAGTTGATGATAACATGTTTACAAACTCTACTTTACATAAAATATTGTAAATAGCCTATTGTCATGCAGTTAATGGGATACTGTAGAGTTGAGTTGGGTTGAGTTGGAAAGTTAGGTCAACTTGGAAACAGTTTCTGTTGCCTGATGGTAAGGTAGAGCCGTAGCTTACACCTGCAGGAGCGCTTGCTTGGGCGCCTGTGTTGCGCAATGCACTTTGCTCCTCTCATCTATACGACGCAGTTCCCATTTCTCCAAACCATACATAATTACAAGGACAAATATTGCTACACAAGGGAAATCAGTGTGGTGTCCGATGTGAAAAAATAGGTATAAATCTAGCGTACACATTTCCACGAATCATGGATGTGTTGATGACATAAATTAGGAAATATTAGAGACGTGAGACGTAATGTTGAACTGCATGCCAATGCCATTTAACCCAAATGCCCCAGCAGCAGCACGGGAGAGGAGAGCTTATCTGACAGATCTGCATTGTCTATACTCACTCTATAGTGAGGTAGATTACATTGCAAAAATATCACCATGCATTCATAACCTCGTGATTCAGTGAGAGTGATCCCAAAACATCGGAAAGTGACATTTCTGTATTACATTTTGTCAAGAGGAAAAATCAATAGAAAACTGTTCCCAACTGACTATAGCGCTGTGAACCGTTCCTGGCAATTCCGCCATCATAATAGCAATCCGCTATGGAACAAGCGTGCCTGTTGTTAAAGGGAATGTGAGATGACGCTCTGATTGGTTTATTGCACGTTACGCCCAAACCACACCCATGAGTAATGTAGCTACTACAGACCACCCCATTTTAGATTTGCGTCGGGTGCAACAGTCATGATTCTGCCGGTAAAATAGAAACAGCGCCCAAGATCCGCCCACAAAGCGATTTGCGCAAAGTCGATTGCGCTAAAGTGCAAGATAGAGCCCTGAATGGGAAACGGATTTGGAGCCAAAGGCTAAAATTTAATGCAGCCACAATTTGTAAGGTATCACCAATATCAATTTAATGTTACAGATGTATGGCTACATACCAGTGTTGTAATGTAACGGAGTACAAATACTTTGTTACTGTACTTAAGTAGAAATTTCACGTATCTGTACTTTACTTCGCTATTTAAATTTATGTCAACTTCCACTTTTACTCCACTACATTTCCTAGATAAAATGTATACTTTTACTCCGTTATATTTCCACTAAGCATCTTCGTTACTCGTTACTAAAACATAAAATTAGAAAAATGTGTGCGACTGCAATAAGGGAGGTTTGGCGAATCACTGCTCCTAGATTGCATTACGCACGCTCCGCATGCTGCACACTCTATTTCAGCTCTTGTTTGTTGCTAGAGGAGGACCGCCATGGAAGCACGAGCACCTACTGGAGGACCTCCCGTTATCATAGACGACCACCCCGACGATAGTGGTGAACTCTGTGAACAGGGTAGTGGTGAATATAACGTCATACACCCGTGCAGGCACGTGCAGAGAAGGGGGGCTACAGGGGCTCTGGCACCTGCCCTTTTGCCCCTTTGATGTCCAAGTGACCTTTTGACAAGACCCGTTTTTTACTTTTCAAAATGTGTAATACTTAGTTACAACCTGAATATTCGCTAAATGAATAATTCGCCAACTTGAATATTCGCTGAAATTAGAAATGTACAAAAATAACAATTTTCTGTGTTAATTGAAATGCCTTGCGGCCACCAATCCGTGACGTCATACATTCAGTGAACTCTCAGGAGGTGCACGCAGGCACAATGCTGCAGGAGACATTTGGGAGCACGGTAAGGTCACTTGGCAGTTAGCCTGTCTGAACATGCAATAGTATTCAGCTTAGAGATAGAGAATAAAATGTTTAAAGTTGTTTCATGTTTAATGAAGTAGGCTATCAATCAAAGGCTGAACGTTCATAACATATTCTGTTTAGGTTTCTATGTTATAGTAGCTTAGGTTAGTAGACCTAGTTAATAAAACAGAGTAGGCAAACATGTTCTAAATCGTCATAAGCCGACGACATAAGCTACTGTAGTTGTTTAACTAACCCAACTCCACATGTCGTTCTCTGTTTACAGTAGGCTACATTACGCGTCATTTCACTCAGTGGCCACACGCACAGCACGTGAATCTGCAAGACACCAGCTTGCTAATGGTGGTAGTTCACTGTGATAAACATTAAAATTATAGCCTGACAAGCCAGGGCACAGACAGATAGGTCTTTTCAGTTTTCATTAGGCTATTGTCTACACAGAGATCATAGGCTATAAGGCTACATCTTATTGATTAAATTCAAAGCTAATTTTAATAGCCTAGAAATCTAGACGCACCCTAGCGGCAGCAAATATGTTATTGCCTAGTCTGGCTTGTCAGGCTATAATTTTAATGTTTATCACAGTGAACTACCACCATTAGCAAGCTGAATGTATGACGTCACGGATTGGTGGCCGCAAGGCATTTCAATTAACACAGAAAATTGTTAGGCTATATTTGTAAATTTCTAATTTCAGCGAATATTCAAGTTGGCGAATTATTCATTTAGCGAATATTCACCACCTTGTCTATCACAAAAAATGAGATGTCTCCTGTACCGCACAGGGGAAATTCAGTCTGCTTTTCTCTGCCAAAAGTTAAAATTTAAAACAATTGTGTCTCAATGATCTTTGGGGAAAGCCAGAACAGAAGAGAGCTCTGAGGAAAGCATGCTAGCAGTTAGCCTACACTTTCTGCATTCATTTTAAATTCAGATGGGGTTCCGCTTGTTTCTGAACACAATAGTTTGAAGGAATTGCGTTTAACTGTCCAGTGTATGCTATACGTATTTCACCCTCGATTTTAAACACTGTAACCATAGCTTAAAGACATTTTCTGCTTTGCACATTGTTTGCAATACAGCAACACACCTATTACACATTTCTTACATTAAACACTTTGATCTCCTGTTGTCATTGAGAAAACTCTTCAAGCACATTACATCTGGTAATTGGTAAAACCCACACACATACCTGAAAACACTTAGAGAGAAAACTGAAAACCAATTAGTCTGAGGCTTAGCACTACAAATAGATTTCAGGTAAGTTATTGTGTACCTGTTCAAGTGTGTACATGTATGGTTATGGTTATGGGCTTTAGCAGACGCTTTTGTCCAAGTACAAAACAATAATAGGCCAACTGAAATTTAACAGGGAACAGTTTAAAAATGTTGGCTAGACTACATTAAGGAGAATAGCAATAATAAACAACTATGCCAATTCAATCAATAGCCTAATGGAAATAAACAATGAAAATGAAGGAAAATAGCAACATTAAACTATAGTGTCCATTCAATCAAATATAATAACAATAGCATGGTAAGACTACATTAAGTACATTACAGTTTTTCTCGATCGTTTTGATACCTGTGTCAACTCTGAAATCACACTCTCAAAACAGTTAACACCCGTGTCTGAACAAAAGCACTCTGGACAAAATGACACATTTTGCTTGCAAAAGGCTGTTATTCTCTCAAAACACTTAAAACATGCAGCAAAAGCAAATCTTGCCTTCAAACACTACAACTTGTTGCCAATTAAAAAACACTCTTTAATCAATCATTACACACTGGACAACAAAATGCAAAATCTAGTTCTCAAAATGAGCTTTTTTGCTATGTCTGTTCCATTACTTTCTCATTTTTCTGGTAGGCCTATCAGAAAAAAACTGTGAAAAGACAAAATGTACTGAATAAAAAATAATTTATTCATTCCTCTCAAGATGTAACTGCCATTGACATTTACTGTAAGACATACAGTAAATACCTAGCAAGATACAGTAAATTTCATTGAACTACAACTTGTCATTTTTCATCGAAATAGACCTACAGTAAACACCTTTTTAACTATTTTCTCCACCAAATAGGCAATACAGTACTTTGTCTAAATGTGCATTAGATCCACACTTGCAAATAGCAACACAGAACAGACATCTCTTATGTATAATGAATGATTGCTGATTGAAGAATTGTGCAAAGGAGTTTCACACAGGTGTATCAGAGATTCAGACTTATGCAAGGAATCTATACCACCTGTGAAAAGATGTTTTCCTTTTGTTTAGCATGGGAAAACCAATAGAGTTTGGGGCTTTTGAATGACACCTTTGTTAACTGTTTTGCAAAAGGGTGTGAGAAATGTGTGAACCCAATGAAAATGTGTGAACACATTCGCAAGAGATGACTTCTGCTGTGCAAAGAAAGTAGTCATGAAGACCAAGTGGGTTCTACTTAAGCAGGTAAAAGCAATCGAGAAAAACTGTAAGTACCTGTGTACAGTTCTGTATTTGCCCCTTTACTCCCCATTTCTAAAACCTATCTGAGAATCATTTTCAGTGGGTCAATGAAAAGTATGACCACCAACCACATACCTGCATGCCATGCAATGGAAGGGGCATGCAGAGACATTGAGGTTTGGTCAGTTCAAGGGTGCATATGGCACACAAGGTGATATTCTCCCCGTTGCCTAGCCCGAGAGGACATCACCTGTGATGTCGACGATGACTTGTGGCCGGATCTGAATAGACGACAGGATCCGGAAAGCCCCCACCCCTGCCACACACACACACACAAGAAAAAAATATATGTTTTTTCAATAGCAATTTCTCCATTAATTTTTCTTTTACTTTTGTTTCGTTGCTACATTTTTTATTTGTTTAGAGTACATATATGGAGAGAGATATGTCTCGATATTATTTGTATATGCAAACACCGCAATCCACCCATATGATGACAATTTGCAAGCGCAACGTCAAGATTTGTGACATGTAAATTGGTATTTGCACAAAGGTATAATGATTTATTCAAATATAAGACACTGTGTAGTGTTTCGCAATACGTATGTTGCAGAATTGCAAACTATGTATAAAGCAGAAAATTGGTTATGGTTACACAGTGTTTAAGGCAATTTGTGTAGGTATTTGTTTTTAGTTTGTAAGCAATGGTTAAAAACTGTTAATAAGCACTATAATACCCCCATGTTATGTACAGTCATACCCAAAGAAGTATTTATTTGAAAAGGCTTCTGGTAGTTTCATTACTGACATGTTATACTAGTATACTGACAATGAAAATGAAAGTAAAAGATTTGAGTCACAAATGCACGGGACTCAGGCACGTGGGATGTTTATCAGTTATTGGCATATTGCCATGTTTGGTTTAACAGAGTACATGTGAACCATGATCTTCGATTATGACAGCCTCTTTGGAGGCTGGCGGACCATATGCTGTTAGCTCCCTGGAGACATAACCTCACATATGTTGTGTAGCCGCCTCACTGACAGACAGACTGAGCGGCTCTGCATTCTACTCAGAGAACCCCAGAATTTTAATCAGATGCTTACTCCCTCTAGCAAGTATAGACCCTTGCACCGTTCAAATGTTCACATTAGTCTTTGTCACAACTTCGCAGCACAGCAATACGTCGGTCCCTGAGTCTTCTCAATATCTATCTGCAACACAGTGACACATTAAGCACAGAGGAAAAGGGAAATTGTGCTTGTGCTGAGTCTTTTACGATAGCGCCCTTTGAGCCGCAGGCAGAATAGAGTGGTAAAAGTACCCTACTGAGGCCCTCGGTCGCAGTAGGCATTAAAGGAACACCCAAGAGTTTTTTGTACCTTAAAATAATATTTCCAAAATCGTTTCAGTGGTTCAACAACTCGTAACAGGGTGAACGGCAATTCTGCTTTGCTCAGGGGCACTTCAGCTGTGCCTACTGGTCGGGGTTCGAACCTGCAACCCTCCGGTTACAAGTGCTAACCAGTAGGCCACGGCTGCCCCTAAGAGAACTTCCACACTGAAGTAAGGGTCAGTCCTGGAGAACAAAACAGACACGATACCCATTTTCAACTTTTGTTGAGTAAAAGAACATGAAATTAAATGAGCGTAAATAATGACTCTCAGTTCAAAAAACTTAATTTATCATTTTATTCTACATACAAAAATGAAATGAGCAAAAGCTTTGATGCACGGTGACTTTCAAAACTTAATTCAACACTTTACTATAAATGCAACTGTTTACTCTACATGACACACTAAATATTACACTGATAAGTATGTTGTCTTCCCAAACACAATGCCTGACATGTAAATTATTGTCTATACATCATGTGACGCGCATAATAGAGATGTCATGCGTCATCTAATACAGTATATCTTCAGTAAACAAACCATAGTCAATCAATATCATTTTCTTGGTACGCCAATGCAAGACAAAAGCCTATTCTGTTTCTTGCAGAGAAGCACTTCAACAGTGGATTTGTACTAAAGTGCTTGTCCTTAATATGGATAATATGGATCATTTCTGGTCTAGGTGACGAGTGTCGCACTACAAAAAAAGGTCATAGTTTTGCGCCAGTGACAAAACATCCAATAGAATGACATCTAGTTTTAATGACATGTTTACATATGCACACCTCCCACCCAGAGAGCTGGGTGATTCTTTTGGAGGGCAGAGTTTTATTTACCGCTTGCACAGATTCTGATTCCACTCACCCCGGCTGAATCTGTGCTTGCTGGCAAAAGGGAGGTCCTTTTGATTACAGTTTTTCTCAGTCGCTTTGGTGCTTTTCTCAGATCAGAATGAAAATTCTCATAACTATTAGTTCAACCTCCACAACATTTAGTCATTTGTGCACATATAGTAGCAATGTCTCCTTCCTCTGAACAAATTGCAAATGCTTTTGAACATGTATCAGTTGCTTTGTCATGTCAGTCAAAATGAACTATACTTATGGATGCTAAATAAGTCGTTCCCAATAAAACTAATACTGTAGTCTTCATTTCATTGCTTGAGTCGTTACATACAAAATTGGTGAACTAGTTATCAAATTCTGTCACAATGCTGTAGAATTGCAACAATGATAATGTTAAAAAAATGATAATGTTATGATAATGATAATGTTAAAAAAACAGCAGAGAATTGTATAAAAGCAACTGATACATGTCCAAAAGCATTTGCAATTTGTTCAGAGGAAGGAGAAATTGCTACTATGATGTGCACAAATGACTAAATGTTGTGGAGATTGAACTAATAGTTATGCGAATTATCATTCTGATCTGAAAAAAGCGACTGAGAAAAACTCAGTCTAAATATTCAGTGTCTTGTACTCATTTATTTTTCAAATGGCTGTACAAGTACCATGCCTAGGCTGGAAAAAGCAACACTTACCCTAATAATGTTCAAATGACTGAGTAAAACAACGTTCATCCTGCAGAGGAGTTGCTTATATCTCCTGACAGAACTCATGTCAATTCCTGATGAATCATGAGATATAAGGAATTAAGTAATGCACAAGTCATGAATTATTCATGCATGAATTCATGATCATGTCTCCTGGCAAAGGCTTTCTCACTGGCTAATAGAGGCAAACTCCCTAGCATACAATGCCTCAGGTAGGCTATGCCTCCCCCAAACATTTGAGAGCTCTAGTGGCAAACTCCTTGCATGTACCCTGCCTCACGGCAACACAAAAGCTCTTCCCCCTTTTCGCCCTCGGCTATGGCCCTGTGAGTGTCTCTCCTGTGCCAGTGAGCAGACACCTCTCAACAAGTATTTCAATCAGACACCACTATCTGACCTGTTTGAAGTTGTTGGCCATGCCCACAACCATCACCTGGGGCCTCATGTACAAAGACTTGTGTGGATTTCATACTAAAACATTGCGTACGTCCAGTGGCGGAACAAGTCAGAGCCGGGCCGGGGGCGGGGCACATGACCGGGCCCTTTATTAAACTCATCATAACATAATTTTACAACATGCCCGAAACAGCGGGTCTTAGCCTACAAGCGTCAGCGCCACGGAGAGCAACTATGTAATTTCGAAGTCCATCAAACGTACATGAAGTGTAACCAAAAGAACAACAACAAAAACATTAGGCTACAAGTTTGTTGTATTGTATTCATAGAGTCTCAATGACCAAATCAGTAGCCTAGATTTACCTGTTGTCAGATTCGGTCATGAAGGGCACTTATTTGGATGTGTGGTGGCTTTAACCACTTAAAAACAGAGTGAAATAACAGAAACATTATATAATTCGAAACATGCATTATTCTAGCTATATTAATGGCATAGTGCATGCTATTTCCATAACCGCGAGATAAGCGCTTTACCATGACATCAATGAGTTGTTAACAGACATCAACCAATAACTCTTGAACGGTTTTGTTCAGAGCTGAAGATGCAACTGTATTTGACAGAGGATAGATGTAGGTTGCTAGAGACAAAATATTAACTTTCAGTGTTTTACGATGTCTTTGTAAATTACATTTGGGCAGCCGTGGGCCACTGGTTAGCACTCTGGACTTGTAAGGCGGAGGTTCGAGCCCCGACCAGTGGGCCGTGGCTGAAGTGCTCTTGAGCAAGGCACCTAACCCCTCACTGCTCCCCGAGCCGGGATTAGCGCGTGCTTCACCTCACTGTGTGTTCACTGTGTGCTGTTTGTGTTTCACTAATTCACCGATTGGGTTAAATGCAGAGACCAAATTTCCTTCACGGGATCAAAAAAGTATATATACTTACTTATATACATTTAATTAAGAAATGTTTAATTCGTCCCGGTTCTCCCCTATTCTGTAGTCTCAATGACCGAATCAGTAGATATACCTGTTGTCAGTTGAGTTCGTTCAATTCATTTATTGTAGGCTAGTAGCCTAGGCAAATAAAACGGAGATGTAACGTGGCTACCGGCGGGATTTTGAACTTGCATGTTTTATGCATTTTAGGGCAAAAAATACCATGGGATTGATGTGTTCTCCAACTGAGAAACGTAATCAATTGCGGACGTGCACAGACAGCTCAGACACAGAGTGCATATAGGCCTAGGTTAGGCTACTTTCACTTTCTAGAGCGCATTCATTAGGCTACTTAAAAGATGCTTCATACCACAACAACTATCAAACATTTTCAAATGTATCATGACGTGTTGTCAGAAAGACTTACTCCAATTAGAAAATCGAAGCCAAAATCATGTAAGTGTAAGTGTTCTCTCATTGACGCCTGTAGGAGACAATATCGTTGATCCAATTTTGTAAATATGCACGTCGTAAAGTTCAATATGAGAGTTAAAATAAATACAACAGAACATTTTATTCAATATTTTACACCTACTAAATCATCAAAGTAAATTTCAAAACTTTTCAGCAACCGTGAGTCAACTCGTCCTGACTGGGGCAACCTATAAGCCTAATACGTCCCACTCTGATGAAAATGATTGAAAAGCAACTGTTCGCGTGATCTTAGCTCCTCCGGCCTTGTGCCGTGGGAGAGGCCCGTCCCACCTTACCCGGAGGTGGGGGAGGGGCGCCCTCGCACCGGGCCCCTGCGGGTCCTGGGCCGGGGGCGTGCCGCACCCCCTGAAGCTCCGCCCCTGCGTACGTCCAAACCTGAAAAGTAGCGTACGCACAAAAAAATCCTGATGTATGAAACTGTGCGGACGCAGCATTCCACGCAGCTTTTCTTTGTACATCCCAATTAACGTGAAATTACTGTAAGCGTACATGCACGAGCATTACACTCCACCCTCTCTCCTCCCTCAATCACACTCATTTTAATATGCTAACTAGAAGGCCACTCGAGAGCGCAGACCTCCGCGAAGACAAAATGGCCTATCCCGCAATATTAATAACAATGAAAACTCATTTGTGGATCCATTCATACTCGAACCTGCTCCAAAGTGTAATAATTTAAATCATCAAATCAATAAAAGAAAGTTTATCTCCAGCGAATGCGGGGTAGAAGTGTTTATCCGACGAAATGGCAAGAATCTTACGTCTTTATACTCTGTAATAACAAAAACAAAAAAAACAGTAGTGCAGAGTGTAGCAGTGGCTAGCTATAGGGTCAGAGACCGTGGTAGAATTATTGGTCAGTCTGCAAGTAGGTGACCGGGTTCGCATAACTGGGTTTGATGCATTTGAACCATTACAACACAACTGCATTAATTAAAAAAAAAAAAACATTACATCACTCGTGTCCAAGTAGGCTACCACGCATCGCGCACTCGAGGTGGAATAAACAAAGTTGATCCAGGCCACATCGCCACAACATTACGATTTCTTTTTTTTATTTTTTTTATTTGCAAACATCATTGACATTACAGAAAATGCAACACTACGACATGCACAAGAATACTACATAAGACAAACAGAGGTACATTACATAAACACATACTGTAACTCAACAAGACATCACATTGACTTGGCTTCCACAAACATAACACAACATAACATTAATAACAGAAAGGCTAAGGATGATTTGCGTCCAGGATGATTACAGATATGATTATCAGGGATGAAATTGATGACCGGAATGAAAAGAAGTGGGGGGGGGGGGGGTGCGGATGGGAGCTCTGAGAGGTGGTGTTGGGATGGGGGGTGACGGGTAGTGAGTATGTGAGGATGTATGTGTGTGTGTGTGCATACAGTATGTGTAAGTCTGGCTTGCTGTTGGGCCAGGAGGAGAGAAGCTGGAACACAGAGGGAGGGTTTCAGAGGAGAGGAGTTGTAATTATTCTATTAAAGATAAGTATAATAATAGGAATAACTGATTGCCTGGTTGATTGCCTGACTGATTGCCAACCTGGGCACCCATTAATGGCCACAGTTCCACCCAGCCCCCGCAGTTATACTGCGACGAGCTGACAGAGGGGAGGACCTGCGTGCAACATTACGATTTCTGGATCATATCCCTATATTTGCATACAAGTGTGACAACAATAATGCGAATGCTTACTCGAGGAATGTCAAAGTATCCTATGCAGTCAATCACACTAAGGGAAATAGCTTATATCTGCACTTATTAGTCAGTCTATTCTATCTATCTGTGTAGGCTATAGGTTTCACATTACCTTTTAATTCATATCCTCTAATAAGTCTACAGTTGTTATTATAGATAGGTTGTTGCATAACTTAGTAGAATTTGAGCATGTTGCATGTCCATTTATATAGAAACATACAGTAGGCCTACTTTCGAAGTGTTATCATTTTTAATAACCCACGTTTCACAATATACTGTGCAAATAAAGGCCTAGACTCGCGGTCAACTAATGTTGTTGCGCTGCATTGCCTCTAAGTGTCACCAACTGACAATAGGCTACACATTGGAAATGTGCGTACGCCAGACATGAAGTTTGCGTGTAGGACCGCACATTCTCACGTTCAAGTCATTCTTCGCACATCCGGACGTGAGCGTGAGAAGTGGCGTACGCAGCATTTGTACATGAGGCCCCTAGACATAAACTATAATTTGGACTTAATTACTTTCCTTCTTCTCTCCAAGTGAGCTTGAGTCTTTCTTTGCATACACCAGTATATGTTGTGGCAGTGAGTGTAGTAATGCTGCTGTTGTGATAAGGAAACTCTACTCAGAGGTTCACTTTCTGGAAGTGTCCTTGAAAATCTACTGTATTTAGTTTTGATAGTCGCCCTCATCTATTTCATCAAGGCTTAGGGTTCACAGCTTGTAACATATGGCAGTATAATAATTCATTGTTTATCATATCATAAGTGATTCACTGGCAGTGTGTGAGCCATTTCTGAGGGCAATTGTTACAGCCAAAGGGCCAAATAAACTAACCAGACACCGCGCTTGTAGTGAAGAATGACATATGCAGGGTCACACAGCTGTAGATGTCTAAATAAACATATGCATAGCACATACAACTTTGCTATTGGTTTCTCACAAACACACATAGAAACCTACAGCAACCCACATCAACAAACGTCCTTGACTCAAGCATGTGTTGACAGGGTGGGCCATAAATAGTGAAACCACAACATGTGTAGTAGTATCACCTCACAATTTAATAGTAATGGTGGTAGTTTATATGCTATCCATGCTCATCATCTTTAATAAATCAATAACCTCACTCTTTCTTTTATTACTGTGATGTGTTTTATTACAGCAAAATGTGGCTGTAAAATCATTAGGGTTGCCGTCACCATTTCTCGTCATTTCCGCCTGGCCTTTTCACAGGACTTCTTTTCATCCCTTGAATGTGTGCTGCATACACACCATAATTGGCAGTCAGGGATTCTTGGGCTTTTGGTTGTTTCCTTGGTTAACACAGCTGGACAGAGTGGAATTTCAGTTGCTGACTACAGAGCCCTGGAGAGTCCAAAATACATTTTTAAATGAGCAATTCTTGTGGATAAACACAAAGCTAAAAATATTATTGCTAACGACAGCAATCACTTGGTCTATGAGATACCATTACAGAGTGACACTTTGTGATCTTTCTGATATTGATATCTTGATATAGTGATAATAAGAAATGCTTTCAAAAATCTATTTTGACCCAGTAGGCCTGCAATCTGTTGAGGACGATACAGAGTGTCAAGCACTGAGGAAGATGTTCGAAAAAAAAGACACTAAAATATAGAGTTATATATATATTATACTGTATATAACAGTTATATAGAATAAATAAAACAGCTATTGCCTGTGGACTTACTGAAGAAACGTGCTTCCATACAGTATGAGTATACAGTATATGCAGAGAAGTTTTGACTGCTGTATGTGTTCATGAAAATGGCTGCAATGCCCGTTTCTGAATGTTACCTGGAATCAAACACACTGAGCTCAAAAAAGACTGTATAAGAATGTTTTAAATAATCTTCTTTGGGTTTTCTTTATATTACAGTTTTTGTTTGGAATTACACAGTGTCAATGCTGAGCCTTAACACCTGACTGATCCAAGAGATAATAACAAACTTGTTGAAAGAGACGAATCGATCAGGAACTTGAAAGGAGGGAGAACACAAATAACAATTTCCTAAGATTATTTTCCCCAGTCACACACACAAAGACAAACAAGCACTAACATACCATAGCTACTACTTGTACACACAAGCCATCAGGTGCACACACTCAAGTACAAGCATCCCTACACACACACACAGACACAGAGAGAGAGAGACATATAAAGATATTGGCTTCAGACCTCCCACTTCCTCCAGATAGCAACAGTGGCGTACACTTTTTACCCTTTGCCATGGCGATAAAAATTAGTCTGTCATGAAGAGAGGCAAGTCGATGTGACTCACAGACAGACACACAGGGTCAAACGGCCACCAACTGCCGATCCTCTTCCTGTCTCTCTGATAACTCTCCGATGACTTACAGTTTTTTTTTAATCGCTAACAAGCGCTTACTCATACTTTAGATACTTTTTCTAAACTCTTAACACAGACTCGCACCTACAAAACACAATGGGCCAAATGGATAATTTTCTTCTCAAAAACACATTTTGTTAAATATATTACTAACACATCTTTCTCTGCACACACTAACTTTACCAAAACACTGGAAATCTCACTCAAAATGAAATTATTCTGTCAAAGAATAACACTTGTTTTCACTTCACAAGGTACATGCAGTCAATCAAAGTACACCGGTGGGGTGTACTACGAATCTCGATTAGTGGGTTAGTGAGGTATGTTGCGCTCAAAGCTAGGGTATACTGTGACACGAAAGTGGATTTGTTTTAGTGTCGCTATATCACCATAGCATCTTATGCTGTCAACCAAACCTGGTCGGGAGGAGGTTATGTGCTAAGTTATAGCTCAAATCGTGTATGACAATGATGACAATTGATTTATTTGATGTTATAGGTTAGACACAAAAAATCACCGCAGTGTAGATTAAGCTATCGCTCATGAATGCGGAAGTAATTGTTTTTAAATAATTAAGTAATTGTTGTTAAATAGAGGCGGTCTTGTGCGTCTCCACGTTTCATGATTGGCCAAAGTCATCCCAACACCGAGAACGCGCACAGATCTGAGCTGAAAGCCTAGTTTGACAAATGTATCACATAACTGCATTCGTAGTATCACTTAACGTATACCCCTGAGTCAAGGCTTTGTCAAGCCTCGATATGTCTACATAGCCTAGATATGTCTAACGTTCTTCGTAGTACCCCCCAGGTTTCAAAATACTGGCTATTGTTGACGTTACAAAAACTGCATAGACTTTTAGGTTTCAGTTTTACAGGTATTTGCATGCCATTTTTACACTAAATTTCTTTATTGGGAACTGTAGGTCTACATGTTATGTTCACATTCAAAAGCATTCCAGTAAAAAGCAAATCAGTTTTTTTCCCTTTATACTGTTTACTACAGGAGGTACAGTAGAAATACTGTTTACAGTATGACAGAACAGAAAAGGTTTTACAGTATTGTTTACAGTGAACAAAATACCCATGAAACACACAAGAGCATTCTGAACAAAAAAACAGCAAAAAAGCACAAAATTACTGTATCTAATCTCTGCGATCTTCAGGGTTAGGCACCGTGTTTTCATCAACATCGCATTGATTACATGGTCAATGATAGTGGCACGAATTTCATTACTGACAACTGTTCTTGCAGCCTTTGGAATGCCACCACCACGCATTCTTACACCTCTACCTTGCCCTCTCTTTGGGCCTGCTCTTCTCCTGCACCTCTCACTGGGCCTGCTCTTCTCCCTGGGCCCCTTGCTCTTCCTCTTCCAGTCGTTTTCTACCTCAAAGTCCTCCTTTTACTGTTTAAGTGTCAATGTAATAGAAAAAAATAACCCCTGCCACTGAGTCTAAGCCAGACTGGAATCAGCTGTGGTTGGCCCAATTTACCCAACATAAATCAGTTGTGTGTCAATTATTCAATTGTTTGTTTATCATCAGCTGAGATATTGTTTTTGAACTGATATCACTGCAGAAGCAAAGGTTTATACTGTATCTAAGTGTAGCAGGGCAGAGGTAGATGTTAGAATGGAGCTAGTCGACTACGCCACCTGCAAGGGTTAGGCCCTCCCAGGAACTAATTTAGAAACCTTGTTGGTCAGTTTAGACCCCTTTGGGCACACAGGTTCACAACACTGAGACTAGACATGGTTCTATAAAAATAAAATGACAATTTATTGACAACAATAACAGGTCCATTATGGACTGCACAGAGACTACACAAACAGGAATACAACCACACGAGACTAATCATATACAAGATACACCCACATACAAGCAGGTTGCACACAGATATTGCACAAGGTCCAATAGGCCGGGAACAGGGCAGTGGGCTCACCAGGGCTAGCAAGAGGCTAACAAGGGGTAGGATCCAGGTACAGCACATGTTGCACAGCAATTACAAAGGACAGTGAAGGGAAACAACCACCTGGGAATCAGCTTGCCACCCACTTTGGCCCAACAGCTCCTGGAGGTCAGGCTGCATGAGCGCAACCACCTGGTCAGCTTTAAGGTCGCAACCTGCACGTATGTACAGAGAGGGGGTTGCATTCACTCAAACATTCAAGATGAGGACAAACACGGTACAAACATAACCAGCAGTAGAAGACAGGGCGACAGCATCAGGTGGCGTGGGAGCAGCAAGCTTGAAGATGGTCAACCACCAGTTGCATGTGGAGGAGGGGCACAGCCACAGTTCTACACTGACAAACGAGCAGGGAATTAGGGACGCTAGCAGACAATGGGGCACAAACAAAACATTAACAAACACTCAGGGTGTGGTTGCCTACCTGAATTGGATACGAGGCTGCCTTAAGCAGAAGCTCGAATCAGAGCAAATGACTCACCGCTGAACCACGAGACAAACGTACTACAACGCAAAAGAGGGAGAGTAGATGTAGCGCAAATAATGTGCTGAAGTCACATCATGCAGATTTCATAAATTTTGGAATATTTTCTTTGCTATTGTGGGATGTTGTGTGTTAACATTTGTAAATACTGCAAAAACAATCCATAATTTTGTTGGGAGGTATAACTTGTTTGTTAAGAAAATGTAAGCATTGTGGAAATGTGTTCACTGACTGCATATCGTGTGAAAACGACATGAAATGTGTGAATGGTATGGCCACAAAAGACTGATGCTGTGCTAATTGTATTTAGAGTTTTGAAAATGTGACAACTGGTTGGACAAACGTTTGTTAGCGACTGAAAAAAACTGTAATACCGGTGTGTCAGCAGCAGGATGAAACTACCAGCCCCCCACCCCCCACCCTTTCACTCAATTTCATGCACCACAGCCAAGAGGATTGGCAAACAACCTTGGCATACACATTAAATCAACAGTGTCTCCGCAAGCAAGTCATTTCAAACAAGTGAGATCCTCATATTTATTTGATGTCACATACGTCATGCAGTGCTGTGGGATTGCGTGTTTTACGCATGTAGATGGATTGTCCTTTAAATCACCTGTCAAGGCATCTGACACTTGTGTAAATATGAATAGGATGACTTATATCTATTCATTCCCCGAGCATGTAGAACTTTAGATAAATGTTCAAGGTCACTTCACACCACGACAGATGGCCAAGCTCAAATATCAGCTCAGTGTATGGGAGTGCATAGGAAACATGCATTACTCTCCACATGTGACCCACTTGCTGCTCAGATATACATGACAAGCTCCTTGTATAAATGTAACAGTGTTACATTAATATATGTATAGACCATATAGATTATCTCAAAATAGCCTGTCTCAAGTGTTCAATTTCCTGTCAGCGTTTATGTTCTCTAAGAGTACATAGTGACAAAGCACTGTACTGTACATTGCCCATATAGGTCATTGTAAACTATGTGTTTGTCAAATTGAGCAGCTTTGTAGGTGCATAGACGAGTTGGCCAGGCGAACCCGGAGGTACAGAAAGCCAGTAATTCTGTTTCATTAGCATCACTCGCTTGCTGCGCTGATGGGCAACCATGATATGTGCTATAGGTGACGCAGGTCAGGCAGGCCAGTGGTGTTCCATTTATCGACCATTAAAATGCAGAGGACAAAGTTTCCTACAGGACAATAACGTATAACTTAACTTTATACAATTTAACCATATCACCACTCTGTAATATTGGAGAGTTACAAGGTATTTGCAAGAATTTCTCACATGCAAGGATTGTACTTGCTCATAAATGTACATTTGCAAGTAAGTATATCTAAGTAAAAGTCCTATCATGTATTGTTTCATGTGCACCTACAATAGGTAATTTCACTAATTAGCTCATCTACCTGGCTGAAGAATTAAGCTAAACTAGTCACCTGTTTTTTATTGCATGTTTGGAACAAATATGTGGTAGGACTTCTACTTTCTGACGCATTTCCCATCTCTGCATTTCAGATGTTATTTGAGATTTGGTGTGGTATCCACATAATGCTGTGGCCCATCTGATGGAGGATCATCAGTTGATCGTGAATAGAAAACATCAGTGTTGGGGAAGTTACTTTTAAAAAGTAGTGTTTGCTCGTTACTCATTACTTCTCAAAAAAGTAACCCGTTACTTTACTTAGTTACCCTCTATGGAAAGTAACTTTTTACGTTTCTCGTTACTTTTACGTTACTTTTATGTTGCTCGACTTTGGGCAGAACCCAATATCTGTTCCTAAATGTGTAGGCCTACATAAAGTTCTACTATAGAGGACATAACAGGTATTTCTTTTGTGGTCTTTATTATAAAAAAAATGCCACAAACAGAGCACTTGACAAGAAAACATTGGGCTTATAGGCTTCAACACCACCACTAAAGCCCCATGAAACAATATCAAATAACATACAGTAGCCTCAATACATCTTCGGCATATAGGTGAACACAAAATATATGAGGGCTTATTTTATAGCCTTATGCTCTTTCATTAAACAGGCGCTCCTCCGAAATTTGGTGCAAAGCTAGTGCAAATCATATCAACAGGCTGGCAGTTGAGTTAACGGCAGTGGACAAAATCAGGGCACAGTGTAGGCTACAACTAACACTCACATTCCTCCCCTTAGTTTCAACGAGTTCGAAGTAATGTGAATACCTCCATCACCTTTAGAAGTTAGCGTTGGCTGCGTCTCGCTTGCTATGATTGCTCTTCATTGCCACCAGCCTCTGTCACGTACCGTGGAGCTATGATTGCACTTCATGCTACCAGCCTCTCTCACGTAGGCTGTCGTGTGGAGCTTGTGCCTATTGTACAAGTGCACAGCTGAGAAAGCAGCGTCGCTGTCAAATCTGTCCCTGCCTGGGAAAAGTAACATTGCACCGATATGAAAAAGGAACTACGTTACGTTACCAAATTTTCAGTAGTAGTGCGTTACACTACTTTTTACTCGAAAAAGTAGTTACGTTACTGTAACTCGTTACTTTGTAACGCGTTACACACAACACTGAAAAACATGTAGTTTACACTTTGAAATGATGATTCTCACCTAATGGCATTCTGTCATGCCGCGACAAAGAGGCATTGAAGTTTTGGCAAAAATTCACTGCGGTTGGCACGAATCCACTGGAGTGGCCCTGAAATGCATTTGAATAAAGGCTCCGAGTGTGAAAATGCCCCAGTACCCCCCCCCCCCCCCCCCCCCCCCCCCCCCCCACACACACACACACACACACACACACACACACACACACACTGACACATCTTTCAACTCCAACCCACAAAGAGAGCACAGCACCATGACATGTGCCTAATGTAGGCCTGGCTGCGTGGCAGTAGCAGAGATAGCCTTATCTCCACAGAAGTGCGTGGGATTCCAGCCTTCATGTATGCCCCAACATCAGCTCAGCCCCAACCCCTCAGTTCTCTGATAAGCATTGCAGAATACCATAATCAGTCTCACCTGAGAGAGAGAGAAAGAGAGAGCAAGAGTTATAGGTGCAGCTGACTGGATTGTCCAGGGGTGGCTGTTTGTTGCTAGCCCTCGAAAAATCCAAACTCATTCACAAAGTGAATAGAGTCTGGTGACTCTCGATCGCAACACTTGACAGGCACTAACTTTGAAATCATTGGTCCAGCCTTACCAATCACATTGATCGGAGATTCCTAATGTTACTTACTTTGCCTGAACTTTACAAACTGACAATAAACAGCATCAACTGTCAGGAAACAATGTATGTGGGTCTACCTTTGCTGTAAATAAAATTTTCCAACTGCATTTATTGATGTTCTCTCATCGCTGATTGGCCTGACATTTTTCTTGTCTGAGGGAAACAGTTATGAACTATGATGTTCCAGACTACATCTCCCTGAAAGAAGATGGGGCCAGGCTAGTTTGTTGCGGCATGGCCTTGAATCTAAGATGAGAAACCCTGGGAATTAGAAAACAGTGATCAGTAGACTCTCCAACAAAATCCCATAAGGCAATCAAAGGCTATAGAACAATGAAAGCCTACTCCACTGAGAATTTCATCAATGCAAGAAATCTTAGTGCATTCCTGTCGGTTTTTAATCACTCCTCTCCCAGAACACCGTCTCATCCACTGAATATGCATATACCTGTACATGTATAATGGGAGTGCATAGGCTGAATATGCACTGCACTGAATATGCATATACATGCTTAAGTGGGAGTGCATAGGCTGAATATGCAGATGTTTGGGAATTTTTATGAATCTTCTGATAAATATGGATGTGTTTTCACCCATGTTCACTGCATACATGAGATGCTAGGCACACCAAAGGCGCCAGCCGCCGAGCGTCTCAGTCGCATGAGCTGTAATTGGGAAACCTCACACTCCGGGGGAGTGCGCAGAGGAGCACATTCAGTGCCACGCACTCTCCAGCGTGTCTCAAACAGGGCACAAAGTCCTCAGACCCCTCCTCACTCTGAAGGAGCGAAGCAAATTGATTTGGCTTGTTGAAACCCACAGACATAGTCCGAGGAATTAGTAGCTTTAGCAAAGTTCTACATGGACGACTCATAGTCACATATTCTGTTCATAACTTGCTAACCAGTCACAGTTTAGGAGAAGCACTACTAGCAAGTTAACTCGCCACGTCATCCATTAATTTCCTAGCCAATCACAGTCGATTCAGTCGCATTACCTACACCTCCCATTCATTCAATTAGCCTACTACAAACCAATAGGAAGTGCATGCTCTTCTTAAAAACTTCTGTCTAACTCACCTCCTTCTACTTTCAGTAAGCCGACTTCGACATCTTCACCACCACCCCACCGCCACCAGTTGGTCCCTGTCTCAAGCTTATGCTCCTCACCCCTGTCACGGTCTATCGGCAGGATCCGATATCCCCGTACTGCTTACCAGTCTACAGAAGAGGGCATACGCCAAAGACTGTTTAAATATTCAGCTGTTATGTATCTTATTCTACGTGCTGAAGGTGTTGTTCATCTTGATGCTGCACCACCCCAGATTTGTCGGGCCATTGTTCTTGAAGTTGCATGGCTGGTTTTCTCGGCTACCCGCTGTATAACTATGCTAAGTAAACGATTTGCCTATTACAAGTTTGTTTACCATCAAATTGGCTTCGTAAGTGAAAATCTTGCATAGTGTACCTTTAAGGCAGAGCGGATAGTGTAATGATACTCAGCAGGACTTCAAGTAGGCCATCACATTAGCTCTCTGCTAACCGTCTAAAAGGACACCATAATAGCAACACAAACCACTTTTATATTACATTTGTAACATTGCATTTGTCTCAACGTAATTGAGCGCTGAACTATATCAGCAGGGTAATGAAGTAACCTTTGAGGTGCCCTTTCCAAAGGCCTTTGGTAGTGTCTGTGGTAGTGTCTCCCTACTGTTCCTAATCAAAACAAAATTAATACAAACTGTCATTGTAAACTAGTTGACTGACCAGATGAGGTCATACATTGTCAGCAAATACATTCAGACTGTACAGATTGCTTTTGTGTTGGGTCTATGTTATGTACCTTAGCTAAGGAGATAAAGTTTTTTTCCCCAGGTGTTTAATCATTAATTAGCACTGCAATGTTTTTGAACCAATGTTTTTAAATGTTAAAAAGATGAAACCCATACAGTACATGCTCCATTTCACTCTAGGGCCCTTATTACAAATGAACCTAATCCACTGAGTGTGAAACTCTTCATGGCAAACCCTATTGAGGAGTGTCCATAAAAAAAGTCAGACAGTGGATGAGGTCACAGTGAATTTATGAATCCCGTTTTATGGCGTTGTGAAATTGGTTTCCCCATTACTCATTAACCTGTGAAAGAAGAACCACGATAACCAATCAAAGAAGGTTTCTGCGACACACAGATCCCTTTAAAAGGAGACTGGAGGCCAGTGTTAAGAGGCAGACACCAACAGTGACAACACTTCAGGAGCCACTTCATCAGAAAGGAACAAGGACACCGCTAGACTCCCGAAAAAACAACAACATGAAGACCATCTTTGCCGTCTCTCTCCTGATCGCTGCACTCTTCCTGGCCTCAGACGCTGTCCAAGTCAACGTAAGTGCCTTGCACTCAAACTTTTCGAGTAGCCTACAATCAATGAGGCCTCTTTCATCTGTCATAAATGTTAGATTAGTGGCCTATTGAGCTGCGTGGTCAGTACTAAACCACAGGAACCGCTCTTCTTGCATCCTAATTTTGCCACAAGTTGATTGTGGTCAGAATACAAATAGCGCACCTCATGCCCTCTGGCCATTCAGAAAGCCACTGCTTGATAACTCCCGCTCAGCTTGCAGCAATGTGTAATGAATGTTGGCTGGTATGACACAGACAGATGGGTATATCCCCTGGCAAGAGAGCCAGCAAATGAACTGCCATCACAGTCAAGCTCATTTTCTATCCCCTCAGGATGGCGGTGACAGCTTCTCTCTCGAATCGGTCAGGGTGCTCCAGGAGTTGGCAGCGCCGCTTGCCGGGAAGACCATGAAGGCAAGCCCCCGTGTGTACAAGACCGGCTACAGCGCTGTCTGCGCTCACCCGACGCTGCCCCAGGAGTTTGTCTCCTTGTGCCAGCAGGAAGGAGCCGCCATGCGACTCGCCAGACTGAGTGAGTAATGGGGGAAAGCTATGTGTGTGTGTTGGGGGGGGGGGGGGTTGCCAAGGGGTAGCTTGGCTGTATCTATGTAGTGTGACCAGTGAACAAAATAGGCTACAGATGAGATTATATGGTATGTAGAGAATTAAGTGCAGCTAGAATCAGGCGTGAGTTAAAGTACCAAGTGAAAGACATGTACAATGTCCCTACAATGGATAGGGGCTGCAGAATTACATAGTATTCATTCTAAAAATTCAACTGTTAAATATATTATTATTATTATTATAGAAATTATTACACATTTATTACATATATGTATAGTATTATTACGTTTTTATTTCAATGACATGCATATTACGAGGCTATAAATGATGGTATAATCATGAAATAGCATTTATAAGGCTGATGTATTCAAAAGATATATTTAGAAGATGTACTACTATAAATGGAGTGTGAGTGTGAGTTAGGCAGGTTTTAGTTATCAGAGGTGTTAGGAGAGAATGTACTCTCAGGAGAGGTGCACGTTGTTAACACGCTTAAATCCATAAATAAATCCATAAGCTCTTAAAGTTCTTCTGTTGAATAATCCCTATATGTGTGTGTGTGTGTGTGTGGTTCTCTCCAGGTGCTGTGCCAATGGATGTGTGTGAGATATGTGCATTCGTGGCCTGCACTGGCTGCTAATGGAATCCTCTCCCACCCACCGGCTGACCAGGAGAAGCAAGCCCTCGCCATGTACAATCTGGACCTAAAGATCTGCCTCGATATCCCTCCTTCCCTGACGACCACCGCAGCGAAACATCCGCTGCAGACACACTCACTCTCACACTTCTCAATGTGTTATTTACTTATCGACTTCCTCTCTCCTTACTCTCTCATTTGAGTCTCACAAGTCACCAAAGCCAAAGTAAGGGAGCAGTTGCTGAATTCATATTTAAGCGAAGAAACACCGCAGATCCTAAATTTAGGGCAAAACTGCTTAGAAACTGTTACTCTTTCACGGCAAGTTCAGGACACCACTTTTTGTTTTTGTTTCTTTTGTTTTGTTACAAGCTAATATAGTTTATTTAATTTACAAGTATTTTTCTACAGCGTTGTTTACTGTTTTGTACGTTCATCTCTGCCTTTTGTGTTTAATAAACTGCTTTTGAAGTAATATGTGCCAATTGTGCATTATCAAAAAGCATTAACAACTAAAATGCATGATTCATATCTACATTTATATATCTCATAATAACTGCAGCAACAATGGGGCCTAATATACAGTATCTCTAATCCAATATTTGATTTAAACTGACGTGAACAACCCTTCTTGACATTTACAAGCCTCTCCTGTTGTAAATCAGAAGAGAGTGTGTGTGTAAGTACCTTGCATGTTTGACTTTCTAATCAGAAATGTCAATGGGTTCAGTAGCCACCCCAGCCAGTGCTTCCAGTGCTACAGGACATTAATTCTCCACACCAACGAGTTCAGCTCATCTGGTTTGGTAGACAGAAGACATTCTTAACCAGTGATAGCATTTATCAACATCACAGCCATCTCTGTTTCCTGAGAGCTAGGGTGATATGCAGTAGGGTGGGGGCAGCCGTGGCCTACTGGTTAGCGCTTCGGACATGTAACCGGAGGGTTGCCAGTTCAAACCCCGACCAGTAGGCACGGCTGAAGTGCCCTTGAGCAAGGCACCTAACCCCTCACTGCTCCCCGAGCGCTGCTGTTGTTGCAGGCAGCTCACTGCTCTGGGATTAGTGTGTGCTTCACCTCACTGTGTGTTCACTGTGTGCTGAGTGTGTTTCACTAATTCACGGATTGGGATAAATGCAGAGACCAAATTTCCTTCATGGGATCAAAAGAGTATACTTATACTTATACTGATTCTGTGCCTCTCCTCTCTTCTGCCAGACTGGGACCTTGATTTCCAAAGGAAATGCCAAATTTACTTTCATCAGAGAACATAACTTTGGACCACTCAGCAGCAGTCCAGTCCTTTTTGTCTTTAGACCAGACGAGACACTTCTGACGCTGTCTCTTGTTCAAGAGCTGAAACCCATGTCTTGCATACATCTGTGCGTGGTGGTTCTTGAAGCACTGACTCCAGCTGCAGTCCACTCTTTGTGAATCTCCCCCACATTTTTGAACGGGTTTTGTTTCACAATCCTCTCCAGGGTGCGGTTTACCCATATTGCTTGTACACTTTTTTCTACCACATCTTTTCCTTCCCTCTGCCTCTCTATTAATCTGCTTGGACACAGAGCTCTGTGGGGACGAGACCGCCTATGCCGAGTCAAGACCGAGTCTTTGAAGGGTCGAGACCGAGTCCGTTGGTTTTCAAATACAGTCGAGTCCGAGTCAAGACCGAGTCTTTGAGAAAGCAAGTCCGAGCCGAGACCGAGTCCTTTAGGAGTCGAGACTGAGTCGAGACCAAGACCATAAAAACATGTCAGTTTTCATATTCATGATTTAATATCACCCCAGTTAATAATCAACAGTTAGGCCTACAGACTAAGCTATTGGGAATTGTTTAGAGGAGCAGTCTTAACGTCTTAATATGGACTATGCTGACCTACTGACACTCAACGGCAGCAGAGCCATAGAGATAAATATAGGGGTGATGGTAGAAAAAAGTCCTGAGCCTGAACTTTTTTCCCTGGGGGGTAAGAGGGCCAAGATATATGCCCTGATCAACATAATTGTCAAGCGGCATCCAGGGGTGTGTTCCCCTGGGAGAAGATTTTGATAAATAGTACCTTAGATGATAGATTCTGGTGACTTTTGTGGATATAAATAGACATCATTCAGACATGAGATGAAAAAACCCAATACAAGCCTATATTACAGTAGCATCTTTGTGTAGAGCACCAGAGTTCCTGGGACCCTGGGCCTGGTAGGACTGTTCATTAATCCGTCCCTGCTTTTAACTAGTCACTGACGTACCTGCATACTTACAGTATTGCTTGTATAGCATACTGAGACCACAGATACTACAGCCATACCAAGAAAGGTCAGTGGGTGGCAATTATAATACTCAAAAGTAAATTAGAATTGATTAGTAGCCTAACCATTGACTAAAGGGCATGAACAAGAAGACATTCATTTTTCTGCAAAATATGCACCATTTATTTTAAACATGTTATTCTTAAGTTTGTCGGACAGATTTCTTTGAAATTCTGACGAGATGCCATGTGTAATAAGATGGCCCGCATGCCTCGAGTGTCATGAGCTCTCTCTCTGCCTGGTAACACGTGCTGATTGAAGTCTGATGACCTCCACCTGTTCCTGCTCTGCTCTGCCTCACCCTCGTTACCTACCAGCTGCACTGCATTCACCACTCATCATGCCCTCTATATAAAGCCTTGCTTTTCAGTCCACACTTGTCAGATCGTCTGCAACCAGCACCAGTTACCTGCCTGTTTTTGAAAACGCCTCTGACTCTTTGCCTGTGATCCCGGACCCGCTCGACTACTTCTGTGTTCTCCAGCCCCGGTAATCTTGACCTGCCTTCCGTCCCTCTTCTACGAATACCGCCTAGTCCTTGACTGTACTGCTGCTTCGTTTCAATTGCTGTTGTGTGTGTGTTTCCCCCAGGACTTCCCGGATCATCCAGCTCCTGCCATCGCTGTTCGGCTACTGGGGGAACACACACACGCAGACTCTTGGAACTCCTGTACCCCCCCCGGAACCCCTGAAACCCCCAACCCTTAAATAAACTTTTGAACGTGACTCTTTTGTGGTCCTCGTCCTGTTTGGTGTCTGACATCGAGACCGACAGATGCGTAAGGGCGAGTTTATCCTCCGCTAATTTCTGACACAAAGTGACGAGTGGATGAGCGATTGTAAACGACAGATCAGAGCTAGTGAGTGGGGATGGAGTTTGCTAAATATTTTAGAAAGGAAACTGATAAGTCATACAAGTGTATTATTCCTACAAACAACTAGATACAATGTAGACCATGTGGTGACACTGTTTCAGTGACTAAAGATTCATTTTGGAATCTAAAAAGACACATTTTGCGGAAACATGAGAGTGTGCTAAGGAGAGCAAAGAAAAACGTGAGTATTTTGCATATGCTTCATATGAAGTAGAAGGATGAAAGTAAAACTTAGATGCTAAGCCTATATTCTTTAGGGAATTAATCCCACTGATCCCTTTAGTTGTATATGCTTATGTGTATTGACGTTGCCAAGCTTGTTCATTGATGTACTATCGGTGTTGCATTTTAAAATAAATGTTCTATGAGTGAAATTGACGTTGCTCTTAGTTCTTTGGGATTTAAGTTTGTTTAAGGTGACCATTCAGCTTGTATTTTATGGAGCGAGCGTGGAGCAATTTCACTGGAGTAGGCCTAGAATGATTTTTAAGTGAAGCGGGGAGCGAAATTGATTGGAGCGACCTGACGCAAATTTGAGCGCAGGAGCGGCCGAGTAAACAGCCACCTATGTGAGGTGTGTTGAATTGGTCGACAGCTGCTTAATGACTAGTTACCTATACACAGCTGCGTTCCGTCAACGCATGCCAGTGGGTGTTCCCGACGGTAGCTATGCAAATGACGAAGTAAAACCGTAATGTGATTGGTTGCTGCCGTCCGTAGATTGGCTTGATTGGTCGGTGCCCTCTGTCGGTGCAGCAACAGCTGAACTTCTCAACGCGAGCCGCGAACGTAAGCCCATGTAAAGTGAATGGGATGCGTCTCCAGCAACGCGATGCACGCAGCTGTGTGTAGGAGCCGTAACGGCCTCTACACACAGCTGCGTGCGTTGCAGTGCTGGAGATGCATCCCATTCACTTTACACGGGCTTACGTCGTCGGTTGCCGAACTGAATTGTGGGTCCGTTGCGTCACGTTTCTCCCGTCGCTCGCATTAAGAAGTTCAGCTGTTGCTGCACCGACAGACGGCACCGGCCAATCAAGCCAATCGACGGACGGCACCAACCAATCAAACTACGGTTATACTTCAAGTCATAGACCTCTGAAGTTTGCCTACAAAAAAGCTGCTATCTTTGACATCCGGTATCTGGCGATTTTTCCTATGGGAAAATAACATGGGGATTTTGAATTATCGCACCTGTTAAACTCTCGCGGGGATGAAAAAGTCTGAAATGCAGACGTTTTCCTGAACACACTTTTGTCCTCTGCCTTCGAGTGGATACTTTGATCTCCAGTACGTGAAGGCGGCACACTTAGATTTTTGCTACCCCAGAGCTAACTTGCAATGCAACTTGCCATAGGTAGTTAGCTTCAATTAACAACCGGATCTCCTTATATGGACAAAGATGGCCGTTTTGGGTCTTTTTTGTAGGCGAACTTCAGAGGTCTATTTGCATAGCTACCGTCGGGAACACCCACTGGCATGCGTTAATAGAACACAACTGTGTGTAGAAGCCGTAACTCATGCCGTGGCAGCACTTTTTTCCCTCTAGTTCCATATATTAATTTCCTTGCGCAATTGCAGAAACACGCTCCTGGTTGCCAACGTTTTTGACACCAGCTTCCAAAGGGCTTTTCGTCTCACCTCCGCTATCCAAGACAAGCGCCATATATTCTTTATACCTTTATCGACAAGTCTGGTGTCTTCCCCTGGCTTCATAAGTTGCACTCTATGACTTTGGCTATGTTTACGCGTTGCCAGTGTGGAAAAAACATTCGTAGTGTATGGGAAACACAAAAGAAATTTCCATGCGAGATCACACAAACGCGAACCTGATTTTTCCCCCGCAGACATGTCGGTATGCCGGAGCGCTATCAGGCCTGTGAATAAACGGCTCTGACGGCAGTATCTTTGCACCATGGGATGTCGTTTTCAAATAATGCCCGTCAACGTTGTTTTTATGTGTTGTGTGGGTTTTTTATATGAACATAAAACAATGCGTTGGTCTTGACTCGGTCTGAAATTACGAGTCCTTCTCCTCCTACTGTGGTCCGAGACCGAGTCTTTGAAGGCACAAGTCCGAGACGAGTCTGAGAAAGCAGAAATCGGTCTCGAGTCCGAGACCGACCTCAAGTACTACATCACTACTGTGAACAGCCAGCCTCTTTAGCATTAACCTTTTGTGTCTTGCCCTCCTTGTGCAAGGTGTCAATGGTCGTCTTTTGGACAACTGTCAAGACAGCCATTTCACCCATGATTGTGTAGCCTACAGAACTAGATTAAGAGACCATTTAAAGGCCTTTGCAGGTGTTTTGAGTTAATTAGCTGAATAGAGTGTGGCACCAGGTGTCTTCAATATTGAACCTTTTCACAATATTCTAATTTTCTGAGATACTGAATTTGGGGTTTTCATTAGTTGTCAGTTATAATCATCAAAACACCTGCAATCAATCAACAACAATCATCAAAATCATTAAAAGAAATAAACACTTGAATAAATCAGTCTGTGTGGAATGAATGTATACATTATACAAGTTTCACTTTTTGAATGGATTTGCTCAAATGTGGCAACCCTATACAGGTGAGGGGCAGAGGCACATGTATGTGGAACAGAGACACATGGCAAAACAAACAAAGGAACACATGGCACACGACACAGGAAGTAACAAAGACAACAGGAAACACAAAGGAATACAAAATCAAAAGGTACACAGGGAAAACCCTTACAACTATAGCCTATTTACTCATCCACATCAAGGAAACACAATCCCCTTGTCACAAAAGTTTCTATCCATGTAGATACTGCAGTTGTATCCATCAATCAATCAATCAATCAATCCCAGTATAATGCTCCATCCCTACCCACCCATGACTTCATCTGCTTTACACCCATTGCCAGCAGTCAGTTTCAATTTGGCTACATCTAGACTACATCTACAAAATGACTACATCTTTGTTGCAATTTGGCCATAATCTACAGTATTTGCCATTAGCCTGAGGTCTCCTATCTCCATTAGATTAGATTAGATTAGATAGATTAGATTCAACTTTATTGTCATTGTGCAGAGTACAAGTACAGAGACAACAAAATGCAGTTTGCATTTAACCAGAAGTGCAAAAAAGCAGAAAAGTGCAATGTGATATACGCCGTATAGACAGGTGGTGCAGTATAAACAGTATAAGACATATAGTGTAAACAGTGTAAACAGTAGTATGGTTTACAGTAATGTACATTAAATATAAATATAAATATGTGCAATGTATTAGTATAGATATGGATATACAATGAGAACAGATAAACATGTACATATATGTACAGTGTAGTAGCAGTAACACAGAGTAGTAAAAATAATATAGATATATGCAGTGTATTAACAGTAATATCATAAAAAGAGAATAAATATGGATATTTAGTATGAACAAATATGACAATATTTGACAAATATGTACAATATGATATGTGCATAATCCAGTAGCAGTAGTTGTAAGTGTACGGCTGATAAGCATAATAATTGTGCATTTTATGACCAAAGCATGAAAGTTTCCACATAATCTACACACTCTAAGGTTTAATTTTAGACGTGGAGTAATTTTGTATCTGGCCTCTGGGGGTCAATGACATTATCATTACATTTTCCCCCATTTCCTCTATTACAATAATGTACATGTTCACAAATATGCCGTTTTATTACTAGAATTTAATAGAAATGCTTATTTTGGCCTTATATTCAGATATAATACCATTATGAAAAACCCTAATGATTGCTGAGGCAACCATTACACCAACAATTGCACTAATGGACAGGGTGAAGGGAATGTTTTTTTTTGTTTTGTGAGGGCCACCAAGTACCATCATTGTACAATGTCCAAGTCTAAGTTCAAGGTTAAAGGAATATAAAAAAGAAGCAATTTTTAGCTCATGTTTTATGTAGTTGTGAAATGTTCCTCCTTTTGTTGTCTTTATCATTACACAACTTTTCCAGTCTTTTCTTGCCCCTGTCCCAACTTTTTTGAGACGTGTTGCTGGCATTAAATTCAAAATGTGCTAATATACGTATATACGTATACGTTTACAATCTCTAGAAACACTAGACAAAATGTCATGCTTTAGTCATAAAATATGAGGCGCCCCCTAGGCCATATGTCAAGAATATGCACTAAATGCTTACACATGCACTACTTTTTCTTGCATATGTACATGAAATGCTTGCACACACACCATTTTTTCTATGTTTTCTTCCACATGCTAATGAAATGCCTCATAACAAAATGCACAATACCTTTTATGTATGAAGAAGCCAAACCTTGATCCTATGGATTTGAAAAATTCTAGGCCCATATTTAAACTGCCCTTTCTCTCAAAGATATCAAACTTAGAAAAACTTATTCTGTCACAGGTCTCTTCCTATTTAAAGACCTCTAATATCCTTGACAAGTTTCAATCTGGCTTTAGACCACTTAGTACGGCGCCTACCGGTCCATAATGATATACTGCTCTCTGTTGACTCTCTTGTGCACTCCTGGTCCTTCTAGATCTTAGTACTGCTTTTGGCACCATTGACCACGGGATCCTTTTAAAACACCTGGAAGTTGAAGTTGGTCTGCAAGGCACTGTATTAAATTGGTTCAGATCTTGTCTAACTGATAGATTTTTTCAATGCATTTAGGTAATGCTTCCTCATCATCTGTTCCTATCAAGTGTGGTGTCTCCCAGGGTTCTATTTTAGGGCCTCTATTATTTTCTTTATACTTCCCCTGGGCTCCATTTTTAATCAATACACATGACATTAAGAATTTGATGGCTAACATTTTTTTACAGCTAAATGACAACTAAACAGAAGGGATGATTTTTGGATCGCCAAGCACTGTCAACACTGTAAGCAAGGCCCTCTGTCTGTTAATCATCACAGTGTTGTTAACAACCTAGGTGTTTTCCTAGACTCCTCTTTGACTCTTTGAAGCTTTTTCCAGCTGAAAATGATAGCATAGCTTAAGGCCTCTATCTTGGCGATCTAAAACTCAGCGCAAAGCGTATTCCTATCTTACACTCTATCTTACACACTCTTGCAATTAACAACCTAAGGTGTGGTCTGGCGCATTATCTAAAAATCGCTATCTTACACTAAAAAGCATTATGCCACTGACCTAGAAAAACCTGGGGCCGTATTCACAAAGAATTTTAAGGCTAAAAGTAGCTCCTAAGTGGCGAATTTAGGAGCAACTCCTAAAAATAATGGGCGTGTCACTCCTAACTTTAGGACTCCTAATTTTTTTCACTAAAAGTAATTCACAAAGCATTTTAGACCTAAAAGTAGCACCTAAGTCTGGGAGAGCTTAAAAGAAGTCGAGAGGACTCCTAACTCCCTAAGACCTATTCACAAAGGATCTTAACATGGCAGCGCGACGCAATGTGTTGGAGACCCTCAACGACACAGAGTTATTACAAAGATACCGGCTTAACCGTGAGGGAATACTGATTGTTGTGGATCTTGTGAGGGATGCAATAACAGCTCCAACTAATTGCAACAACCCAATCAGTGCCGAATTGAAATGTTTGATAACACTGCGCTACCTAGCAACGGGGAAAATGCAATTATGTAACGCCGACGATTTAGCGATATCTCAGCCATCAGTAAGCAGATCCATCCACCAAACGATCGATGCACTCTGTAGACCCCATACAGTATCATTCGACAGTTCATAAGTTTTCCTTTGGACATTCGCCAACTCCAAAGAAACAAAGCCAGCTTCATGGATATTGCCGGTGTGCCCGGAGTGGTCAGTGCTATAGACGGGACACATATTAAAATAATTGCACCAAGTCAGGATGAGGACGTGTACGTAAACCGAAAGAAAACACACTCCATCAATACGCAGATTGTGTTCGATGCGCACTTCACAATACTCGATGTTGTTGCAAAGTGGCCCGGATCCACTCATGACTCGAGAATATTGATGGAGAGTGGTCTGAGGCAACTGTTTGAGAGGCGTCATGTGCCAGCTGGATGTCACTTAGTGGGGGACAGTGGCTATCCCTGTAAGTCGTGGCTCCTCACACCTTACCTCCGTCCACAAGTGGGACCACAGTTAAATTACAATAGGTAAGTGCACATGTTGGCTATATTATTTAGGTAGCATAATTTAATAGCATGACCACAATGTGAAAGCTTACAACAAATTAGTGGTGGCTCTTGGTGTTGTTGGTTAAATCAATAATGTTTAGGGCTACTGTTCCTTGGCATATGTTTTAGAGCACACAAGAAGACACGCAGTGTGGTGGAAAGGGGGATTGGACAGCTAAAGCGACGTTTCCATGTCTTACATAGTGAAATCCGCCTTAGTCCAGAGAAGACCAGCAAAGTGATCACTGTGTGTGCGCTTCTTCACAACCTGTGTCGGCTAAGGAACATACCACAGCCAGGAGATGGTGATGAGTCTGATGATGATGATGATGATGATGATGAAGCTGATTACGACAATGACCTAAACCAATTTGAGGATGAAGTGGAACAATGTGGACTGGCATTCAGGGATCACTTTGTCCATACACACTTTGGGTAAATAATCACATATGCACAAATGAGTGAAGACACATATTTTGCTGAATTGCAGTGTGTTTATTCTCTTTGCATTTTTTCAATCTTTAGAGTGTAATACTCTGTCTTTAACTGTATCAGCCTCTCTTTTGCTTCAAGGACCCTTCTCTGCCTTTTCAAGACACGCATTTCCATCTTCATCTTCTTTTCTTCCAGGGGTGATGGCCTTGCACCAGCAGCAGAAGTGAGGGGAGAGGCAGGTGGGATTGTGGAAGAGGAAGCTGGAAGAGGAAGAGGTGCTGGGAGAGGAAGAGGTGCCGGGAGAGGAAGAGGTGCAAGGGTCAGGGGTGGAAGACACGCAAGAGGAAGATGACTTGCGCCTGAAGGACCTGGGTTTTCGTTTGGCCTGCAACAGAAATTGTAGTCTGTTAAAATATCTTATAATTTGTGAACAGTTTTTTGTGTGGGTGGGCGGTTTGCACATAATGATATTGTATGTCCTTCATTAAATATCACCAACAACGTGCAAGTATTGTAGCCTAATCATTGCATAAACATAGCCTACCCCTCTATTTCAATGAGCAGCTGCATTGCTGGATCAGTTGCACCCTCAAGGCCCGTTATGCTGGTGTCTGACCCAATGACACTATACACCACCGATGCAACGTGGCTCAATGGCTTAGGTGCTGATCCTCCTCCTTAACACATGGAAAGTTTCACCAACTTAAAAGCATTGCCTACATAACACTTAAAAGCACACTTTAATGTAAGTTCTTTGTGACATTTTTTCCATAAGTAATTACATTTATGACAAGCAGAACGTTTTTTATAATTATATCAAACAATAATTTTATTGTATATATAATATTATGGGCCTACCTGTTGCCATGCTTGCCCGTTTAAAGGCTGCCATTTCCATCCTCGACTGCGATTGTAAAGCATACCACCGCCTCTCGCAGTCGTCCGGGGTCCGCGACAAGAGCGGGAATGCTGCATTAATTTGCAAACAAATCCTCTCCCATGTCTCACGCTTGGTTTGGCTTGATATGCCAATGCCGAATTTCCCTTTTATTATATGTTTTTTTTCCAGCACCAACTGGGCCAGCAGCAGTAGCTGATCCTGCGTCCAGTTGGGCTTTCTTCTCCGTTTTGGCGAGTTCATCACCGACATTCACCTATGACATTACTTCAATCGGAGCAACATTTCCTGCTTTAAGTAGGCTATTTCAGCTAATAAGATGCCAATTAACCAAGCAAGTGTTAATGCAATGTCGTTTTTCATTATTGGGCAAGTGGCGGTTTTCATTAGGGTATTAGGCTACCTTGATAATTGAAATCACGACTTTTCTCTCTGTCTTCCTTTTCAGAATTACACTTCACTGGGGCCTGCACAAACATGTCATTATATATGCATTTCGATAACATTACTATTATTATTTTGTGTAGAACACAGACATATTTAGATGTGATAAGCTATGATGTGATGCGTCTGTGTTATGTTCCGCATGATGACCCTGTCATCTAACAACCAATCACCGTGATCATTGCGAGGAAGCTCGTGCATGAGAATTGACGTCATCCCTAGCAACGGAGACTCACTCTTAGTTTAGGAGTTGGCATTTTTCCTTACTAAAAGTAGGTCTGAAAGGCGTTGTGAATAACTTTTAAGAAAAAACTTCTAGCTAAAACCTTTTAGTGCGATTTAGGAGTACTCCTAGTGGTAAGATAAAAGGCTTTGTGAATACGGCCCCTGGTCTATAGTGAAAGGCGCATATGGAGCACAGCTAAAGACGCACCGTCACAAGATGTTAGCAGCAACTCCTCTGCAGGATAAATGTCCTTATGTTTTTTATTCAGTCATTTGACTATCAAAATACTGACGCACTGTTTGTTGTGCTGCTTGCTATTAAAGGGAATGACAGATGTCATGTTCATTGGTTTAAAGGTGAATATTATGATCATGTTCATTGGTTTGGGTTATGTTGTAACCCTGGTTCTCTGAGTGAAGAGACCATCTCTCCACTCTGTTACAATTTCCATACTGTATGTACAGGTCAAGGACCGTGGATAGGCTTTAAGACACACCGGCTCGCCCGGACACACCCAACCCGAACCTATAAAACACCTGTGTTGGCATGTAATCACTGTTAGTTTGATTGGAACAAAAACATTTTGGCAAGGGCTCCTGCCGTAGGGCAAGAAGAGCGCCTCTCAGCTCCAGGACATTAATGTGCTGGGATAGCCAAGGGTCCGTCCAGAGACCATTGATGCCCTGACCTTCAAGCCTACTGGGGATGCGTCGGTAAATACGACCTGGCGACAAATCACTGGTCCCTGCATGGCACTCCACCTGCGGGACACAGTCACTTTGGCCTGGGAGGGCCCTTGGTGGCACAGGTCTAGGCTCAACAGGCACCTCTGGACCGGGCGCATGTGAAGGGCAAGGGGGACTACCTGCACAATTGCTGCGTCTCCACTCCACCTGGGCATGCAACGTGAGGGGACTGTGACATGCAGCGAAAGACTGCTGTCTCTACAGTGAGAGTGTAACAGTTGCCCTCCTTGAGTCCAGGACCATACCCAGGAAGGCGGCCATGGTAAATGCAGGGACTCTCGTCACACAGGGTCTGTACCTGAACTGTAGGCGGTACCCATGGGTCGTAACAGTGGAGATCAAACAATCAGTGATTACACACCAACACATGTGTTTTATAGGTTCGTGTCCGGGCGAGCCGGTGTGTCTTAAAGCCTATCCACGGTCCTTAACAGGTGGGGGGTCATTCCCCGTACAAATGGAATATGTCACGGAGTGGAGAGATGGTCTCGAGACGATAGAGAACGCTTGATAACAAAACCACCCCCAATGTGGACTGGACAAACCCCTAAGCTATTCGCCAGTGACTATGTGTTTTAGATCGCTGAGATAGGGCTCTAAGTCTTTTCTCTCTTACAGTGATTTAGAAATTCGCATCCATGCCTTTATTTTCTTCAATGCTTGATTACTTTACTGCAACTCACTATATGTAGGTTTAACTAAATCCTCCCTGAACAGACTCCAGCTGGTCCAATGCAGAGACCAAATTTCCCTCACGGGATCAAAAGAGTATATATACTTATACTTATATTTATATAACTGCACTGGCTTCCTGTGAAACAGAATTAATTCTAAAGTTTTGCTTTTTGTCTACAAAGCTTTAGAGGTTGTATCAGTGATGGCGGTGTAACATCACTTCTGTTGACGTTCAAACAAAACAGAGAAACAGAAATTGACTAAAAACGGTAACATCTAACTTTCTCAAAACACATCCAAATGACATGATTTGGATGTCAACTCAACGTATGTACTCCCAATCATCCGTAAATCGATCTAAAGTGCATTTTACTCCGGATAATTCCTTTAAATCCATCCTAAAGACCTACTTCTTCTCCCTAGTTTTTAACACTACCTGACCCCTTCACCACCTTGATATATGAGTTTATCTGCTCCACTAAAGCCTTTAGGAAGTTAAGTAGTGCTGTAGAGGTCTTTCTGCACTGGCATACATCAGCAAGCCAGAGATAGAAAAACAGGGAGCTTTTAAAATGTCATAAACAATGTAAAATCATGGAGTGGCACTCTAAATCATATAGACCATTCAAAAACGTTGTACATTGGTGTTGTATACAGTCAGGCAGTGTATCACTTCTCTGTGTTCAAGGACCACAGTCTGGCATTTTATGTGTTCCCTTTGGATGCCCTTTGGATGCACTGTATATCAAAGCAAATATGCCATATCAGCTTTGCTGTCATCCATATCAAGAGAGATTTAAACTATCCACTTGTGGGATTCAGAGTTGTGCAAAGCTGTAAACACAAGGCAAAAGGCAACTTTTGTGTGCTAACCACCTCATCAGAGGCATCTGAGGCCCTAAAATATTCTTGAATATATGACAGACTTGGAGTTATGTTTGAAGTAATGAAAGAATTGTCAAATGATATATAAATGATATTTCATATATTTATCAGTGTATCTGATTGTCTGAAAGGATCAGTAACACTACTCGGTGGAGCTGTTACCTCCCTTTTAAGTCCCTATGCATGTGTTATGCAAAACCCATAAAGAAACGGGTATAAACGTGTATAAACATAATCTTTTGTCATTTTTCAACTTTGAAGCCAATTTGATGTAATTTGTCACTTAAAAAAAATTGTTGACATTAGATTATGTTACAGACATCTCTGCATTGTTAGCATTTTAAGTGCCACTAGAAGCTCAGTGTGTATAAGATTGTCCTAAAGGCAGGGGAACTGTAAGGTGGAAGACAGATAGAACAGAGCTCTAGACATCCAGGGGGACCATTGAAATCCCATAACTGCTTGTGCATTAAACAGAATTATCCATGTTTTATAATGTTGTTGTGTCCCTCCAGTGTGTCCAGTGTTTGTGTTTACTGCTATAAATGTAAACAGTGCCTGCCTCAGAGAGGTCACATTCAAACTATCTCAAGTTGTTTGTGCTTTTTCTCAGTTATCCATCTCATTTTGTTGTGGAGTCACATTGGCCTAACCTCAAACTCTTTGGTGGTAATGTTTATTTATGTCCTACTTCCCATGTTCCTGTATGCTTTAAGGACACTGGGAAACTGAGGACAGGCAGTTACCCACACTTTACACACACCAGGGGATAGCCATGCACAGGAGCAGAAAGGCAGAAAGTTATGTCTTCAACATATATATATATATATATATATATATATATATATGTATATATATATATATATATATAGATAGATTTTATTTTTTGCTTCTTTGTTTTGTTTTCTTACCAACTGGTCGGTGTAAAAGAGGAGAGAGTTATTTCCTGCATTTTACGCACACACTAAAATTGAAGAAAGGATGAGGTATGTATTTGTTTATTGTCCATTGAAAGTGTCATTACAGTAACAGCCCACACAGCCTGCCATATCCAGTCACCAACTGATGGCAACTTGTTTCCAGGGCATGTGGTCTCTTCATAGCAAAGCAAAAAGCACAGCATGACTAAACTTTCAGCAACCGTTGTTCACACTGAAGAGAAAACACAGTACAAATGCTGTGTTCAACGTGGAGTAGGCTAGTCACCTGCATGTGTAGCAGGATAGGTCTCCGCCCCTTTATCGTCTTTATTGCTGACTTAGCTGAAGACCATCTTGCTAATTACCAGGTGGCACCAGCCACCTTATATCTAGGCAGCTGACTGCATGTCTCCCAATTCTCCACCTGTTGCGGAGAACCTACTTTGTGGTAGTGGTGTGGGAGCAGCAGGCTGTTTGGGCTGGTGCTGTCCTGTTGGGTGTTTGAGGAACAATCCTGAGGTACTGTAAGAGATTATTGAAATCTGCATGATGTGACTTCAGCACGTTATTTGCGCTACATCTACTCCCCCTCTTTTGCGTTGTAGTACGGTTGTCTCGTGGTTCAGCGGTGAGTCATTTGCTCTGATTCGAGCTTCTGCTTAAGGCAGCCTCGTATCCCATTCAGGTAGGCTACCTCATGGGCGGATTATGAACTTTTGGGCCCCTGGGCCTGGATTCCATACAAGGCTTTGGCTTCAAGGCCCCCTGACTCCTTGGGCCCCTGGGCCTGGGCCCGGTAGGCCCGTGCAGTAATCCATCCCTGGGCAACCTCACCCCGAGTGTTTGTTAATGTTTTGTTTGTGCCCCATTGTCTGCTAGCGTCCCTAATTCCCTGCTCATTTGTCAGCGTAGAACTGTGGCCGTGCCCCTCCTCCACATGCAGGGGACAACGGTACTTCAGCGAACCCGGAACTGGTGGTTGACCATCTTCAAGCTTGCTGCTCCCACGCCACCTGATGCGGTCGCCCTGTCTTCTACTGCTGCTTATGTTTTCTGTTTGTACCGTGTTTGTCCTCGTTTGTCCTTAAAGCTGACCAGGTGGTTGCTCTCATGCAGCCTGACCTCCAGGAGCTGTTGGGCTAACGTGGGTGGCAAGCTGATTCCCAGGTGGTGGTTTCCCTTCACTGTCCTTTGTAATTGCTGTGCATCAAGTGTGTGCCGTGTTCACCTGCTGTGCCTGGATCCTACCCCTTGTTAGCCTCTTGCTAGCCCTGGTGAGCCCACTGCCCTGTTCCCGGCCTATTGGACCTTGTGCGATATCTGTGTGCAACCTGCTTGTATGTGGGTGTATCTTGTATATGATTAGTCTCTTGTGGTTGTATTCCTGTTTGTGTTGTCTCTGTGCAGTCCATAATGGACCTGTTATTGTTGTGGCAATAAATGGTCATTTTATTTTTACAGAACCATGTCTCTAGTCTCAGTGTTGCGAACCTGTGTGCCCAAAGGGGTCTAAACTGACCAACAAGGTTTCTAAATTAGTTCCTGGGAGGGCCTAACCCTCGCAGGTGGTGTAGTCGACTAGCTCCATTCGAACATCTACCTCCGCCCTGCTACACATGGATTGGACCAGCTTTCCTGGTCCAGAGCTCTTTCAGACTCTCTGTGGTCATAAAGCACAGGTACTATAACCTGTGTCTGTATGAGTAATAACTCATGAGTAAAACTACTGCATAATAATAACTATAATGATAATAAAACTGTACTCATCCATTGGGAACTTCTTTTTAGTATGTATGTAGATTATATAATGTTTGGCTAAATAGTTGGTTCTATGAATTTGTGGACACAAGCGTCAGATGACCCATGATGTCTTATCGAGCCAGATAACAGGCTATTAAAAAAGACAGATTTATTGGATACTTTAAAATTATTCCTTAGACGTGACATGTTAATCACACACCTGTGCTTCGACCTGTGCTTCGATTGTCAAAACAAAAGGATCTTGTTAAATAACTCCCAGATCCTCTTTTGTTATCTGCAATCTCTCAGGTGCCTCCAGAGCTTGGGACCAGCAGCCTCCAAAAGGGTAATAGGTAACTTAGTAAGCTGCCCCCACCACCTTTATAAATGGCCTGCGTACATGGCAAAGTCACACTTCTTTGTGACCACTGCCAGCCACCCTCTACAGCTGTCCAGCAGGACTCTGCAGCTTCGAGACGACATGAGAGGACTCCCCGTTTTTGTTCTGCTGATGCTCGGCCTTCTGGGAGACTCGCTTGGCGTGACTGTCTCAGTGAGTACACGAAACGTTTCACACGTTTAGCCCTTCGCCCACACTCAGCTGATTAAGATCCCTCGTAGGCTAAACAGGGTGCGGGAGATAAAGTGGCTTGCCAGTATAATTGATTTTATTATATTCCCTCATGAAGACGCTTTATCAGCTGCAGATGCTATTTCACCTTGGTGATGAGGATAATCTTTTTCAAACTGAAGAGAGTAAATCATTTACTAGCCTTTAATCCAGATGAGGATGTTGAAAGTGTCTTAGGACTCCTGAAATTCCCCCTGCAAGCAACAGGCTATAGGCTGATTCTTGTGCCCTGTTTAGGATAGTAGAATCCGGTAGGACTTGTGAGAGTATGTGTGTCATTGCTCATTATGCCTGTTAGATACACCACATAATATGCAGATAAATAGCTGACTAAGGTCATGTGTATTTGCAAAGGTCATCAGTGTTAAACATTAAAGTTGATGATCAAACAATACATTTCCTCGTCTGGTTTACAAGGAAGGCTCTGGGTGTTTTCTGGTTAGTTTCTGGACAGGGGAAACCTTTCTAAATTTTCAGCAACTACGTAGCATGACCATTCAAAGGTCAAAACTTAATCAGTCACTATTATTAACAAGTGTTTCTTCAACTGATTCAGCCATGGTACATTAAGCATATTTTTGCTTGGAATGTTTAATAATGGATTTCTGACCCAAATCTGCCTTTAGGATAGCCTGAAAAATCCAGACCCTGATAATCTAGAAAGATTAAGGGTCTGGCAAAGAACAATGTAATGGCCCAACCCGATGGGGCGGCAACAAGCATGACTCAAAGATGATGTGCTACTTATGCAGTTGATTTTTTTTTTTTCACACTCTGTTTTGTCTGTATCTGATAAGACAAACTTAGTTTCAGTGGCTTTCTTGTTATCATTATCTCAAACTCTCTGACCTCCACTAGAGAGATGTTTTCCATTTGAATAACTGTTTGGCCCTCAATAAATGTATGCTCTTGTGACATCAGTTCACACCATTCTGATAAGGAGCCTGTGTACCAGTGTGGATTGTGAATGGACCCTTTCAAGAGAGTTCCATTATCAGCATCATAGTTGGCCCCACAAGACTTCCTTTTTAACATTCCATATGTTATCTTAATGTAGAGGAAGTAGATTGGGGCCCAAATAGAACGTTCAAGCATTGTTTTTGTTTTTATTGATGAAAGGGTCTTATAGTTGTTTTTACCGTCTTCTTATCCGCACTTACTTTGTTTTTTTCTTTCACTCAGGATGGAGATGGCTACAGCTTCTCCCTGGAGTCAGTGAAGGTGCTGAAGAGGCTGATGGAGATGGAGGCGATGGAGAGGGAGATGGAACTGGAGGCCCGTGTTAGCGGCCGTATGGTCCCCCACCGTCTCGCACCCGCACCCGCACGACCGCTCTGCAGCAACCCCACCCTGCCACAGGAGCTGAAGCCCGTCTGTCTGGACCCCGAGTCGAACGAGGTCTTCGCCAGGTTTGGTAGGTGTCCTGATGTATGAATGAATGACCGTACAGGGAAAAGTTGAGAGTTGCTATATACAGAGGTAATTTAACCCACTCAGTGTAACTTTTCAAAGACAGGGCTGTTTTACAAGTAGTTTGGTTTGATTTTATCTTGATTACATCCTCTAAAATGATTTGATATCACTGCACCAGTATATCTGTGATAAGTGATTCAGTTCATCTCTGATTTACTACACACACGCAGGGATGGAGGGTTCACAGGAAAGGCTAATGTCTAATGCCTTTCAATTTAATGCTTAACTGAAGAATTTTCCTATAGATTTGATTAGGTAGGAAATAACAAACTCCAGCGCTGAGATAAACTGGAATTATGTTCTGAGCGATGCAAACTGAATGTTGTGTTCCACTCAGAAGACCACAGGTAATTACATTTTCCTTCCGGCACATTTCTTCATCAGGTATGCCCAGGGGATTAGAGAGTACAACAGATAGGTAACCTTGAATTTATCTGTGATCTGCTGCTACCCCACTGCACTTGAGTTGATTGATACTTTTGCTCTCACAACATGGGCATTCATCACTAACATTCTGAGTTAATTCAGTGCTTGGAACCTAGATGGAAGTCTGGAGTTTGCAAAGGAAATAGAAAGGGATCTGTGTAAAAATGAATATAAGCTGGTGCTGTTAACTATAATCAGTCAAGCCAATATGAACACTCTATTTTCATTATCAACAAACCTCAAAACATCAATGGTTCATGAGATGTTCATGTTACAAATTATGCTTTCCGGACATCAGGACCCAGCTAACAAACATAATTAAATGCATCAGTGAGCATGACCAAACTTAACATCAGAATTACCAATTATAAAGTACAGTACCCTCCAGAATTATTGGCATCTCTGCTAAAGTAGACTAAAAAGAGGAATATAAAATCATCTTTTGGAAATTGATCTTAATGCCTTAAGTAAAAAAATGAGGAAATATCCTTTTAGGATACCAATTTTCTTTGTGAATGAATAATGTATCATAAATAAATAAATGTTCTTCCTTAAAATATAGGGGTCATAAGTATTGGCACCCCTATGTTAAATTCCAATAGAGGCAGGCAGATTTTTATTTTTAAAGGCCAGTTATTTCTCTTTCATTCTTAATAAATAATTTTGATTTGCACACACCTTTTTTTTTACTTTTAACTGAGACATGGTTAGATCAAGCAAACAGTGCTACTACTCCTATCGAATCAGCTCCCCCAAATTTCAGTTTTTGAGTGCTACCAGAGCAAATAAAAGAGGTGGGGGGATAGCCACAATTTCATCAAAAGACATCTTTTCAGTGCAATCAGTCATCATTCTTTACTTCATTTGAATGTCTGTGTGCACGCATTAAGTATTCTCCTCAGATTTTATTAGTGATTATTTACAGGTCTCCAAAACATTCAGCTAAAGTCTTTCTTGAAGAGTTAGGTTAACTGTAATCAGTCATTTGCATAGAGTTTGACTGTCTTATTATATCAGGGGATCTAAACTTGCATGTGGATAGTGCTCTCTTTGAGCAAGCACTTTCACAGACGTCAAGTTAACTGTCAGACTCGGTAGAGGACTTATTTGATCACTTTAATGCAGAAAGAGATCTGATATTTAGGAGTGCTAGTTTTGCTGTAAGTGTTGGGGAAATATTATCCACGGGGGAAATCTGAGGTTGTTGTGGTACGGGTAGGAGATTTGACTGTTTACCCTGTAAGCTTGATGCACTTGAAGAGTTCAGATGCAAAACCCTCTAAATGCCACCTACGTCAAAAATGAGATAAAGATGGAGAGTGGATGCTCTCCACACATAGTATACGTTAATCAAATAATTTTACTTCAAAACCCACTAAATACCACTATCTTCCTGGTATGAAATATCGATTTATAGGCAAAAACCTATAGGAGCCAGATTTTAAATGCTCATTTAAAAGAAAAGTGGTCAGACGGATTTGGAGGGTTTTGCATCTGAACTCTTCACTTGTCTTCTATTACAGAAATAGAGAATGTCATAGGCTTACTGGGTCCCGGCATGTTCTCAAAACTACTGTCAGTACCATTTCTATTGCAGGAACCCTGAGAATATCATACAACACTGTCATCATATAATTGTCCCCTGCAGATGCTACAGTATATGCCAGCTGAGAATATGAAAGAGGTTGTTGCTGCTTAAGAGATCCTTCTGTACAGTGTTACGGCCGGGTTTCCCATGGACGCTCTCTTGGCCTTATCGCTCATTTGTGGCTTGCTCTGATGGGGAGAGCTTGGAGAGAGCCCTCGCCAGTCGTGTAGCCCTGTGTTCTGGGAGCTCCCTCCGTCTTCGCTGCGTTTTGTTTTGTTTATTCATTTCCCCTAGACACACTTTGCACGACACTTTGTTTTTATACATTATACTGACTTTACCTATTTATGTAAATAAACAAGTATTTATTAATGCTACGGTGTGGTCTCCCCCATTTTATGTCAGGTCTGCTTTGAGCCAAGCAGTCCTTGACAACGGGGAGGGGGAGGCCGTGGAGGTGCGATGCGCTCTTTTGGTGCTAAAGGTCTTGGGGTACTAAAAAACTGCAGTCCTTCCATTCTTGCAGGGAACATCATGTGCTTTGGTGGGGATGGTGATAGGTATATCACAAATGCTAAAGGTCTTGGGCTATTAACAAACTGCAAGGCTACTGGCAGCAGTCCTTCCATTCTTGTAAGGAAAATCATGTGCTAGGGTGGGGATGGTGATGGGTATACAGGGGATCCTGGGGAGTTTGAGAAGGTGGTTGGGTGTTGAGGGGGATGGTGATGGGAGATTAGGGGGATTGGGTGGCCTGGGGAGTTTGATTGGGTGGGGACATGATTGGGTGTGTGGTGATGGGAAATCAAGGAAGATGGGGCTGTCTCCATCTGCCTGTTGAGGTCCTGGGGAGTTTGTTGCATTTCGCTTTCAGCAGGTATTCCAGTGGTGTATTCCATGTTGTTGTGTCTTTGTGGTGGCAGGGAGTCGACGGAGGTGGGCAGGGGTATTGGTCAGTGTTGTGCTTGAACACGTTCATTGAACGAAAGTTCATGAACTTGTTCATATTATGAGCAAACGTGAACTGAACGTACAGTATTACTGCCTGATGAACGTTACTGTGAACTCGTTCATTCTGGTGTCTGTGAACGGCACGCTCTTTTAGTTTAACTTCGTTCAGTAGGGTGCCAGATTTCTACAGAGCCTTCCACGCAAAAAAGGCCATAAAAAGGCCTTAATATGGCAGCATGCAGGTCACCATTTCTCAAACTATGGGCCGCTGTCCTCAACGTGGACAATGCTGGTCTGCAGAGTGACATTATTCCCGGGGCATTGTCTGATAATTTGCTGCAATTTCTGCAATTAGTAGGAAATACTTGTTAATTTGGTGTCATCAAACATAGAGGCATAGAATTAAGTCGTGGTATGAGCGTTTATTCAATGCATGCGTGTGCATGTTGGTAGCAAAGCTAAGCTTCAACCTATTGGAAGGCTATTTAATTATGAAACAACATTTAATAGAACGACGTGGATTTATGCAACTTCCATAAAAAACAGAGCATATACTATATAAAACACTCAGGGATGGATTACTGCACGGGCCTACCGGGCCCTGGCCCAGGGGCCCAAGGGGTCAGGGGGCCCTGAAGCTCAAGCCTTTGCATGGAATCATTGCCTCAATATCAACAAATCAGGATGTAGGCTATGAATCTGATTGAATTTAGTATTGGCCATCCCCAAAATGCACCAGAATACAGGAAATCACTACCCTGGAAATCCAGAGTTCTTGCGAGAGCACAATGGAATTGTCTCTGCGAGACACTCTGGCAAAGAGCAATGATGCACATTACTTTTACCCCAACATTCCGGGGAACCAGCTAAACTGATGAAGACAGCGCTGCAACGTTGAAGGACAGTACACATTGGTCGTAGTGTTATCCGATTGCGTCGAAGTCCGAAATCATTCAGAGTAAACATGGTCTAGTGTTATCCAATTGCGTGCAGTGAGATTTTTAAATGCATGCTTGTCAGGGTCTGGATTTTCCAGGCTAGGAAATCACATCAAACAAGTTAAAAATGTACTGGGGGAGGACCCCCAACCCCCTCCCACATATACGACAATAAGTAGGGGGCCCTTAATACATCTGGGCCCAGGGGCCAAAAGTTATTAATTAGTCTTAGTTAAAGATAGTTAAAGATCTCCAGATCAGTGGTTTATGCATGATCTGATCCGCCATTTACCATTCACAAAAGCTGGTAGGCCTAGTGTGTTTCCTGAATCCTTACATTCAGGCATTCAAATTAAATGTAATTAAATAGCATATAAATATATCAGTGTATGATGCTTTCATGAGATTGAGACACATTAAACAAATAACACATTTTGGCACCAGGGCAACAAACAATGTTCCGCATAAATTACAGCACACAATCTCGAAGAATGAGTGAATACACCACAACACTTCACACTATATGGACAGTGCACAAACATACACTGATAAGGTTACACTGGATTTCAGACACCGCAAACAAATGACTGTTTATATAGGGAATATTGCACACTGCCCTAAGCTAAGACAACACGAGAACAAATAAAGACAGACATTAAACAGACACACACACAGAGACAAACGGATATTATAGACGGTAAAACTATGACAGGCTGGCCTCCACTGATGGCGCAGCACAAGACAGTCGTGACGCAGACAGGCTAGATTCCGTCACATAGGATACACAACGTACACAAGTAAACAATGAAACAGTTCCAAGCTCAGGAAAAACAGTGGCTGCCTGAACCGACGAAGGCAGTCCACCTCACTTTAGATGGGAAACTGCAGTCACCTGGTTAGCCTACCGTGAGCTGCAGATGCTCTAGTCGCTAAATTCTTAAAACCAGTGTGGATGAGAAGCTGTATGCACTCGCTTTAGTTTTAACGTGATTGAACCAGAATGGATAGTAAACAAGCTGTATACACTCCGATGTCAGCGCAGCTTCTGTATTTTTAAAACCAGTGTGGATGTACTAGTCGCTGTGTACTCTCTATCGTAGCAAAGTTTCTGTGCAGCATGCACCGTTTGAGGTTCGTAGTCACGCGCCCCAGGCTGAGAATCTCCGCTATGCACCACCGACACACCAACTTCCTAATTCACCGTTTCAAACAGACCGCTCTCATGTCCTCTAGTCAGCTGGCTTATTTAAGCGCTGTACCACCTGGTCTAATCAATTCGCACCTGAAGGCAGCGCATCAAGCTGCATTCCCCATTTCCCCCACCGTACCCGCTACACAAGCATCATGCAACAATGCAAAAACAATGAAACTATTGTAGGCCTAATTATATTTTACAGTAAAGCAGTACTCTGATGTGCATGTATTCACAAACTTTTGTGAACAATCTTAGCACTTTAAACATTGACTGTTTTGTGCATGTATAGCAATATAGTATAAAAATAATAATAATTGTGATATCATTATGATAATTTGATGGGGGGTGGGAGGAGGGGGTGGGTTCATGTAGGTGGGCCCTATGACCCCAAAGTATGCCTTGACTGGGCCTCAGGTCAAAGAAGTTTGAGAAAAGCTGATGTAGACGACAAAGCAGCAAGGAGGCAAGGAAGACAAGGTCGGTGAGGATGGGAAAAATCGTACATTTCTGTGCAAACTTTGCCCGCACTTCAATCACATCCACAGCAACATATGGAAAAAAAAAGAACTAACTAGTTCATTTTTGGAAAGTGTAAATTAGTTCAAAATTTTGAATTATGAACTATGAACTGAACTAGTTCATTTTAAAATTTGTGAACTGAACTTTGAACTAGTTCACGTAAGTTCAAAGTGAACTTTCCCAACACTGGTATTGGTACTGGTGTTACAACATGACCCTTCCTTTCTGATAGCCTCTCAGCAGCTTTGATAGGTGCTATCTCCTCATGCTCATCACATCCATTTGTTTGCTGAGATTCCAAGGAGTTTGACGCCAGTGATTGACTGAGTCATTTCAGCAGCACCCATCTTATCTTGTCCAGAGGACATGGCTCGGCATTGTTGAGCTTGTTGTTTATGTTTCTCCAAGGTCTGCATTTTAGTGGAGGCTAGCGGGTGGTTACCAGAGGGCCCCATAGCAGGGGGGGTTGTGCATATCTCTGTTTCAGCCTGTGCTTTTGGTTTAGCTGAGTTGTTGATGTCATCCGCTTGTTCCGTTTGTATGGCTACTGAGCTCAGCTCTGTGCTATCTGGTCTGAAATATTCCCTGCGATTCCAGAAAAAGTTAAAATTGTCAATAAAATTCATCCCAACTGAAAAGCATGTTTTTGCGAGCCAGATGTTTAAACTGAGTAGTCTGGTAAATACAAAGCTTCCCTCTGCTGGGAGTGGGCCACTGATGAAAATTTGTATTCCAAACTCGTATAGGGCCGAGAAAAGTTCCTTGAAATCTTCTTGGACATACAGCTGTTCTTTGTAAATGTAATTTGCTCCAACATGCACAATGATGCCCTTGATAGTTGCATATTTTGACATCAGTTCTACAAGTTTGTTTTTTGTGTCAGACACTGAAGCATTTGGGAAACAACATACAATCATCCTTTCCCAATTTAAACGTCTCACCGCAGTCGCCTAGAACGAGGGTTGTGGGATTAATAGATTCCGAGTGCTGCTTTTTGCCTGTGCCCATCTTTCTATTGTTGTGTTTTGATCGCTGCCTGCTTTGGGTCTGTTCCCTGGGAATTTCCTCTCTTATGTCCCAGAGGCATTCAAATCTGTTCCATAGTTTTAGGGGCTGTAGGTTTCCCTTAGGACCACAAGCCCTGTAGTTTGCTGATCTGTCTGTATTTCTGATATGAGGCCTGAGTTTATTGGTGTTGAGGTAATTACAGTTCTAGTATTACGTTTTTTGTTTTTTGGTCTGGCACCCTGCCTGTGCCAAGGCTCTGTACTCACATTTCCCTTTGTGAGGTCAATGCATGCATCTGCTCTAGTAGCAGTGATATTAGACTGCTGGGTTACATTCTCTGCATTTCCAGTAGTTGCTGTACTCACTCACTGTAACCCCCCCCCCCCCCCCCCCCCATCACCGCTCCTCAGGTGCTCCGCTCCTGACAGAGTTGGCAGCCTCTGGTTACCGCCTGCGTCTCATGGCCGCACACATGGCGGAGGGCTGTTCACTCCGGCATCAGGGTGTTCGATTAAATGTACAGGCATGCTATTCAATTAGTTCCATTGCATTCAATTTTGTTCCATTCAATTCAGTTGCATTTAATGGAATGCTGTCTTTGGTCATCTTATCGTATAGCAAGTCATCTCAAAATATGTTGGGAGAAACAAATTATTTCAATACCATATACATAATTTCTAAACCATGTCAATTAATTCTAAGCACATATCAAGAAATACAGATATGCATAACAAACAAAACCATGCAAAGCAAAGACTAGAAGTAATTTAATTGGTACAAATAAAATATGCAAATACAAGTAAATAACATCAATTTGCTGGGGGAAAAACCCCTCAGGGCGTCTTCTGCAGTGTGTGATTCTACCACCCTGAGTGAGTGGCACATGGAATGACAGCGATTCATGATGTTGGAGCTTATCACCCCTCTCTGGCATGGCATGGCATGGCATTAACATGAGTGATGCTCCAAAAGGCCAACTCTCTCTGCAGTTGGGAAATCACCACTGCCTTTGCAACAGGGGGCCCGATAGCAGTGCCCCCATGCACCAGTGGTACAGCTTACTTCCCCCAGCATGTGGCTGATTTTGTGTGTGTGTATGTGTACAGTATGTGTGTGTGTGTGTGTTTGTTGCTTGTCTGTGTGTGCATGCATGTGGACATGAGGAGCTCATTAACCTTCCCACTGCATGTGTTTGCTCTTTCAGCCGCTTTTATCACGCCCTCCGACCCCTGTGAGATCTGTGTCAATCCAGCGTGCACCGGCTGCATATATTAATGCGCCTGGCGACCTTTGGCCCCCACCTACTGAAGACAACTTCGCCACAGGAGAAGAAGAGCATATCACAACACAAGCATGGCACACCATTCACCTCAAAGCCTTTTTATACCATACTAATGTTAAGGTCACTGTTACTCTGCATTAGCGAAAACCTTCTTTTGAATTAGCAGATTAAAACAAATATATATATTTCTATACTTCTCACATCAGCGTGCTCTGAGCATCTATATAATGGGACACCATTTAGGCCCGTAATGCCGTCGGCAGTGACACAGAGTCACTGAGCCATGAGCCACACTGTAAATGCGCCATCTTTGACACCTGTTAAATTTCTGAGGTTGTTGTACCTGAGTTGAGATGGACTGATGTGCAACTGGATGTGTGGATAACGTGATCAGATTCTGTGAGGAGGTGCTGGCCTCTAGTGTGGGGTGACTGCAAATGATGGTTAGAGAACTAAAACATGATTTCAGTGATTTTCTATCCTATGATACTTTTTTATTTTTTTCTAAAATTCTAATATGTTCTATTCTAATATTTATCTATTTTGTAACTTTTTTTATTTTTCAAGAAACATTCAAGTTTTATCTAAGAATTATGTTATGTTAAATGGAGAGTAGATACCTTGTATGTTCACTACCGATTACGTTGCCATTATGCACTCCTAACATAAGCATTTGTATTTTGAAATTAAAGCACTGTGTTAAAATATGTAATGGGTTTATTGTCCATGTCCAAAAAGTGTCAAAATAACAATCATTTCTATATGCAGATCACGTTACTACTGACAGTTTTATAGTACCTGGACTGCTCTGTTATAATACAATCAAGCAATCAAATGTGACAGCCCCATCCTGCAGCATCATCATAAAAGTATAAAGAATGCCTGATAAAAGCATCAGTGGCATATCAACGGTGGATGACAACTCACCCCCCCCCCCCCCGCAGAAGATTTGAATTTTTTTTTTTACATTTTAACACTTAAATAAAGGGATCTCGGGAATAACGACATTTCAATTACATGCACATGGTTAGACCTGCAATAATGAATATTGAATATTACCATATTATATTATAATAAACGTGCAGTAAGCAGAATTTAAATATGGCTGCATTTGACACCTATTAAAATGACATAGTCCTAACAGTAGGCCTACCAGCTGTTTTGAGTTAAGGCCATGCTTAGCCTAATTGAATAACTTAATGATGCAGAAGATATTTTCAGACCTGCCATCCTTGAAGAAATGTCAGTATTACCTCAAACCAGGGAAAACACATTGCCCACCTTGGCCTTCATGTATGCAGCCAAAAATAGACCAAACAACATAAATGTTGACAATCTGTTTTAAAGCCTAATCCTTATCTATAAAAATCACTGGTGTTGATAGAAAGGGACTGTGGATATCCATTTTCTGGTCTCTATTCTAGCATGTCTAGTTTATTAGTACCTCTTTTCAATCCATTATTATTTGATATTTTTTGTGAAGAAATACATCTATCCCTGATGTTATGTTGGTGTCTTTCTGCTCCTCTCGTGTCTACTGAGGCTGCAATGATCACATTCCAACTGAAGGGGCGGGTCTCAGCAATAGGTGCGTTATGTCAGTCTACTCTAGAAGCCTAGGTCTCGCTTGTTTGCGCGCTAATTATCAAGAATTATGATCTATGGGACATTCCAGAATTAGAGGACATTTGGTGTGCTCTCCCCGATATATCAAATACTAAGTCCAAAATAACAAAAATGTTCACTTAACCTGCAAGTGAAACTGTCATAAAGCAAAACATAATAATCTGCTGGGGAAAAGTGATTCCTTTACATGATTAAAAATACAGATTAGTTCTGGAACACCCCTTAAAATGGGGTTTTTATCCTGTCCCCGACTCCTGATGACCAACTTTATATGTCCACTACAAAGAGTTCCTTATCTGCCTGCTTTAGCTCCTAATTACTCATCTTGACAGCTGCATTAGGGGGCCAATAATGTCTCCCTCGTGATTTGTTTTCACCGTCATGTTTACCTAAGTACGTCTGGGTTTTTCCCAGGCTAATGTTTACCCATTTCTGGAACAATCTCAGCACTGACCATCTCTCTTGCCTGTCATATGTTTATGACTTCATTACTTCTCACAGGACTATGTAATCATGTTACCAATCAAACTAAACTGTCCTGACAGGCTCAGAAACTGCCAATTCTCACACAACCCCAGTTTCAAAAAAGTTGGGACATTGTGCAATCTGCCAATCTCTCTCAAACCCACATTTAGCTGCAAATACATCAATGAAAGTGACAAATATATTTGTATGATGTATTATATTTCATTGGAAATATAAGCTTATTTTGAATTTGATGCCAGCAACACTTCTCAAAAACGTTGGGACCGGGGCAACAAAAGGCTGTGAAAGTTGTGTAATGATAAAGACAATAAGGAGGAATATTGCACAAGCCCACATACTGTAGGAGCTTCCCAGAGATGCTGACTTTCTTAGTAAAGATGACGTGGTATTAGCCTGGCCTCGGCCTGCCTACGTACTTCCGCTCAATTTCTTTTCCCTACAGTACTCTGTCTGGAATAGGTTGATTCGCGCTTGTTTACTTCGGAGGTTGGGCAGCTGAACCAACCAGTGAACAGAGGGCGTCCCTGAGAGCGATTACGTTACCTAGGCATGGTGTTTCAATTACTACGTCCCCGCCCCCGAAGCAGACCGCTTGGAATACATCACCGTAGGGAGCGAAAAGGGCTTATACTTATGAAATCTTTGAGCAAATGTGAATAAAAGGCGCAAATAAGGTTGGTGTGAGTTATTTCAGCTCTTTCTAGTTTAGCCTATTAACAGGAGTGTCACGAACGAAGTCACAGTGGAATAGGATGTTATATCGTCAGCTAAACTTTTGTCATAGATTTTGTCACTTGAAATAGGCTACGAATGTACCTGAGTCAAACTTTAGTTTAGTAGGCTACATGGTCGCGTCAAAATCGCTATTTTTCAAGGCTCGACATAACTTGAAACTTTGATCGAAGCATCATCAGTGTCTACATATGAACTCGAGCATTAAGAACATTGTTCGTGTACACATACTTTACTAAAAAGAAAGATTTTGGACAACTCACTCCTTGCAAGATGGCAAGATGGCAGCGAGCAGAAAAGTATAAGTAAATATACTTTTTTGATCCTGTGAGGGAAATTTGGTCTCTGCATTTAACCCAATCGGTGAATTAGTGTAACACAAACAGCACAGTGAACAGCACACAGTGAACACACAGTGAGGTGAAGCACACACTAATCCCGGCGCAGTGAGCTGCCTGCTACAACGGCGACGCTCAGGGAGCAGTGAGGGGTTAGGTGCCTTGCTCAAGGGCACTTTAGCCACGGCCCACTGGTCGGGGCTCGAACCGGCAACCCTGCGGTTGCAAGTCCAGAGTGCTAACCAGTGGGCCACTGTGACAAGTGAGTTGTTCAAAACCTCTCTTTTAGTAAACTCTGTGTACACCAACAATGTTCTCAATGCTCGAGTTCATGTGTAGAGACACTGATGATACTTCGATCAAAGTTTCATGTTGTGTCGAGTCTTCATAGTGTTTGAAAAATAGTGATTTTGCCGCGATTGTATCAAAAAAGTAGTGGCCCTATAGGATTCCCATTCAAAAGGTCATTTCACCCGAAAAACGACAACGCATAAAAGCTTAAAAGTGGCGCTTTGGACGTACTTATGCATTTATATGAAAATTTGACTTGGGTACATTCATAAAACATTATATGATGCATTTTGGTGAGAGTTACGCAGATGAAACGTGTGATTGTTTGCTGATAAGATGCATGCTTGCTTGTTATGGGCGAGATGCAGAGAAACTTCTCTGTATGACGAAATGCCGGTTGCTAGTGATTGGTTCAAAGCGGTTCAAAATAACTCCAATGATTTTAATCCTCAAACTGTGCCCTCCCACCCGGAAATAAACGTACGCCTATGGATCTAGGCCAGATTCTCTGCGAAGTCAGAGATTAATGAATAATATATACAGGTTTTGAGCAACATATATGCTGCCATCCACATCTTTTTCAGGGAAGACCTTTTAGAATATTTCAGGAAATCAATGCCAAACTTAATTCAGCACATATTACAACAGTATGGCTCCAAAATAGAAGAGTCCAGGCACTACAATTATCTGTCTGCAGTCCAGAATATCACATAGGGTGCATCATGGACTGTAAAACATGAATAAAAAGACCCTAGACTATTGAGCAGCTGAAAGTCTATAGCGGGCAACAATAGGACATCATTTTATTCTCAGAACTCCAGAAACTGATCTCTCCTGTTCCCACACATTTACAGAATATGAAGAGGTGATGGAGCACAGTGGCAAACATGTCCAACAGTGTCCAACTTGAAATGTGTTACTGGCATTAAATTGAAAATGAAGATTTTTTTCTATAAAACTATATAATTTATTTTTTTCAACAATTGATAAGTTGATATGTCTTTCAACTATTCTGAATTCTCAATGTTAACATTAGCAAATCATTGCATTCTGTTTTTATTGGGGGCCAAGCAGCGAAGCTGCGAGGCAAGCCACAGTGATTCTATGTTTTCTTATTATTATTATAACAAAACGCTAATTTGCCATTGAACCATACAGTAAAAAGTTGGGAAATTTGGCACATTGATTCGGTTCAGTCATATGTTTAATTTCACAAAGTTTCATATCTGCACTTCCAAGTGCTCTAATTTTTATTACATCTATGCACTTAACATTTTAACCGTACACCACATTTTGAACATTAAGGTATATTTGGAATCCTTGGATGAGACCGAACTCGACGCACCCCATGATGTCAATAATCGCCATGTTTGACGTTGCGCCATATTGAATTTCATCAAAAACACTTAAAAGTTTTCACAGGTCACAAAGTTTATCCAATTTTCACGAAACTTGACGCAGATGATCATCAGACCATGACTCATAAACGCATTGCTCTTCGGAGCCATATATAAAACCTGTCGCCCGTCACGACCAATCAAGTTTGGCGGCGAAGCAAGGCTTTCGCATATCAACACCAAACTCAGTACATGGTCTCAGGATCCAATTAGGAGGAAGCTCAAGAAATTTGGTGCATTTTGACCACTGTGTGGCGCTATAATCACAGGAAGTATAGTCATATTTCAGCAACGCTTTGACATATAAAAACTAAAGTCAGTACATGGGGTCAGGACCCAATAAGGAGGAGGCTCAATAAATGTAATGACCTTTGACCACTAGGGGGGCGCTATAATCACAGGAAGTGGGCTCATATTTCAGCAATGCTTTCACCTATCGAAACCAAACTTATTATATGGACTTGGGACCTTATCCTGAGGACACAAAATAAATTTGGTGACCTTCAACCACTGGGGCGGCGCTGGAGTAACAGAAGATTAGGTCATATCTCAGCAATGCTTTCACATATCAAAACCAAACTTGGTTCATGGACTCAGGACCACATAAGGACACACAATAATTTTAGCAACCTTTGACCACTAGGGGTGCTATAATTTGCAACACTTTCTTGTATCGACATCAAACTAGGTACATGGACTCGGGACCACATCCTGAAGACGCTCAATATATTTAGTGACTTTTGAACACTAGGGGCGCTATAATTATCAACTCTTTCTCGTATCTACACCAAACTTATGTATTTGGACTCATGACTACAACCTGAGGATGCACAATGAATTTGGTGATGCTTGAGGTATGCGTATGTGTGGGGGGCTATTGGGGTGTGTGGGGGAGGAGGTTTATCTGTGTATATGTGTGTGGTGGGGTGGGTGGGAGGTTAATTGGGTGTGTGTATAATGTAGCAACATTGTGTTGCCATGACAACTCCTGCTCAACTGCTTGGCCCCCTCATTGCTGCTTGCAGCTATATTTTGCAATGTATTTATTTTTGGAATTGGAGTAGGGCCTATATGGTACAGATGTGATGTTTGGTTTACTGGTAGGCTACATAATGTTTTTGTACTTCTTGGAATTACCCAGTCCAGGGTATTTGTGTTCTGTGTTATCATTTACTTAACACCAACTGAAAACTGTGCAGGGTTACCTTTTGTTCTTTTGACATGGATGTCTGACTAAATGACAGACAAATTACAGATTGATCTAGCATGTTGCCAAAATGACAGCTGTAATATGTCTGTCTCTAAAACATTTGTAAGACCTACTTTCAAGGGTCTTCTACTTCTGCTTTCTTCACTTCTCGTCTTCACCTTTCTCAAATGTTAAATGAGGAAGTTTGATTAGGTGAAAGATCTAAGAGAAACTATCATTTTGTTGTTGTTGTTTAGATGACAAGGTTCAGGGGCCTATTGCACAAAACCAGGATAAGGGATTAAGCCGGGATATCTTGGTTATCCTGGCTCAATTTATCCGTGATCCAGTTGCACAAAAGCGGGATAGGGGGCAGCAGGATATGTTATGGTATAAATCACCATGGCGATTTATTCTGTGGAGCTAGCCTGCTCCAGACCAGGCTAAGTTCCAGGATCTATTTAATCTCATCCCTTATCTCAGTCAGCAGTCACCACAAACGGACACGAATAGTTATTCCACTGCCCACTAAACATTGTTATCACATATAACTAGACCCACTGTCATTATTTAAACGTTTGTGATCATTAATTAACTTTTACATATCGCCATTCCTGACCTGTCATGCGACAATGTGACGTCACGGGAGTGCCTAACCATTTTGCGCGTGGTGGTCGCGGCACTAGTTGCAATATTCTCCTAAACAGAGGTGTTGCTGTTTGTTGCTGTTGTGAAAAGGCTATCGCTACCTACTTTACACCGTAGAAGAAGCAATGAAGCCACTCTAGTTGCCATGGTGAATCAGTGAATCTGTGTTCGGTGGCAGGGTCTATTTGAGGGAGCCGTGAGCGCGCACTTATCCAGGATAGATTTCACCTGGCTTGATGAATCCGTGTCTGCGTTGTGCAACCAATTAAGCCTGTGCGCTCTTGTTTTGGATTCATTGAGCGCAGCTCAGTAACTTATCCCGGATGTCTTAATTCTGCTTTTGTGCAACAGGCCAGGACATCAGTTTCATTGATTATGGTGTGTTATTTACAATCAACTTCATTCAACCTGAACACTTGTACATGCATTGTCATGCTTTAATACAACCACTAGAGGGAGACTTTTTCAAAGCAGTAACCTCACACACTTGGTTCACTGTTTCCTACTAGCTACAGGTGCACCTTTGAACTATGTTTTGACTGTCACTTCCACAGTTTAGGATTTCACACTGTGAATAATTTCAAGCATTTGAAGGGAAATAAGTATCAAAACACATTTCCCAGGCACAAACAATAAACAATTCATTGTATGTGTTTTAGCCCTTTGGGGACCTGCATTAAAGACAGAGCTTACCCTATTGCATGCATGTGTTTTGATACTGCCCTTTCTAATAAGAGACCTGCTTTAAAGACTAAGTCTACCCTAAATTAACTGTCTGTCTGTATGCCAAGGTCTGAAGTCCTGACTACTCTTAGTCCTCTGTGTCACAATGCCTGCATGCCTTTTCACAACGTGATAACATTGTTACTATAGAAGCCCCCTGGCATAGATGGACCTAGTACAGCTGAGCTTCCCATTCTGTGGCCTGCGCCCTGCTGAGGCAAAGGCAGAGGCTCCATGCCAACAGTGGATATATTAAAGAACATTATACAGCACACACACACACACACACACACACCCTGTGTGATTTCACAAGCATCCTGAAATGCCTCAGGACATTCGCAAAGGAAATGAGTCAAATGATTTCATGCCTTTGGTTTTGATTTTGAAGTATAATAGCTGGATAATAGCAAAAAGAAATCCTTAAGACATGGTGTCTTTAAGGTCCGGAATTCAACTTGCTCTGCTATTGAACTGGAGTTCAGTGTGCTTTGAATAAACAGAGCGAAGCAGTCTCCCAGCCAAGTGGGGGTCAGCATCCTATTCAGGCCTCTGGGAGGATGACTCAATGGGGAGTTCCTGACTCACATAAGCCCTGTGGAAGCTCATATTAATGAAGACACAGCACCAGTGGTCATAAAGGCTGGGGAAAGGGAATGTCTTTGGAAGGTGTTATTGCCTCTTCTAAGACTGGATCACATCATTTAAATATCACATGACATTCATTCAACTGGGTGAAAGTGTGTATACAAATATGATATGCATTGTATGAAAGTGTGTAAGGATACATTTTATTAAACACATAGAATCTGTACAGGCATTTTTCTTTCCTACTTGATATTGTTTTATTCTTGATATGCATGAATTATTTCTGTCCAGTCTTAAATATAGGAATGTGAGCTCACATATGTTTGACTCTAGCTGGTGTCAGAAACTCTGTTGTGTCCATAATGGATAGGACCTTCATCCTATATAAAATCCATCATCCCTGATGTGTATATATACGTGTGACAGTTGGGCCCCATGTTTAATCCTTAAAGCCCCCAGTAAACCAAAGGCTTATCAGGTGGACATTGAGATGCCGTGACTCATGACAAAACTGGGCAAGAGAATCAAATATTAACACAAAAGTCAAAAGAATGAATATAATTTATAAAACAGGAAGGGAAAACTGAAAAGACAACCCTGTGACATTTTATTTAACAAGGGCTCGAGTTGGCACAGAACTGTAAAAAGGCAGCTTGAGAATCATTTACCACTGTGAATGTGATGGAATGAAATGTTTTTATTTCGGACTTGAGACAATAAACCAGTACCCAACCCTTTTACACATTTCCCACGGATTACAAAAGCAGAATAAAAAAAAAAAATGTAAAAAAGCCAGAATGGCATGTTAAAAGTCAAAATTGTGCCTCATATAAGTCTCTAGGAGTCTTGTGGTTCCAAAGTTTCTTTCTCACATGGACTACTTCTCTTGGTGAGGAGCAAATGTTTTCCCTGCATGGCATCTAGGAAGTGGAGGTCAGTAAGTCATCTGGCAGCAGCAGCAGGACACCCCATTAATCGGTAATTAACTCTCTGACACAGAGGTCCTCACCAGGCTCTCAGATCTCCCAACACACAAACATTGCATGCCCAAGTGCAAACACACACACACACACACACACAAGCATGCACACACACACACACACACACACACGCACACGCACACGCACACACACACACACACACACACACAAGCACACATACGCACACACACACACACACACACAAACACACAAACACACATACACAGTGGTTAAAGTGGGGGAACCCTAAACCGACACATACATAGTTTGACAGGTGGGGGAACCCTAAAATCCAGTGTCGGTGCAACGTTGGACAACATATTGAGTATTGTGGTGTAGCAATACTTTTTGGACAAGAATAACTAGCTTCTTGGTCACCTCTGTATACGTGAAAATTAACTCACCATTTATTTTAACAATATCATCGCGCTATATCGTTGGTATGAAAGAATATATTATTAGAGCAGAGGACGCGAAGGAACGCCACGGCCTATAGTAGAGCTCGTGCTGGGCGGTGGCAGCGGCGGGACCCCGGTTGATCACTAGACTGGGTGCGAGATTTTGTCTACGCCCAGTAAGGATGCCACGGACGAGAGGCTGTGATCAGGCTGGCTGCTGAACCAGATGGTCGAGCGCTCATCACGTTTCCGGGTTGCAGACTTCGTCTGTGCCCGGCCTAAGTAAGTGACTGTCGGCACTACAGTACTTGCACACATTCACACTAGCCGTTGGCTGCGCTGCCTGCACCTCTCCACTGCCAAGCTCTTTCCTGTTTTACAGTGATTGGCAGTTGGAAGCATGGAGGCTGCCCGAAGGAGGATGAGTCATCTGGTAGGCTACCTCTGCTTGCCGTCTGCCTGCTTGACCCCTCTGCTATTGTTTTGTGCTGTTGCCTCTGCTGGGGGACAGTACTTCTGCTCGCCCTGCTTGCCTGCCTTGCCTGCTGCTACTGCTAGGCCTAATGTTGCTGTTTTGAATGTGGGTCCGCCCGCGACTTCACTGTTCCTCTGTGTTTGGTGCAATGGCCGGTAGAAGCGTAATGCTACTAGGGACTGGTGGCGGTATTGGCTGCTTGGATTTCTTTTATTGGATGAGACTGTTTTAGGGGTAACACTTTACTTTATAGTATCGACATAAGAGTGACATGACACTGTCATGAACACATGACACTGTCATGATATTGTACATGGACCCTAATCCTAACCTCTAACCCTACCCTAACTCTAACTGTAACCCTAACCCTAAATTGTTATGACAAAAACCGAATAACACTTACTAACAGAAGCGTTATGTCATAAACGTTTATGACTTGTTTATGACACATTCATGACAGTGTCATGTCACTCTTATGTCTATACTGTCAAGTAAAGTGTAACCGTTTTAGGTTAATGAAGCCCTATGCAACAATTTTAGCAAAAATGACCTTAATTATGCAGGTTGAGAGTCGTTCTGATGGTTCTACAACACTTTTTGGGTCATTTGGTGGGTGCTTTGTCTCCCTCTAGTGCTTCTCCGCGGAAAAAACGAATATGAAACTTTCTGGTCGCGGTCCAAACACATCCGGATGTAACTCGGCGGAAGCATCCAATCGCGCCTCGAAAATGTAGTCAGATTGTAGTTTCTAAGAAGACTGCAAAATGGACTCCGACTTGGCTTTGTTGCTGTTGAAATTGTAAGTAGCCTACCCTTGGGTGAACTTGGTTTTTGTAATGGGATTTGATAGTCTCTTGAACAATGTGTTTGCTCGACCATTTTTATTGTGAGCCCTATGTGTTTAGCTTTGTTTATTGATGGCTAGCTCGCTAGCTAGTGGGGGTTTAGTGTAGCACTCACTTGCACCCGAAGCTGCAGGAGGAGCTATGACGTGAAAAATGCGAGCCCAAATCAGACGAAAACCCAGAAACAGCGAAGGAATAACCAGACCTGCATAGGGCTTCTTTAATGCTGTGACTGCTGGACTCCTGAGATGAATTATGAGATGCCAAATTCGGTTTTGGCTGTTTTCATATTATTGCTGACTACCTAACTTATTTAATAAAAAACACTAAAGTATTATTATAACCCTTTCTCTTGGAGTCATTCGTCTGCCCACCACATTCCCTGCATATTGTTAAATGTTTTGCCTGGTCACGTGCAACTCAAATCGGTAGACCAGCGTGACATACATCCTGACTGGACCACTAGTGTATTGCTGTGAAAACTGTCAGAATATTTAGAAAATAACCCCTTAAATAATGACTTCTAGTGAATTATGTGTAAACTAATGGACTAATTTAGACTTTACAAATTTAAGACTCAAGGTATATCAGACTGGCACTTTGGGTCTTTCAAGAGGGGTCTATAGGCATAGCCTATCTGATCAGCATGCACTTAGTTAATTAAGCGTTTTTTATGAGTTATGGTTTGTATATTATAGGCTATACTATGTTGAGATAACCCTGATGGGATATTACCTTGTCTCAATACATTTTTACTTTGAACTCTGGCCAAAATTAACCTGACTCTCGCCAGATGAATTTCGTTCCGCCTAGCTCCACTCATCCATCTGGGACCAATCCATTGGAGTGTTGCTTCAGAAGGCTGGGCCTAATCAAAAAATGCTTGCATATGATTGAATAAGCCACTTGTCCATCATCTATTGACGTGCTACTTCAACCACACACATCGAAGCCAACCCGTAACGCTGATAACAGTTTCACAGTCGCTTCTACGCTATGTCACATCTATGAAACTCCCGCCCTGCGTCCTGATTGGCTCTACCATACAATCTCGTGCTGCTTTGAATAAACAGAGCGAAGCAGTCTCTCAGCCAAGTGGGGGTCAGCATCCTATTCAGGCCTCTGGGAGGATGACTCAATGGGGAGTTCCTGACTCACATAAGCTCCGTGGAAGCTCATATTAACTAGATGTACCACATAGCGGTACAAAATATGACCGCCGCTCAGTCCTGTACATCCGTTCCGTGAAAATAAATCACACTTCAATTTGTCTCCATATTTTACTCCATCCCCCACTCTTGAAACTTTTGTGTATGCTTGTTTGGCATGCCTGAGTGTGTGTGTGCGGCTGCACAGAAAGTAGCCTACTGGTGCTGAAAAGGTGGATAGATTGTAGAATAGCCAAAGAAGATGTAGCATTGTTATAAAACCTTTAAAATCTCTAAACAATCACAAGTAGGGCAGTTCATCACAGTTCATCCATTGCAACTGGATTGATGAAAGGTCACTTACACCTGTAGGCTACATTGTATTTGGGAAAAGCAAAAGGTATCAGCATAATGTTATTATGACCGCCGCGCAGCGAAGCGGCGGTCATATAGGTTTAGTCAGATTTTTTTTTTTTTTTCTTTTTTTTTTTTTTTTTTTTTTTTTTTTTTTCTTTTTCGCATGCCCAAATTTCCGTCAATGATTCCCGGGACACTGAAAGACCGGGGTACACGAAACTTGGTGGGCATGTAACCCCACATGGATAGCATGGAACCATCGTTTTTCGTTTTGATCTGTAGCCCCCCCGCTGGACTGGACCCCCCGAAAGGAGGGTAGGGCAGACACAGTTTTCTGTGAATATCTCGAAAACCGTAGGGTTTAGGAGGACCTTTTTTTTTTTGTATGTTGATCTCAAGGGGCCATGTCAACCCATTCCATAACCACTCATTTCATGTATAGCGCCACCTAGTTAAACACAAAAAAGTAAAAATGAGGTGTTGTAATTGAAGGTATCTGTGACCTAACATAGTCAAAACTGCACGAAATTGGAAGTGTAGGATCATTATGAGACCCTCTGTATGCACGCCAAGTTTTGTGGAATTCCGTTCATGGGGGGCCACACAATAAATTAATTTATGTTACTATACACCAACTGGCCTGTAGGTGGCCGGAGACAGTTTTCTGTGAATATCTCGAGAACCGTAGGGCCTAGGAGGTCCACCTTTTTTATGTATGTTGGTCTTAAGGGGGCATGTTAACCCATCCCATTACCACTTATTTCATGTATAGCGCCACCTAGTTAAAAATTAAAAAGCAAAAAATTTGGTGTTTTCATCACAATATCTCTGGCTGACAAGGTCAAAACTGCACAAAATTAAAAGTGTAGGATCATTATGACACCCTCCGAATGCATGCCAAGTTTTGTGTACTTTCGTTCATGGGGGGCCTTACAATAAAATAATTTATGTGTACATTTAGTGACGTACACCAACAAGGATTCCCGGGACACTGAAAGACCGGGGTACACAAAACTTGGTGGGCATGTACCCCCACATGGATAGCATGGAACTGTCATTTTTCGTTTTGATCTGTAGCCCCCGCGCTGGACTGGACCCCCCGAAAGGAGGGTAGGGCAGACACAGTTCTCTGTGAATATCTTGAGAACTGTAGGGCCTAGGATGACCAATTTTTTCCGTATGTTTGCCTCCAGGGGTCATGTTAACCCATTCCATGTGCACACATGTGCATAAACAGATACACACGCATACACATACATTTACAGTAATCATACGTATGACACATACTCACACAGTAGACATATGTACGCATGCATGCACATGCACAAACACACATACGCAGGCAAACACACAAGCACGCACATACACACACACACACACACACACCCACACACATAAACATAAACTTGTACATGCACACACACATGCACACAATTCAAGAATTTTTCCCGTCATCTACTTCCTGAATTTTTGGTCATTGATACCCGGGACACCGAACCACCGGGGTACATGAAATTTGGTGGGTATGTAGCCCCACTAGACTTTTACGCAAAAATTTCATTTCGTCCCCATCCCCCCGGTAAAAAATGAAAATGCAATATTATTCTGCTTTAATCGCCCCTATCTTCAGTTAAGATGTTCAGAACTGCACCAAATTTTATGTGTATGATTGACCTGGCATTCTCTGGGGGTATGCCAAGTTTCGTAGAATTTCATCCATGGGGGGGTCTAAAAAAATTAGGTTATGTGTACATTTAGTGACTGTACACTCATTGGCCTGTAAATGGCGGTGCACACATGTACACATGCACACACACAGGCACCCACATACTATCGGTATTAGAACGGCCGATACATAATTACAAATTCAGTAGGATTAAAAGAAAGCCAAAATAAATATTCATCATCATCATCATGGCTGCATTTTCAGTATTGGCGATAAGTAGTCGTTTGTCCACTAGATGGCGCATCGTTGCAGTGAGACGTAATTTTGTTGGAAGTTAAAAAAAGTGGGTTGGAAGAACAATGGACGCTTCCTACAAGGACTGTAATTTACCGAAGCGAACATCTAATAAGGATAGGACGATGTTCACATGAAGTGTAATTCCCATTTCTTCTTGAAGCCGAAATAAATCTGAGGATGTTTATCGGACATGCTTGGTTTTTACTGCAGGTACGTTAATCTTGTAATATCAATAAGGACCTAGGTAATGTTACCGTTAGCGTTGGTTGAGTGATGGAGGCCCATTTGATTGATTGCATTTGTAGAAAACTATAAATGCGGTTATACCAAGCAAATTGATAGCAGCACTGTTTGTATCTTTCGACTGTCATTTATTGCATGTGCTACAAAATCATTCTGTGCAATGGAAGATTTACCAACGTTACACCGGTCTGATACAGTTTTGCCTATACATGCGTGAGACTGAGACGCCTGTTTATTTTGTTTTAAGTGCGTGCAGGGTGTGAGAGGGGAATCGATGTGCTTTGATTCCAGCTTGGCAGTTGTCGTCTGTGAAATTAAAAAGCACGTGTGTGTGAAGTATCCAAACAATGACACCTTCATTTCATTATGGCTGCTTTAGCAACACACCTTAAGCTACTGTGTAGTGGGTCCCATTTAGAAGTGGCTACTTCATTCGCGCTTTCCTTGACTAATGGAGCTGCGTGAATGTTATTACAACATTCGCCACGATATGGCAGTTTAAGTCCGCTTGATACTGTAAGGCGTAAGCCATTGGTTTCCAAAGGAGATTTTATTTGTGTCGCCAGCATAGCCTATTGACAATTTATGTTGTCAATAGGCCTACCTTATAATCCTACCTGTAGCTTAGGGAAGCTAACAGCTTTCTATTAGGATCTAGTTTGTTAGTTACCGTTTTGTCATAACTCCCTGATGCATTTTTGCATTTAGAATAGCCAGAGCGTGTATATCTCAATCGGAAAATTAAACAATATCGGCTGCCTATGGACTAGGCTGGGTGAACCCAGCCTGATCTGCCCGCTATTTATTTTTTGATTTCTTAAAAGATTGAGCTTGGTCTGATGAAAGCCAGACTAGCCATGGACCTCAGTTACACAATGCAAGGGAACATGAATCAGCCTATATTTGCACGAACAATAACGGACAATAGCTCTTCAACTTTGGCCCGTTAAAATGTGTATGAACTGTCTAGCGACGCATTTCATCAAGGCCCATTTGGACATGTCAGTTATTTGCACCACTGGTTAGATGTAAAACAGCATTTCGTTTCAGACGACTGTTACTTAATTTGTGCATTAACAATAACGTTTCAGACTACTGTTACTTAATTTGTGCATTGACAATAAAGTATTACATGAACTAAAGATGACTAAAATCTTATGTAGAAGAAGAAACATCCATCCATCCAAAAATGACCTTTGTTTTTGATAGCTGTTGAAAACGGCATGGAACTGACAGAGATGTTTTTGTTTATAAATACATAATAAATAAAATAAATAAATAAATAAATAAATAACATTATGCTGATACCTTTTGCTTTTCCCAAATACAATGTAGCCTACAGGTGTAAGTGACCTTTCATCAATTCAGTTGCAATGGATGAACTGTGATGAACTGCCCTACTTGTGATTGCTTAGAGATTTTAAAGGTTTTATAACAATGCTACATCTTCTTTGGCTATTCTACAATCTATTCACCTTTTCAGCACCAGTAGGCTACTTTCTGTGCAGCCGCACACACACACTCAGGCATGCCAAACAAGCATACACAAAAGTTTCAAGAGTGGGGGATGGAGTAAAATATGGAGACAAATTGAAGTGTGATTTATTTTCGCGGAACGGATGTCCAGGACTGAGCGGCGGTCATATTTTGTACCGCTATGCGGTACATCTAGTTTATTTATTTATTTATAAACAAAAACATCTCTGTCAGTTCCATGCCGTTTTCAACAGCTATCAAAAAACATAAGATTTTAGTCATCTTTAGTTCATGCAATACTTTGTCAATGCACAAATTAAGTAACAGTCTGAAACGTTATTGTTAATGCACAAATTAAGTAACAGTAGTCTGAAACGAAATGCTGTTTTACATCTAACCAGTGGTGCAAATAACTGACATGTCCAAATGGGCCTTGATGAAATGCGTCACTAGACTGTTCATACACATTTTAACGGGCCAAAGTTGAAGAGCTGTTGTCCGTTATTGTTTGTGCAAATATAGGCTGATTCATGTTCCCTTGCATTGTGTAACTGAGGTCCATGGCTAGTCTGGCTTTCACCAGACCAAGCTCAATCTTATAAGAAATCAAAAGATAAATAGCGGGCAGATCAGTCCATAGGCACCCGATATTGTTTAATTTTCCGATTGAGATATCCACGCTCTGGCTATTCTAAATGCAAAAATGCATCAGGGAGTTATGACAAAACTGTAACTAACAAACTAGATCCTAATAGAAAGCTGTTAGCTTCCCTAAGCTACAGGTAGGCTTATAAGGTAGGCCTATTTACAACATAAATTGTCAATAGGCTATGCTGGCGACACAAATAAAATCTCCTTTGGAAACCAATGGCTTACGCTTTACAGTATCAAGCGGACTTAAACTACCATATTGTGGCGAAAAGTTGTAATAAAATTCGCGCAGCTCCATGAGTCAAGGAAAGCGCGAATGAAGTAGCCACTTCTAAATGGGACCCACTACACAGTAGCTTAAGGTGTGTTGCTAAAGCAGACATAATGAAATGAAGGTGTCATTGGATCCTTCACACACACGTGCTTTTTAATTTCACAGACTACAACTACCAAGCTGGAATCAAAGCACATCGGTTCCCCTCTCACACCCTGCACGCACTTAAAACAAAATAAACAGGCGTCTCAGTCTCACGCATGTAGCCTATAGGCAAAACTGTATCAGACCGGTGTAACGTTGGTAAATCTTCCATTGCACAGAATGATTTTTGTAGCACGTGCAACAAATGACAGTCGAAAGATACAATTACAGTGCTGCTATCAATTTGCTTGGTAAAAACGCATTTATAGTTTTCTACAAATGCAATCAATCAAATTGGCCTCCATCACTCAACCAACGCTAACGGTAACATTCCCTAGGTCCTTATTGATATTATAAGATTAACGTACCTGCAGTAAAAACCAAGCATGTCCGATAAACATCCTCAGATTTATTTCGGCTTCAAGAAGAAATGGAAATTACATTTCATGTGAACATCGTAACTTCCAACAAAATTACGTCTCACTGCAACGACGCGCCATCTAGTGGACAAACGACTACTTATCGCCAATACTGGAAATGCAGCCATGATGATGATGATGAATATTTATTTTTTTGGCTTTCTTTTAATCCTACTGAATTTGTAATTATGTATCGGCCGTTCTAATACCGATAGTATGTGGGTGCCTGTGTGTGTGTGCATGTGTATATGTGTGCACCGCCATCTACAGGCCAATGAGTGTACAGTCACTAAATGTACACATAACCTAATTTTTTTAGACCCCCCCATGGATGAAATTCTACGAAACTTGGCATACCCCCAGAGAATGCCAGGTCAATCATACACATACAATTTGGTGCAGTTCTGAACATCTTAACTGAAGATAGGGGCGATTAAAGCAGAATAATATTGCATTTTCATTTTTTACCGGGGGGGTGCAAATCACAAATTAGTGATTATGGGCCAGATTGATGTGGGCCCTTGAGACCAACATACCATAAAAGATTCTTCATCCTCAGTGCCACGGTTCAGGTAGTTATTTAGGAAAAACTGCTTTTTTTTGCGGTTCGGGAGGCCCAGCACGGGGGGGGCAGTGGCCCCACGGGGGACGAAACGAATTTTTTCCGTAAAAGTCTAGTGGGGCTACATACCCACCAAATTTCATGTGCCCCAGTGGTTCGGTGTCCCGGGTATCGTTGACCAAAAATTCAGGAAGTAGATGACGGGGGAAAAAAAAAAACTTTGACAACCCTTCATCCTTCATAAAATCCATCATCCCAGATGTGTATATATACGTGTGACAGTTGGGCCCCATGTTTAATCCTTAAAGCCCACAGTAAACCAAAGGCTTGTCAGGTGGACATTGAGATGCCGTGACTCATGACAAAACTGGGCAAGAGAATCAAATATTAACACAAAAGTCAAAAGAATGAATATAATTTATAAAACAACAGGAAGGGAAAACTGAAAAGACAACCCTGTGACATTTTATTTAACAAGGGCTCGAGTTGGCACAGAACTGTAAAAAGGAATGGAATGAAATGTTTTTATTTCGGACTTGAGACAATAAACCAGTACCCAACCCTTTTACACATTTCCCATGGATGACAAAAGCAGAATAAAAAAAAAAATGTAAAAAAGCCAGAATGGCATGTTAAAAGTCAAAATTGTGCCTCATATAGGTCTCTAGGAGTCTTGTGGTTCCAAAGTTTCTTTCTCACATGGACTACTTCTCTTGGTGAGGAGCAAATGTTTTCCCTGCATGGCATCTAGGAAGTGGAGGTCAGTAAGTCACCTGGCAGCGGCAGCAGCAGCAGGACACCCCATTAATCGGTAATTAACTCTGACACAGAGGTCCTCACCAGGCTCTCAGATCTCCCAACACACAAACATTGCATGCCCAAGTGCAAACACACACACACACACACACACAAGCACGCACACACACGCACACGCACACACACACATACACATACACACACACAAGCACACATACGCAATATAGCCAAGCCTATATTATAGGCTAAGTTTGTCAATATAGCAGCAAATAAAACTTCTGTATTATTCCGTAGCTAATCAATCAGGAACATCAATGGAGGTTTTAGTGGCGCAGTCTACTTCACTTCTGCTCTAACCCCTGTCATCTGATGACAAATATGGCTTATCGGCTCGCAGGTAGGCTATGTCTCATATCGTAGTTACATGTAGTAGAAGTAGGCCTAGTAGTTTCTGGGTTTGTTTGATAGCGTTAACCTTTACTGTTTTTTCTTCTGGCCTAGTCGAAGAACATAGGGAGCTTGTTACCGCTTCAGGGCCGAAGTTATCCGTAACTTCAGGGCTAACTTCCTAACTTTATCTGAAAGTGGTTAGCAAATGAACGAGGATTTTGGTTTTATCTGCGGATTTATTTTTGCATTATTTTGAATATGACTCGCTCAGTCTCAACAGCACGTCTACTTTTTCCACACGCGTCTCAGTTCTCTAACACGGGGCTCTCTTAAAGTAGGCCTAGCTGCACACATGACACTGTCATGATATTGTACATGGACCCTAATCCTAACCTCTCTAACCCTACCCTAACTCTAACTGTAACCCTAACCCTAAATTGTTATGACAAAAACCGAATAACACTTACTAACAGAAGCGTTATGTCATAAACGTTTATGACTTGTTTATGACACATTCATGACAGTGTCATGTCACTCTTATGTCTATACTGTCAAGTAAAGTGTAACCGTTTTAGGTTAATGAAGCCCTATGCAACAATTTTAGCAAAAATGACCTTAATTATGCAGGTTGATAGTCGTTCTGATGGTGCTACAACACTTTTTGGGTCATTTGGTGGGTGCTTCGTCTCCCTCTAGTGCTTCTTCGCGGAAAAACCGAATATGCAACTTTCTGGTCGCGGTCCGAACACATCCGGATGTAACTCGGCGGGAGCATCCAATCGCGCCTCGAAAATGTAGTCAGATTGTAGTTTCTAAGAAGACTGCAAAATGGACTCCGACTTGGCTTTGTTGCTGTTGAAATTGTAAGTAGCCTACCCTTGGGTGAACTTGGTTTTTGTAATGTGATTTGATAGTCTCTTGAACAATGTGTTTGCTCGACCATTTTTATTGTGAGCCCTATGTGTTTAGCTTGGTTTATTGATGGCTAGCTCGCTAGCTAGTGGGGGTTTAGCGTAGCAGTCACTTGCTACCGAAGCTGCAGGGGGAGCTATGTCGTGAAAAATGCGAGCCCAAATCAGGCGAAAACCCAGAAACAGCGAAGGAATAACCAGACCTGCATAGGGCTTCTTTAATGCTCTGACTGCTGGACTCCTGAGATGAATTATGAGATGCCAAATTTGGTTTTGGCTGTTTTCATATTATTGCTGACTACCTAACTTATTTAATAAAAAACACTAAAGTATTATTATAACCCTTTCTCTTGGAGTCATTCGTCTGCCCACCACATTCCCTGCATATTGTTAAATGTTTTGCCTGGTCACGGGCAACTCAAATCGGTAGACCAGCGTGACATACATCCTGACTGGACCACTAGTGTATTGCTGTGAAAACTGTCAGAAAATTTAGAAAATAACCCCTTAAATAATGACTTCTAGTGAATTCTGTGTAAACTAATGGACTAATTTAGACTTTACAAATGTAAGACTCAAGGTATATCAGACTGGCACTTTGGGTCTTTCAAGAGGGGTCTATAGGCATAGCCTATCTGATCAGCATGCACTTAGTTAATTAAGCGTTTTTTATGAGTTATGGTTTGTATATTATAGGCTATACTATGTTGAGATAACCCTGATGGGATATTACCTTGTCTCAATACATTTTTACTTTGAACTCTGGCCAAAATTAACCTGACTCTCGCCAGATGAATTTCGTTCCGCCTAGCTCCACTCATCCATCTGGGACCAATCCATTGGAGTGTTGCTTCAGAAGGCTGGGCCTAATCAAAAAATGCTCGCATATGATTGAATAAGCCACTTGTCCATCATCTATTGACGTGCTACTTCAACCACTCACATCGAAGCCAACCCGTGACGCTGATAACAGTCTCACAGTCGCTTCTACGCTATGTCACATCTACGCTACGTCACATCCCTGCGTCCTGATTGGCTCTACCATACAATCTCGTGCTGAAATCACTCCAAATGGAAGAGGTCCCAGATGGATGTGAGTGAAGCTAGGCGGAGCTAGGCGGAGCTAAGCGGAACGAAATTCATCTGGCGAGAATCAGGTTAGCCAAAGTAGCCTTATGGTCAGGTTTAGCACAGCCCCACACATTGTGAACCAACTTATTATAATGTTCAGTGGAACACATGAAGCTAAATTTGATCCAGGGCTTAAAATTAATTTTTCAAATTGGGGGGGATTCCCCCCTTTAGTGCTTCACATAGGGGGATTAATTCAGTTGTGGGGGGGGGGGTGTACATTTTACAAACTTAAATTGCATTTTCCTTATAGGCCTACAGGCGTCAATGAGAGAACATTTACTGTACATTACATGATTTTGGTTTCGATTTTCTAATTGGAGTAAGTCTTTGTGACAACACGTCATGATAATTTTGATAATGTTTGATCATTGTTTTGGTATGAAGCATCTTTTACATAGCCTAATGAATGCACACTCTAAAAGTAAGAAAGAAAGTGAAAGTAGCCTAACCTAGGCCTATATGATATGCGCTCTGTGTCTGAGCTGTCTGTGCACGTCCGCAATTGATTACGTTTCTCAAATGGAGAACACATCAATCCCATGGTATTTTTTGCCCTAAAATGCATGAAACATGCAAGTTCAAAATCCCGCCGGTAGCCACGTTACATCTCCGTTTCATATTAGCCCATGGGCGGATTATGAACTTTCGGGCCCCTGGGCCCAGATGTATTAAGGGCCCCCCACTAATTGTCGTATATGTGGGAGGGGGGGTTTGGGGGTCCTCCCCCAGAAATTTTTTAATTTGTTTGATGTGATTTCCTGTATTCTGGTCCATTTTGGGGATGGCCAATACTAAATTCAATCAGATTCACAGCCTACATCCTGATTTGTTGATATTGAGGCAATGATTCCATGCAAAGGCTTGGGCTTCAGGGCCCCCTGTCCCCTTGGGCCCCTGGGCCTGGGCCCGGTAGGCCCGTGCAGTAATCCATCCCTGTATTTGCCTAGGCTAGCCTACAATAAATTAATTGAACAAACTCAACCGACAACAGGTAAATCTACTGATTCGGTCATTGAGACTCTATGAATACAGTACAACAAACTTTCTGTCTTTCTGAAGTTTATTTTTGTATTCTGGGGTACAGTAGCCTAATTGCCTAATGTCTTGACAATAGTTTTTCTTACCGGCTTGCTGTTTAAACTGACTGCGCCGATGATGTAAACCGTTACATCTTGGCTCTGCCTAAACTCATCGTGTGGGAAATCAGATTATCTGTCAATAGGGATATTTGCTCAGTAATAGTAGTCTGCATTTTGTAACATTTATAGAGAAACCGAGGGGAAGTTAAATTAGAAATTAGAATCGTTGGAAATTGAAAACACATACAAAAAAAAGATTAGGGGCTTGAGCCCCCGAAGCCACCCCCTCGCTCCGCCAATGCTTAAGAGCCACAGAGACAGACCACATGACCTTAATGTTTCCTGCTCTCATGTCATAATGACCATTCCACTACAGTATAGGAAACATTATGGATCTAATGTAGTTTTTCAGTCTCCCTGCTTAAGACATGACATATCCCACTGTATTCTACCAAAAAGCACTCAAGTCTATTTGCATTTTGCTTCATTTTATGCCAGTGTTTCAACCCCCAAGATAGGGAATATGAATGAGAAACTGTTAATTGGATAAATTAATAATTACTATTTACCTGCTAGGGAAGATGACACTGTTCATACATAGAACAGTGCAAGAGCTAGTCTTGTGCTGTAATGACTTTGAGGCATAGCGTCTGCAGAAGCCGCAGTGTGGGTTGATTTGGCTTAGGTGATGAGAAGGCTTCGATCTGTAGAGGTACATAAGGGCGCATTTCATCCATGAGCTAGTTATATAAACAACGTTCCCTTGATGTGTAGCCACAAGTGTTTCCAAGTTTCAAATATGAATTCTGATGTGCCTTTTAGTGATTTAGATTTGCATCTGGACCTGGTACTGCGGGTTTGAAGAAAGTATAATTCCATTTCATGCTGGTGTGTTGACTGATTTAACTGCTCTGGATAACTGCTCTTGGTGTTGATAGAGGTGTTTGAGCTTTATTTGCAAAGACCAAATTGAGTTTTGTAAATGCAACTGATACTGGGTCTTTATGTCTACAAAAACAGAATAGGTGTCTATTTTAATGATGCCTATTTGCTTCAGAGGTTGATTATTACAGTTCTCTTTAATGCTTGTGTAAACTCTGACATCATGTTTTCAAAACAATTGACAAGCAGGTCTACATAAAAGCACTCTGGCCAAAATGACACAATATTTGCTTGCAAAAGGCTCTTACTCTCTCAAAACATGCAGCAAAAGCAATTTTGTCATTACACACTGGACAACAAAATGCAAAACATAATTCTCAAAATGAGGAGATTCTGCCTTCATTTTTGCTATGTGTTAAATTGCCATTTCTTTCTATTTTTTCTGGTATCAGAAAAACTGTGAAAAGACTAAATGTATTGAATAAAAATTCATTGTATTCATTCCTCCCAGGATGCAATTGTCAAATGTAAGACCTACAGTAGGCACCTAGATAAATTTCATTGAACTACAAATTGTCATTTTTCATTTAAATAGACCAGTAAACACCTGGACTTTTGTTTTCTTTTGTTTTGAAACTTTTGTTTTCTTCACCAAATAGGCAGTACAGCTGCTACTGCTACTGCTACTTCAAATGTGCCTTAGATCCATGCTTGCAACACAGAACAGACATGGTATCTCTTATGGATAATGAATGATTGCTGATTGAAGAATTGTGCAAAGGAGTTTCACACAGGTGTATCAGAGCTTCATAGCCTGACGACCCAGACCCACATCAAGATGTATGGTCTGGGAACTCAACCATGGCAGTGCTCAATCCAAGGGGCAGGATAAACGGTTGTCTTTCAAATTCCCTATGCACGCAATAGGATAGCGCTACAACCCATGAGTCTCATGCGTTTTCCCACCAGCGGAGCTAGTTGGTAGATCAAACGTTTGGCAACCAAAAAAAAATATCTTAACACGAGTCGCGGCCACGCGGAACCGTCGGAACTCTGCCGTCATTATATTAAGCCTGTCCAACGACTCTATACACGGTGTGATTGGCCTGACTAGAGTTTGGTTTTTCCAGCTCGCAAGCCAACGGAGAGTTGCTAGACTACCCTAGGGTCTTTGAATGACATCTATGTTAACTGTTTTGCAAAAGGGTGTGAGATATGTGTGAACCCAATGAAAACATGTGAGCACACTTGTAGGATATGACTTTTGCTGTGCAAGGAAGGTGTTAATGAAGACCAAGTGTATCCCACTTTCTTTAAGCAGGTCAAAGCAATCGAGAAAAACTGTAAATTCAATTATATAAGTACCATTAACATCTGGGTACATGGGGGTTTGGATTCATACATTTAGATCGGACCCTCTGACTCATTCTATCACAATTCTGGGAGGTGCTACTGATTACAATCTAAACACATTATTAAAAAAACGCAACTCCCCCCTCACCAACCGTGTAAACCTTGATTCTTGGAACAATTTCTGTTACTCATAAATGGACATGAGCAGGATGAAACATTGTGACATTGGAGGTAGACATTTTTCCTAACTTGAAAGCATGAAGACTACAGTAGTACTATAGATCTGAACATTTGTTGTGTGGGCTGTGTTTATGCATTCACACATATTAAAATCTGACACTTAAAGTTGTTGGATAAAATTTGCGCACATAGACACACAAATTTGTGACAAATGTTCAAATAAGTGTTTTTTACCTAAACTATTTTTATATGACAGTTTTTGTGGAATACCGGTGCGTTTTTATTTTTGTTGTGAAAATAGAATGCTAAGAAAGGAATTAACCTGAGAGACCGCTCACAAGATGGAGAGAGAGAGAGAAATGGTTTATAAATCACTGACTGAAATTTAAATTTTTACAGCTTTTATCATGAACAAAAATGGGTTAGACTTTACTTGAAGGTATCTACATAAGTGACATGATACTGTCATGACCGTGTCATAAACATTATAAACAAGTCATGAACGTTTATGACATAACGCTTCTGTCACTCACTTCTGTCAAGTGTCGTTCAGTTTTTGTCATGACAAATTAGGGTTAGGGTTAGTGTCATTTGGTTTTTGTCATGAAAAGTTAGGGTTAGGGTTAGTGTTAGGGTTTTGACAGTGTCATGTCATGTCACTCTTATGTACATACCTTCAAGCAAAGTGTTACCCAAAAATGCTTGCAGCATGAACACGCCTTTATGTAGGCCTATACTTGAGCAGGCATATGTAATTAATTAGACATGTCATAGAGACTGAAAGACTTGGCTAAGTGGTAAATGCTGTGAGGGGAGTCCTCCAGTTCTTCAGCATAAACCTGTCACATGGTTACAAAAGTTCTCATCAATGTGTCAACCTCAATGAGTCATTTAAAACTGATGGGAAAACCAGTAACACATGTTTAACATCCCATTAATTCACTGGCCTTGGTTAGGAGTGTTCCTCAGCTCCACACTCACAAATGAATGTGCAAAGCAAGGCTTACAATCCCTGTGCCCTTTTCCAATACAGGGGGACTGGCAAATCCCCACAAGTGACACAAATACCAGCTTTGCTCTCTGAGCTTTGGAAAACCTCACGTGTTACCTCGCTGTTACACAACGTGGAAGGATGTGTGTGTGGACAGGGCGACGGGCGACCTCGTGAATGAACCTGTACGCCTCCTATCAATGCCTCCAGGCCCGGACAAAGCAGTGCAACTGAATGAGGCATGCGCTGAGCGGGTCCTAGGAGACTCTTACTGATTATAAGATAAATAATCTGATTTCATGGACAGATGGTCGAGATATGAGCATATGAGTGCAGATGAAAAGACCATAATTACTAGCTAACAGTAATCACAACAGCCATGCCAGGTACATGCACTGCTAATGGAGAAAGGCCATGTCTGAAGATGATCTTCAGCACTTGCTGTGAATATGTAAATTTCATGTTAGTCGTATTGTGGACGTTGGGGGAAGTGTGATTGTGTGGGAAAAAAGGACGATGGAAGAAAGAGAGAATGATGGAAAGAGACCCACAGAGAATTTGTTAGTGGTTTGGATGAGTGTTTTCTTCATCAAAGAGAATTAAAGCAAGCATGCGAGGGAATTGAGTTAATTGTACTTGCATACAGCTGTCTGGCACAAAAGACAAATTTCGAGCTGTTCTTGAAATCGCACCTGACCAAAACACACACAAACTAAAATGCTTCTCGGCATATGGGAGGAGGAAAAGTAAGAATTTGACATGACTGCCTGATGTTGATTGGAGATATCATTTGATATAGTAACTCTCACATGAAATGCTTTTTAAAAAAACATCACCTCCTGGACTTAGGATAGAAATGTTGTACTGAAATCCCTACCAGTGATCGCCCCCCCCCCCCCCCCCCCCTCTCGGTGATCCCTCAAACTGCTCTGAATTCATAAATTCTCAAACCATTTTATTCTCTTTGACGACTACTTGAAGTGATCTGATGGTAGCTGTGCTATGCCTAACACTGCTTCCCCCATCACCACAAACCCCAAGAGCATTCTGTGTGGTTGTGCATTATTATTATTAACCAGGAAGCCACATCTGAATTTTCACCACAGTTGATGATGGTGTTTCCTCTGTACTGTAGTTCCTCTACAAATGAGCTATTTGCTTGAATGAAATCTGGCTTGATGCAAGGCCATATACAGGATTTTTAAAATACCAGGATCAACAGTGTCTGCATGCCTGCAGCTACAGCTATTGAGATTCTGACCGCTGGTAATCTCTTTAGATCTGTAGATCTGAGCTTGATCTACAGCTAGATCTGAGCTGTAATACGAAGCCTATAATCATTTGTACAGATTGTTATCTATGTTTGTGGCAGTATACTACAAACACACCATGGCACACTTACACAGTACAATACATAATAGTTCCACTCGTTTCCAGAATTGTATGGGTCGATGTGTTTCATACAGACCGCTCCACTAACACAACGCTGTCGATATGAACAAAGACAAGCCGAACCATCTGCTATGCTATACTGTACATCCCCTCCTCCTGAATAATGGCTGTATAATGGTGCCGGCTCTAATGTTGCTCTTTAATTGGGCACATTATCTCGTGCTGTAGCCATTCAGCTGGACCACCTCTGGTTCACTAGTCAGGTTAATTGGATATTAACTGTACGCAGTCATTTATTGTAATTAGAGAGAGAGAGAGGGAGAGAGAGGAGGCTTACTTTTGGGGTAAAACTCTGTATAGAAACATTCCATCAGCTGAGATGTTTGCAGGTAACAGGAGTGGAGAAAGTAGGGAAAGTGGACACACAGAGAGAGCGTGTGTGTGAGAGGGAGAGAGAGAGAGAGACCGATAGACAGAGAAAATAAATAATGGCCCCAGTGGGTTTTTTACCCTTCCAGGAATTCACAGAGTAGCTTGGCTTTGTGTGTTATGTGTGTCCGTGACTGAATGAATACATATTACTCCTCCTATGGGAAGCACCACATATCTGTCATGTCCATTGCGTGACCACCGATCCATATCAGAGAAAGCCAAGATCATCTCTGGCCCCTTATCAGCCTCATGTTGCTCATCACACAAACACAGATGTGTGTATTCGCTTTGGACAAAAGCATCCGACAAATAGCTTAAACATAACCATAATCCTAAACATAAACGTTTGACTGATTACATTATCTTCTAAGAAGCAGCACAAAGTCCTCTGCGATCAATCTGTAGTTGTCTCGGCTGGATTCCATCATTTCAGTCTGCATTGTGACCTCATTTATCATTTATTCTCCTCCACAGCAGACGCCATTTCAGACAATGTGTCCTCCTCAGTGGCATTATTGATTTATAAAAAGGTTATTCATATTTATTATTAATACGATAAACTATAGAAATATATTCTGGTGGGGGTGGGGGATGATGAGTAAATGAGCAAGTGCTTGTGGCGAGTGTGTGTGTGTGTGTGTATGCAGAGGCGCACCTTGTCAATAGGCAAGGCAGGCAATTGCTTGGAGCCCCGAGCTGCTAGGAGGCCCCCTCGAGACCTGGTCTCAGTGCGTTTGCCGGTGGGACAAGCAAGAATTCCGTCCATAGATCTTGAATGATTGAGTGATTTTGCGTGCTCCTGTCCTGTTGTACAAACAGAGCATCTGTGCATGTATGCTATGGACTTATAAACAGAGGATATGTGTTCAAAAGAGTTCAAAGAATCCGTATGGCCTACATATTTAGGCTATTGTGGTAAACTTCAATCGAGGGTGCAAAGTGATGACAGATCGGACCGACGACCCCCCCACCCCCCACAAACACACACACACAAGCCCACCGATACCAAAATCCCCCCCTGATTCCCCCCCATAAATAACAAACACACAGTATCATGCTGTAGCAACACTTCATAAACTGAACCCAAACATTTAGATTTGGACCTATAGGTTATTATATAATCAGTATCGTAATTTCTGTCAACTATGACGATCTCCATGCATGTTGAGTAGCTTATATTTTTCCTTTAGTCAAGCAGTGACATGTGGTTTAATCAGTGTTGGACAAGTTACTTAAAAATCGTAATATATTATGTATTACTTATTACTGTCATTTCAAAGTAATTCATTACATTATAATATTACTGTCTCTGAATTGTAAGGCATCCATTTAGGCCTACTAATGTTCACGTTAGCCTGCATGGTTATTAGCAGCCACTTTAAATGTAAGCTATAGCTAGGTTAGCTAACTTACTCACACCTGATATTTCATTCAAACTAAAACTTATATTCATAACAACATCTCAGACAGGCTTTTTGTTGGATATGATGTTAACTACCATTCTAGATATACCATAATGGTAAAGTTAGTTAATGGAAAAGTTAACATTAACGACGTCCTCATGCAACACGACTACGCGTCGAAACCTGAAGCTGCAGTCGTTGATTTGGTGTTGGAGGAAAATATGTCTCTCCGGGAGGAAATTCGCCTGTTACGCCAACAGATCGAGGGCCTTACACTGAGGCAGCGGTTCGGCATTCACCGTTTTGCGGCCTCGGACAAGGATATCAGGTTCTTTACAAGGTAAGTCTACTCTAGATATGTAGGCTGAGCCTGCGCGCGTGTGTGTGTTGGGGGAGATTGTAAAGTACAATGATCATGTTGTGCTGTAGTGTAGTCTAGTTAGCTGTAGTAGGTATACTGTGATGTAGAAGTTAGCTGTGGTAGGTACTGTATACTGTGATGTAGTAGTTAGCTATAGTGGGTATACTGTGATGAACCCCAAATAATACATATCCTTGCCTATTTTAAGTGGGTATACTGAGGTGGTGATGCTTTTTAAGTGGGTATACTATCACGTAGACTACACCACTAATGTTATGTTAATGTTATGACGATTATAAGCAATGAGTCAGGAGCACACTGTATGTAGGGGATTGCAGTATGTGTGTGTTGTCAGAAAAACTCTTGTGGTGTAATAGTAACACCGCCACCCAGGTACATTTAATTCAAGTTATTTGTGTACATTTTGTGTAGTTAATTAGTGCAGTTATTTATTATCTGTATTCCATTTCTTTAGGTTTGCATCATATGATCTACTGATGCGTTTCTGGGGCTTGATTGCAAACTCTCTACCATCCATGGTCAGTGTTCGACAAGCACAGAGAGAAACTTTCACAGAGTCAAACGCTACCCATTCCCTGCAGCCCATTGACGAGTTTTTCTTATTTTTGAATTACCTTGCCCTTGGGTCCAAGCAACGGGACCTTGCTGACCGGTACAGTATCCATCAGTCCACAGTCAGCAGAATTATAACAACCTGGAGCAACTTCCTGTTCACAGTACTCGGCTCAGTGAGAATCTGGATACCCGAAGACGAGATACGGAGAAATCTGCCTGCAGACTTTAAGGACTACCCTGACACCACAGTCATCCTTGACTGCACTGAGCTGAGGTGTCAATGCCCATCTTCCCCTCTCCTCCAGAGTGAGGTATTTTCCTCCTACAAGTCCCACTGCACTCTGAAGGGGCTCATAAGCTCATACTGTGCTTTCTACATGTGCAGTTCCACTCCACACATTGTAGTGCTTTGCACTGGCAATGCACAAGCTCTAAGACACTTTTTGGTGCTGGTGGAAGTGTCATCCAATGTATTGCAAGATATTCTCCCTCCATCCTCCAGCCACGTTGCATTGGTGGGGATATGTCTGGCTGACTTTGCAAACTTCTCCTGTAAAACAGAATAATAGAAAGTTTATTTGCCAAGTTTATTTCTGGACAGTAAGTACATTGGAATTATCTGTATCACTTGTCCTTACAGTAACATATAAGTTCTAATCATTTCCTTTTTTTCCTTCTTTTCCTAGGTTCTGTACCTGTATATAGCAGCCTGGTAGTTTGCTCGCTGAATGTGCAGGTGAAGGGAGTCCTTATTTGGAGGAAGACTTCTTTCCAAACATTTGCCAGATTTAAACATTTGCCACCTTGCCATATTTACATCTCTAACACCCCTCTGATCATAGAGCTCACATGTGAATGCTTCCACTGCCTCATAGAGCTCTGGTGGGATGGTGAAAGCAGTGCCCATATTTCTGAACGTAGCACAGTGCTCACGATTAGACAGGAGTGTTTTGACTGTCTTCACCTTTCCTATGCCATACAGGGAACTCACTGTGTCACAGCCAGAGAAGCAATGTAGACCAATCAGCGCATCACACACACCTCTTCTCCCAGGTGGTCATGGATCTTTTGGACTGAGACAGTGTGAGTGTTGACTCCTTTTCCTGTGTGAAAGTACAGCAAGCTCTTTGTAAAAAGCAAGGGCCAGCACAAACACATCAGTGTCCGGACTTCTGATGACTTTATGCCTGCTGTAACTAGTAGCATGTGCACAATGTAGCAGAAGTCTAGTATCTGCCTCCTCTTGTATTGTGAACAGTGCTGGCATTGCTAAGACTTCCAAATCTTTATTTGGTATTTTTCTTAGAGCATGGCACTCTCTTCCGTGTCCAACAATCAACGTGAGGTCCTCTAGCATACCATTTGCAGATTTGCACCATCTCTCAAAGAAAAAGCCAAGAACTTTACCCATTGCTTAGGAATCTTTTGATCTTCTCAATATATTTTGGTCACTTGAGAGCCCTTCAGAGCCCGTCGATCTCTTTCTGCATTCTTTATGCTTGTGGTTTTGTAGGTGTCTGGTACAAAATGTACCACTTTGGACTTGCTCGCTTTAGCCACACTGACAATCAACCTCAGAGCTTTGTCTGCAAACATCCCAAATGTTGCTTGGGATTTCATGGTTTGCACAAGTGCCATAGCATCCCACACCCAAGTTGATCCCTCAGGAATGTTCTCTACTGTCGCCGGTGGGTTCACTGCTGTTTCTAAAAAGTGCATCAGTTTTGCTTTATTTGTTTTCATAATTAGCTAGTGAGGCTGGCAAGGGCCCCAAACTATGTGCAAGCATCTCAAACATGTCAATTTTCCTTACGGTTCCAACTACAATTAATCTTGCAAATAAATCACAGTCTGCTTTTAGGGCTATCTCTCTGCCTCTTGCTTTTGTCACAGTTGAGATTCCTGTGTCTTTGAAGGTTCATTTTTTTAATTGGTTCATAGGTTCCTACCTCATCAGTTTGTAGCCTCTTTTCACAAAATTCTAAAAAGACTTTTTCACCTCTTTCCTTTGCTTCATGCAGATCAGTGAAAACAGACTCTGATGCTACATGACCTGATGTTATGTGGTAAAGTACCTCTCTGTCTATGGCAGCATCAAACGGAATAATCATGCTCTGGATGGTGGACATGATGTTTTTTATATCCTTCTCATCACGTTCCCTTCGTGTACAATCTAGCTCAGCTCGTTGCCTTGTTGTGGTGTTGCGTCCAGCCATGTCTCTGCACTCCATAGTGATGGCTGCTCACTCGTGTTGTGTTAGTGTCCATCTGTGAACTGCGCCTTTGTTGAGTGTAAACCCAGTTAGTCCACCTTTCGTTTTAGAGTCACGGTTTGCTGTCTGCTCAATAACTTGGTCACATGCAGTATAAGCAAAGCCGTAAGTCTGCTGTCTCTGGGCGACAAAATCCCCCGATTGGAGCTGGTGGTTTATACTTGGATGAGTGTCTCCCAAACTCATCATCTCCATCCAGTACGTTGATAGGTATCGGGCATAGTTTATCCTATCATAAGAGAAGAACCAAGGTAAAATGGAATGTACACTTGACAGATGGAGGCTCCAATTTGCCTCTCGTGTTCCTCTGATGAAGAGGAGAAGGTCTTCAACCATCCAAATGTATGTGCTCCAAAAGTGGAATGTCTTGTTGGTGGTGTTGTCTTTATTTTGATAGCCTCTCATAACCATTAGGAAGTTCTCAGACATTACAAGACCACCACAGAAAACTGTCTCCGGCCACCTACAGGCCAGTTGGTGTATAGTTGATGTATAGTAACATAAATTAATTCATTGTGTGGATTCACCTTTTTCCCCCATGAACGGAATTCCATGAAACTTGGCGTGCATTCAGAGGGTGTCATAATGATCCTACACTTCCAATTTCGTGCAGTTTTGACTATGTTAGGTCACAAATACCTGCGATTACAACACCTCATTTTTACTTTTTTGTGTTTAACTAGGTGGCGCTATACATGAAATGAGTGGCTATGGAATGGGTTTACATGACCCCTGGAGGCAAACATACGCAAACAATTCGTCATCCTAGGCCCTACGGTTCTCAAGATATTCACAGAAAACTGTGTCTGCCCTACCCTCCTTTCGGGGGGTCCAGTCCAGCGGGGGGGCTACAGATCAAAACGAAAAAAGGAGGTCCCATGCTATTCATGTGGGGTTATATGCCCACCAAGTTTCGTGGACCCCGGTCTTACAGTGTCCCGGGAATCCTTGACGGAAATTTGGACATGCGTCGCTGCGCAGCGGTCATAATGAGAAAGAACACCAGAACACACTGGATCCTGCTAGCTGTGCATACCCCTCGTCCAGCGCTTCAATATTGCGCTTTTGTGCTTCTGTTTGGAGCAGATAGGCCACCTTGAAGGTGCCGCTGCGTTTTGTAGTGCGTTATGATCTTCTTTTCAAACAGCAACAGTGTTGTTGCATATCAGATACACAGGCTTTGCATTTGTGAAACCGGGTAAGATGAATGCAACATTTTCTTTCTATTTCTCTTTATAGGCCCAGCTATTTTTCTCCCAGCTTCAACTTCTGTAGCTTGCTTCTCGCTTCTACTGTAAGTATTGTAACATTGTCAGGAGATGGGCCAACCAAGTAGCCTATTTAAGAATAAAAGTAAGATAGACTTTATCCAAAGAAGTAATTAGAATAAGCCAGGCTCTGTGTTAAACTGTCCATCAATGCCACAATTATTGTAGCCTAGTGTCTCATGTTGTAGTGCCCACATTTACTATTCACAATACTGAAAGGGGAGTTCATCAATATAAATAACTTTATATTTTGTGAAAAGGTTTTTAAAGTAATTTACTGTATTATTTTACTGTATTATTTTTTTAGTTATTTATTCATGTTTTATTCTTTAGGCTACATTTATATCTTCACTTCCAAGGAGACTTTGTGCACATCCCAGGTGCTGAACAAAAAGAGTCAAGTTTTTTAGGAAAAAAGTTTGCACACTCCTTGGTATTCTTTTGTTGAGTTTATTTTTTTGTTGAGTTTATTTTCTCATTTGGCACATCATGTTATCCTACTCCCACAAACCCCTTCTCAAGCTCACAGACTCCCTGAACTGAGCTAGCTGCAACACTGGTGTTACAGTATGTCATTAGGAGAAATGAGAGGGGACAAGAACTCCTGCTCTTCAGAATGCAAGGTGTGCCATGAATGCATACTGTGTTGTCAGATTCTTTAGAGGCCAAGGCATTCTATTTCAGGGTACCACTCTTTAGGTTGCCATTTTTCAAATGAACTAAATGAACACACACACACACATAACACGCACACATGCCAACAGAGAGAGAAAGAAACTCAAGCTGACCAACTTACCAACTCATCAACTTGCCAGCTTTTGTCAAAACCCTTTAAAACATTCATTCATAATCACTAACAAAGCCGCACAATGAAAGCTCTGCGTTTCAAAACTGCTGGATATACAGAAACTGTGGGGTTGCCTAATTAGTTGCATTTATAGGTTGTGGCTCTGTTTTCAGACATGTGGTTCCAATCTTGGGTAAGGCGGCCTCCTCTTGCAGAGAGACCTTCCCCACCACCACTTAGAAGCAGGGTAGCCTTAGGTCACTGAAACAAAACACAGAAATCCAGATCTGCTACCCACTTTCTGTCTGTGTTCTTTTGTCTTCTCATTAGTAAATAAATGTGCCTTCCTCATTACAATCCAGTGGCCAAATGAATCTTAGCCAAGTGAAAGCATACATGCTTTTCATGAGCTATGGTATAGATTCTTCTAGAAATAGCTTGCAACTCTTTGACCACCAAGACCATTTTCAATCACTTACCCTTGCCAGAGTACTAAAGGAGAACTCTCCTTTTCACACCTCGAGGTCACCGAGTACTGTCGGTACAAAAAAAAAGAAAACAATCGGTTTAACCTAGCTCAGGTTTGCTGCAGCCAGCAGCTAAATTAGCCAGGCAGCTACAGCACTACCCTCTGGGGGCATGTTTGTGAGCCCCCATGTTTATGCCCCCAGAGTGTAGTGCTGTAGCTGCCTAGCTGCCTCAGCTACTTTTTTCATAATGATAGTAGGCTACTCTGTGAAACGGAGATTTAAGTGAAAAATCAAAGATTCACCTTTTTTATATTCTTTGCATGTTAACATGATAATGCCATTTTAGAATGGAATGTGTAACAAGCTCTTTACCACAGATGTGCATGCATTTGTCAAGTATTGTTTAAGACAAATGTGATCTATAATTGTTTTACAGAACTATACAGCTATATAACACTATTACAGCACTAACATCCCTAACACATCAATGAGAGCAGGTTTAGAGACTTCCATGGAAACCACAGGCATTTTGTCATACTGTGAAGATTTCATCATACGTATTTGGTAATATGATTTGCAATATGATTCAATATTAACTTTGAATATGACCATGGCGTGAAATTCTAATGTCACTCAGCAAACGTAGGATGACATCAGAAAAATGTGCAGTAGGTGGGTGCAGTGGGTTCAAATTCATTGATGGTTTGATCTTGTGAAGGGTACAGTCCTGTCATTCCCACCTGCCATCCAGGATAGAAAGTATCATCCAGCCCTACATAAATGTAAGCAAAGCATTCACAGCACCACATTTCCAACTATATTGCCAAAAGACACAAGTCAGTATGTTAACAATCTCTGGTTAAGTAAGCACAATCTCGAAATTCTCCCTTTTGTATGTTTTAAACATACTGGGCACCCATTTGCTTTAACAGTTAATTGCAGCTGACGTTAAAAGGGCACATTACAGTCAACTTGGACTGTCTTCTTTCCACTGTGGTCCATGTTTTCACACGCACCCCATTGCACCAAGCAGTGGCAACATTTACTGGAAATGCTGCAGCCCCTAAAACTCTCCCGTTAACTGAGTTTATAAAACATGTCGTTACCACAGGCCCATGAGCAGCCCTGCTGGCACCGCAGAGAAGATTGCACAGAGGAGCAGGTAGCCTGGCGTGATTTTGGACTGCAGAGAAGTCGTCGACTGGGTTCAGGATATCCGATTCAGGCGCACACACACACACACACACAAGCAAATGCACACACACACACACATGCAATTATTGATCCATGATTCATGAGATCTCGTCTCATGAATATTTTTAGTGATATGAGTTAAATAGCAATTACATACAAAATGCATCATTCCAAGTGGGATTGTTTCCAGCAGGGGATAGTATGCATCTATGGTGCCCATCACACTTACAATTTCATGTATTTTCTTCTATGGCCTTTCTTCCTGTTTGGAATTATGATTGAACTCATCACCTAAAGATGAATGTCTCACAGAATTCTCCACAGAGTTGCTTTGATTTAAATTCACCATTTCTTTAAGAGGCTTTTCACCATTCATGTCTTTCATTGTGCTAAGCCTCCATAATTACAAAAGCTGGAAGCACAACAAAGCCAACGTAGAGAGTGGGGGGTTGGGGGGGGGCAAGCATGACTCTCAATTCCCTCCATGTTGAGATTCACACAAGCGAGCTCTGCACAGAGTACAAAACGCCGACCTTCTTGAGGCACAAACCACGAGAGAAATGGACCATGAAGGGCATCTAGGGAACAAAAGCAGCGGCTGACGATAATAACATCCCATGAATATCTCCAGTTTTTTAATTGTTCACAAATGCTGCCGTGGAATAGCAGGGTGGTGGTATTCACTGCAGTGCTCCACCACTGAGTTAATGACCCCCGAGTCTTGCATCTGACCACATAAAGGACAATGATGCATTTATACGAGGCTGCATGAAGGATCCCGTCCCATGATTGGACAGCAGGCTGAGAAAAAGAGCTTGCCGCCGCTGCGGGGGCAGCAAGAAAAGGGCATCAAATCAAAATGCCTTTGTTTTATGGCTTTTATTTACATTTTTGCCCCAAATCTTGCTGTGAGGTGAAACTATAAAGCTGTCTGAGGTATTTCTTTGCGTCTCTCTAGGGAGAGGGTGGGCGTAAGTGCTACATTTGGTCGGCGCGCATTAGAATGTGCCAGTTTTGGCCTTGCCATTTGGGGTGTTGATCAGGTCTATCAGCTGCAGAACTGAATGTGCTCGTTGGTGCACAATGGGTCAGGAACTCTGCAACAAAAGCCCATTACCACCACACATTCCACTTCAACAGTATTCAGTTCACACTGTGTACAAGGCTACAAGAACATATGCTGGAAAACCTGAGTAAAGAGTAAAGAAGGAGGTAATTTTGTCATCTCAAAGAAATAATTTGTTTCTTTCACTGAAATTATCCCACAGTCCCCTACACTGAAGAGTAAAAAATACTAGCCATCCATATACTGAGTAGCCTATGTGCCAATTATGTGCGTTTGGGGATGAACAGACACAAAATGGATTTTATGAATAACTTGATGTAAGTGGTACAGCATCCCCCTTAATTCCATGTTGTTACAACATGTAACTGCAATAGTTGTTACAATATGCCACTACGGTTAAGGTTAGCATGAGGCTTTGGATTATCTTTAGTCATGACCAACACTACTGCATGTATTGCCTGACTAGTAGACTATAAACCCTTAATCCTTCCCTTAACCCTATAAGTACTCTGTAAGTACAAGCAAGGCTGCTTAAATGTGTGAATGAGAACTTTCTTTCCATTTCACCTGCCAAAACACACTCCACCCTGTGATGGCTGTCAGTTTACTATATTCACACATAACATTTTGCCTGTCAAGCAACCATGTGCATTTAAAAGCGCTCAAGTGGTGTCAAACGTCCTGCAGGCACTGATTCCAGTGGAGCTTGGGTGATGGTGAGTGTGTGTGTGTGTGTGTGTGTGGGGGGGGGTAGCCCAGTGGGGGCTAAAGATGGGTCTGGTCTCTGAAAGGTGAAGCATTAGTGTCTTGTTGCAGCCTCAGCGCTCCTTTTATAAGAGGCCCATAGCCTGTCAGTCAGGTACCGCTGCCTCCTGTTTGATCTCGCCTCCGCGCGGATTCCGCTCGGGCGTTTTTTTTTTCTTTCTCTCAAGCACTCGCCCAAGCCTGTGGAGCCTTCGGAAGCCATCTCGGAGTGGGAGAGCACGGGCCGGACTGGGCTGGGGGTTAGAGGGGGACCAACTGACACTCTTTGAAGAAAGCGAGGGAGAGCGTGTCAGAACGCTGGAAGGCGTTCTTAAATGGGCTGAAAAGTGGAAGAAGGAACTTAGATTGCATCAAGAAAAAGATTTATTACCAGTGAGAGAGACAGAGACAAGCAAAATAGAGACAGAGAGAGAGAGAGATGGAAAGTGAGTAAGGGAAAGGATGAGATATTTAGAGAGATTGAGTGTGTCAGAGAGAGAGAAGTAGAACAGCGCTGTCAAGGTCCGGAATCAGTCATTGTGTCCCTGTGAGATTGAGTCCAGGGCTGATCGTGATCCTCACAGATCCTCCACATCAATCACGCCAGTGCACAAAACAAAGTAACTTTGATTAAAAAATCTGATTTTCTTCTCGGTTTCCTTTGACCTCAGATCACTTCAAAGGGAAGAACTTTTAGAAGTTTCTAGAATTTTTCGCTCAACTCATGCCAGGGTTCAAACGGTTTACGGAGTGAATTTTTGATAAATTCTATGTCAAGAATCCACACCCCTCTTCCATTTCCCTGGCTGTCTTGGTCTGCCTCAACTCTTTAGAAGGCAGCGGAAACCCTTTTTCTTGGCATTGCCCATTATGAATAAAAGCGTTGATGGTTTAATGTCCCTCTTATGAGAACAGCTCAATTGGGATGAAAAAGCCATTTCCGTTGAGGGCCAAGCTTTTCTCTTCCTGTCATTTTCACACACACAGCTGAATGATGGATTGGACGATGGCTTGAATGTGTGCAGCGAGGTCAGTGAGGGTGAAACCATCTTGAAATTGCGTCGGGGAATCCATCCATCTGTCCTGAAATGTGTTCTCGGGAGACTGGAGCTCAGCAGAAGCAAAAAAAAAAGACATGCCAAAGAGCGGCCGTCCACCGCAGCCATGCGGGCCAGTTGTGGTCTTCCAGCAGGAGGCACAGAGGGTCTGACAGCAGAGACTGATTTTGATTGAGATGTCTTTGTGAAGACACTCATTTGTGGTCTATAAAATGTGTGTCTTAACCCAAAAATATCATAACCGTGAGTCTGTGACTATTTGATACTTTGAAGGACATCATACAGAGATTTGCTTCTCATGCACATCCTTACAAAGTTTAACAAAGTTCAGAATAACTATAAACCTGAAAAGCTTATTTCCATTGTTCCAAGGGTTTGAATGCAGTCTATTTGTCAGGTAACTACATATTATATTTCTGTGAGTTTTTTGACATGTAAGTTACATCTTGGCATATGCTTGCGAAAGGGATGTAATAGTGTGTGAATGTTAGCAGGTTGGTTTAAAAAGTTCAGAACAATGCTAGACACCTAAGATCTGTTGCAAGAAAGCAGAAGCAACCCTGAATGACATTTCAGATAATTTTAGATGGATTATGTGTTCCTGGGAACTCAAATGTGTCATGGGAAGAATCCTAAACCAGACATATCTCTTTAGTCTTGGAGGCTCTTAGGATACTTTGGTCAAACTCATTTAATGACCCATTTTCTTTTTTGGACAAACTGTTCATTATGTTGACAGTTAGAAATAAAAATAGATCTCGCATCACTTGCAGGTGGCCAGACTGGGATTGGTTGACAGGTTGTTGAAATGGGTTAGAGTTTGGCAGGAGGTACAGTGACAATTTCTGTTGAGCATTTGTTAAATACTTGTTCTGTATGGTACAAAATCTAAATATAAGAACAGTACGTGTAAGATCAGCATTTTATTTCTAATGGATGATTTCCAGTGTTACTACAGTGTCAAGTCCCATCAATTGTATTTATCATGATAGGCTTCATTGTGTCTGGCTTAGTAGCAAGTGACACACACTTCCATGGCATTTGATATGATATTTAATATGAGAGCTGTCATGGCAGACACTGATGGTGCTAATATAATGTAACTGATATGCTACTCGTCTGCTATTAGACTCTCTCACTGCCATGTCATCTCTGGCAGAATCATGATATCTGATGACAGGGTGGGTCATACATGAAATGTTTTTGACAAGGCTGTGTCAGTCTTATGATTGATGGCTCTGAAGCCCAATAAAATTCCACTGAGTTGAATTTCATGAGCTGAGAAAAGTGTGATAATAGCTTACAAAGAAACAGAGAAATTGGTTCTAAACATTCTGTAGAACTTTGCACAGCAACATGCATTTTGTATGCTTTTGAGAACTTCAAGTGGCCTCCATGATCCAAAAATGGATGTTATTCTTCATAATAAGGAGAATAAGATGGACAACACAGCATTTTTTGCCTGGAGGAGTCTTCTCAAACCTCTAAATGCTCCTCAAAATGGACATACAATACAGATAAACGCTTGCAGTAAATAAAGCAACCACAACGTCTTAGAAAAACTGACATGGTGTTTTTATTGGCAAGGGAAACCCATTTTCCCACAAATATTTACTGTTATGTGTTGCTGGCATATGTTGTCTGCGGTTGACAAAAAATGAAACCATTCATTAAAAACAGCGACTTTCAAATCTATACTTTCCAGCATGGTGCTCTCAATTATTCTGACCACATTTCAAACACATGAAATGGAGCTTTGCCGTTGGAAAGCCAAATTACTTCAGAATGCAAAGTATGTGTATGAGATGTTTTTTGATTCAACGACCAATTGAGGATGATAAGGAAAAGAGAGCAATGACATACAACCTCTGAAAAAATCTCAGAATGGGTTGATTCAGTCTCTTTTAGATGCTGGTGGCATTTGATGAAGTGGACTGAATCATTGTCTTTAACGACCTAATTAATTAGTATGCCATATTAATTTAAAAAACAAAAAAACAAGACCCAGACAGCTGTGTCTTGCTTTGACTAAAGTGATCTATTGTTCGTGAAGTCACTGAAACCATGTGTGCTTTGGCTGCTCATTTTCCTGTGGAAATTTACGGCATTGTCCTGGAGAGCAGGTCAAGGATCCTCAGAGTCTCATGCTGTTTGGCTGAGCACATACAGTAGAATAAAATGACATTGCAAAACAACAGTGAAAAGAAGACAATGAAAACAAAAAAACAACCTCCAGCCTTTATGAAATGCTACATGTACCACTCTATTGTATTTTTGACTGACCTTTTTGAATGTCATATCCTGTGCTCTTTCTCTCTCTTATTTTTTTCTCTCTCTTTCTGTTCATAGAGGCTGCATAAAGTCCATTAAAAGCCCTTGGGTTGGTCCCTTAGTCTATAAACTGTACAGAACTGCTTTAAAAATGAATACCATGTTTACAATTTAAAAATCTATTTAGAGGGAGACTGTGGTTCCATCTAAATGGTAGAGGAGAAGTGAAAGGTTACAGTGTGTTTGTATTGTGTGTGAATGCCTATGCACACATGGTATGTGTGAGTGTGTGTTTATGTGTGTATTATCATGTGTGAATGCTTATGCACACATGGCATGTGTGAGTGTGTGTTTATGTTTATTATCGTGTGAGTGTGTGTACAGTATATATGTGTAAGAATGCCAACATGTGCCCTTGTGTGTGTGAATTCCTATGTGTTCATATCAGTGTGTGTGTGTGTGAGAGAGAGAGAGTATTGGTGTCTGCCTATGCACATGACTCTGTGTACAAATGTAAAAGTGTGTGTGTGTGTGTGTGTGTGTGTGTAGTCGCGTGTGAGCGTGCATGTGTGAAAGTCGGTGTACAGTGCACACTAATGCCTGTTTTCTCTGCTGCAGAGACGCCTCAGGAGGGGATGTAGGAGGGGAGGGTTGGAGGGCGGGTTGGAGTTTTTCCTGACAGGGCTGTCACCAGTGCAGCCAGGCTAGCGTGAGCGCCGCAGCTAGCATGGAGACGATCGTGGTCCCGGGGCTGGGGCTGGGCCTGAGCCCCCCCGAGGAGGCCCCGCGGCAGTGCTCGCGGTTCTGCCCCACGCAGGCGGCGTAGGCCATGACGTGGGGGATGTAGTTCTGCTCCTGCACGCCGTGGAGCAGATGGGCCAGCGGGCCCTTGGAGAAGATGGCCACGTCCTCCCCGCCGTGGGTCTCGTAGCTCAGGGGCACGGCCGACTGTGCCCGGTAGTTGTTATCCTCTGAGGGGAGAGAAAGATATATATATATATATATATATATATATATATATATATATATAGAGAGAGAGAGAGAGAGAGAGAGAGAGAGAGAGAGAGAGAGAAAGAGAGAGAGAGAGAGAGATTTAACCAATTTGTTCAAGAGTGAGTCAGAAAATGGAGCTGCTGACATGGATCTATTTAGTAGAACTATGGCATAATTACAGGAATGTTATGGAAAATGCCTAAATCACTTCAGGATATTTGTATTGCTCAGGATGATTAGCACACAAAGTGCCATGACGCTAGGAGAAGAGGACCTGATTAGAAGTGGAGCATGGAGTCTATCTGACTCTGATTTGATGATGAATAAATCAAGAAGAGAACTGGAACATTATCAGAAAATGACTGCTGTAATGAAAACGAGCTCACAGACAGTTTTATGTGTCATTAATGTGATTTCTTAAAGGTCTAAAGATCTTTATATTTAGGGTTTAATACATTTGTTTAGCTATTCTGTTCCAAACCTTCAAGAGAAGAATTGGTGAAAGTAAGGTATTTATCCATCCTCATTGCCATCCTGTTCTACTGTGCTGTTCTCAGGCTCTCCTTAGCCGCTTATTTGATGAGGCCAACCGAGAGCAGCTGCCGCTTCAGACATCCTACTCACTGATGGGCAGGTGACACATGCCTGTTATGGTTTTAGAAACTCAGCTGAAAGGGTCAGGGGAAGGTCACAAATGACAGAGACAGGCATGTGTAGTTCATGCCGGTCAGAGACACATAGGGGGTGGGGGGGGGGGGGGGGGGGTGGTGGGGGTCAGAGGAGTCACCCTATTTTTTATTTCTCTCCCCACCATAGATAAGCAGGTATTCTTATGCTAATGTTGGCAGCCTAAGAAAGTACATCTACTCTTCATTTAATATATTGCACTACTGCAATTCATATCTATGCTAAGCAGTTACTAAATCAAGGGCATCATAAATCATAGGGTGGGATAGGTTCATAGGCCGATACAGGATCTCATGGTGAGTGCATCTGTTACACTCTAGGGCAGTGGTTCTTGGGTCAAAAGTATGGGAGGGGTCACGAACGATTTGCAATCTGAAAAAAGTATATTTTCTAAAGGTTTTTAGACCAGCATGTTTAAAAACAGGGATATTCAGTAGTCCAAGACATTCCAATTCACAGTGTTTTATGTTTCTATGTTTCTGCTTACGCAAACTCAAACCTCTGCCTCTTGAAGCTGTACATAAGCTTACCGGTGACAGAACACCATGCAGCCTTTTTTTGCCGCATGAGCGCCAATGATGCATTGGATGAGTGCTAATAAAATAAATAATAAATCAGATTGCCAATGACATTAGTGCTGTCATGCGCCTTTCACTTTAGTGTTACATGCGCCTTTCACTTTAGACCAGGTTTTTCTTGGACAGTGGCGTTATAATGTTTAGTGGCATTAAAATTGCAATTTGCAAAAGACTATGCTCCTGACCACACCTATTCTTTTCATTGACACGCCCGTGGTTGTGCAATGTTCATCTGACAACTTGTGAACTCGAGCACTTGGCGAAGAAATCCTCACTGCGTTGGGTGTAAGATAGGAACAAGACTTGCGCTTGGCGCCAAGGTGTACCAGGTGTAAAATAGGGCCCTAAAAGTGTAAAGTCTGCAGACATCAGAGGATGGGTGATGAGGAGGGATGAGGAAGATGGGGTGGTGGTGGTGGTCGAGTGGTTAGGGATCTGGCCTTCCAAATGGAACACCTGAAGGTGAATTCGATCCCAGGGGCCGCCACCATTGTGCCTCTGAGCAGGGCACTTAACCTCAAGGTGATCCACAGAGACTGTTCCGATAGTTAGTCAGTAAGTTGCTTTTGATATGAGCGTCAGCTAAATGACGACTAATGTAAAAAAAGATGACGTACGGTAGTCCACTGTGGAGACGTTCTCTCTTAGGCCGTTGATCAGCGAGTATCCTGGGCCATTCCCGTACAGAATGGACGTAAAGGGTTTCTGGTCACGATCACTCATCATTGGAGCCAGTCCTATTAAATAATACCATGATTATACAAGGCAGCACAATGTGTAATCAATCAAAAACCTAATCACAATGTTCTAACAATGCACTGGAAAAGTTAATGAATTTGATACAGTTGTGGCTCAAAGCACACTTAAAGATCATGAGTTCTGGGCAAGAAGAAAAACATTCCTAAAATGTAAAATTGCAATGTACTGTAATTTCCTTAAAAATGAATGCACGCACAGTTTCAAAATTAGAAACACTGCATTAGGAATTTACCAAAGATGCTGTTTCCCCGTGGCGTGTAGCCTCCGAAGCTGAAGACATGAGAGTGGTCCGCCGTGACGACAGTCAAGGTGTCATGGACGCTGGTTAGTAGGCCTGCCCGGCCAATGGCGCGGTCCATTTCCACCGTCTCATGCAGCGCCTGCTTGGCTTTGCCGTCATGGTGACCATGGTCAATCCGCCCACCTGTCACACAAATAATTAAATAATTAAAGCCACAGTATGCAGTGTTGGACCAACTGTGTATTTGTCAAATGCTGATGTGTAGCCAGTTATGACATACAAGTTCATTAAAAGTGTAGTTAGCAATTGTACATGACTTCAAGCCCATAACATTTTCTGTCACATTCAGCAATCATCTTCACGATCGACTAGCTACCCATTCCGTGAGTACACTGTAAAAAACACATTTGAGTGTAAGATAGGAATAAACTTTGCGCAGTGGTAAGAATACGCTATAAATGCGCTGCGTTTAAGATCGCCAAAATAGGGCCTATAGTCTTTCTGTCCCTCTCTCTTTCTCTCTATCTCTCTCTGTCTCTCTCTCTCACTCTCTTTGACAAAACTGGTTTCAACAGACTGAATACTTGAATGTATTCAAGGATAACATGAACAGCTTTTCACTCTTCGTTCCCATAGCACCAGAGAAGGACATCTGGCATCCTGTCAGACTACCTGAGGGAAGACTTTTAAGACCTTTTCAAGACATCTAAATGGAAAAAATAAGACTATACCACGCCAAAAAAGATAAACATGACAACACTGTTTTATGCAATGTTTTTTTACTAACTTTAACACCCATCCCATTTTGGATATCTACAGAAGTGACCAAATATAGTTTTTTGGGGAAAGAAAATTAATTGTGTGTGAACACCTTCACAGCTATAAATGGCCAATTTTAGGGTCTGGACTTGTTGCCTTTGAAGCTGGCTGTACATATCTGGTTGTGCTACTGGCTGAGGTTGACTGTTCTTCACCTGTGTCTGTAGTAGCCTAGGCTACTTGCCAAAGACATGTGTACTGGACTGGATTCTCTTCAATATTTTTTTTTAAATGTAGACTAAAGCTATTTAAATATTTTAATAGGCCTACTTTATATACTTTACTATGTGCATCTATTGTGCCATATGCAGCACAGCAGATCAAAGTTAATCCATTAGGCTACTTTACATTTTGCATACATTCTGTTATATCTAAACCAACCAAAGCTTGACTGAAACATTGTAAAACCATTGACTTGTTTTAAAAAAATGTATGGGAAAAGTGAAATCCCCTATTAATTAAGAGACAGATCCTCCTCGCATATTATTTTTATTAGAATATTATTTCTGCTGAAAAAACTGCTATGTAGTTTGCAAAGTACTGGGAAAGGCTGACAAGCAAGCCTATTCACTTCCCTGTTGGATAGGCTAGGCCAGCAACACACGCTGGAGAGATGTAAACAGATGAACTTTACATGTATTTCCTCCTGATTGCGAAAACGTTCTTTTTCTGTTAGTCCGTGGTTCGTTCATAAATTGCGCAGCAAATTATCAGACAAGTGAAAGAAGCACCGGGCATAATTTGACTAGCAGTCTCCACTTCCATGATTTATGAAACGCTATGCTGCTAAGGGATTGACATTTAGAGTGCATTACGCCTTTGGTCGGCAAGCTTGGGCTTGAGGATGCTTTGGTGTTGAAGATGTTGACTGGAAGTTATTTTGTGGGGAAAAAAACAATTGGCTAATTGGTTGATATGGATGTGTGTGATTGTGACAATAATAAGCAGAGAATGACATTGACCATTTTCTCTATCTCCTGTTGCTATGTAACTTTTCAAGTCCAGGCCTGTCTGGAGAAATTATATTTTGCCCGCTCAATTAGAGGCACTCAGAGGCAGCTCAACCCTAGCAGGGGGTGTAGTGGTAAAATAAGAGGTGGGTACCCTAGTATATAAGTATAAGTATATATACTCTTTTGATCCCGTGAAGGAAATTTGGTCTGTGCATTTATCCCAATCCGTGAATTAGTGAAACACACTCAGCACACAGTGAACACACAGTGAGGTGAAGCACACACTAATCCCGGCACAGTGAGCTGCCTGCAACAACTGCGGCGCTCGGGGAGCAGTGAGGAGTTAGGTGCCTTGCTCAAGGGCACTTCAGCCGTGCCTACTGGTCGGGGTTTGAACCAACAACCCTCCGGTTACAAGTCCTAAGCGCCAACCAGTAGGCCACGGCTGCCCATAACTATCAGTTCTGTGATCACGGTAAGGTGGACAGCGGCATGCAGTAGTGGGTTTTTAAAAAAGGCATTCAGAACATGTTTGATGAAGGTAGAGGGCAGACGCACAATATTGTCCAGGTGCATTGTAAGCTATAAATGCCCTCCGCTGGCTGCAGATAATTGCAGATTAACAATAAACAGTAATGCTAATCTGAGGTACCTGTCTAGTTTTATTCCATAAATATATTGTTTTTATAGACGTTATTGGCATGCACGATCAAGAGCTTCAGTGTACGCTTGTGGCTGTTGACATGAACCAAACATGTTCTGAATGCCTTTTTTAAAAACCCACTACCGCAGTCCACCTTACTGTGATCACAGAATTACCACTAGGCCTACACTCTGCTTAGGTTGATTTCTGCTGAAAAGCCTGCACTTGAAAAGTAACATAGCAACAGGAGATTAAAAGAAATAGTCAATGCCACTCTCTGCTTATTACTATCACAATCACACACACCCATATCAACCAATAACCCAATTATTTTCCCCTTCTGCAGGGGCAAAAATAATAAACAACTTCCAATCAACATCTTTAACACCAAAGCTTCCTCAAGCCCAATCTTGCCGACCAGGTGTAATGCACTTTAAAATAACGGCTTTAATGAAAATGTCAATCCCTTAGGTTCAGAGATATAGTGGAGGCAAAAAGCAAATAAACTCAGTTTGTCCACCTCTGAAATTTGGATAAGAGACAGGCATATTTTTTCTTGCCGTTTTCACACCTTTAGTGATACACACGTTTAGCCTGGCTAGCGCCACCACTTCTCAATGAGACATGGTCTGGGAACCAAACGTTCATTTTCTCGTATTTGAAAAAAATGTCCAGATCCGTTTATTGGGTGCCACGGATGTCTATCAAATGCGTCTGTGCATAGCTCATCATCGTCTTGCTTTCCCCCCTGTTCTGTGATTGGTTCCCTATCTCAGGCGAAAATTTGCTCCATGGTCTCCAGGCTGCCTTAGCAGCGTGAATCAAATCGCGCGCAAGGCAGCATGGGAACACCCAGGCTAACACACGTTAAAAACATCTTCACTTTGCAACCACTACACTTCCTCCAGTAGCCTTCTACATCTTGATCTACAGAATGCAGATGACACCCGCACAGAACAAATGCTTCCCCCAAAATGTAATTGCGGATAAAAAAATACACGAAACCGGATGGAGACTTTTCACTCGCTCGGCGGTCCCATACGAAAATGTAATACCTCAAGACATTTCAGACAATTTAAGACTTTTTTAGGCCTTAAAATCCGAAAGTTGTATTTAAGACTTTTTAAGGATCCGCGGGGACCCTGATTTCATAAAACCTCTCCTCCTATAATAAAACTAAGAAGCTAAGAGTTGAGCCTTGCATGGGTATGAGGTGGGTGACTTTTCCATTTCCAAATGGAAAGCACCAAAGATCTACGGCTAAATGAAACACAACATTCTAGATTCAATAATCCCTTTCAAAACTCTTATGTTAAATCATATGGTTAGTTGCTCAATCACAAACTACACACTACTATGATGAATCAAAAACACTCTTTTTGTACAGAACAATACAGCTTCTCACTATGCATTTCTGTAACACTAGAGGACATCTGACTACCCAGGGATTTCACAAAACCGTTCTCCTGTAAAATTCAAAACCGGTGACTGAGAGGAGTGCAGCTGAGAGCTGAGGCTGGCAAGTGGGTGAACACAGCAGATGATTTTTCATCACAACGGGAGGCAAACACTAGACTCTCACCCTCCACCAGCAGGAAGAATCCGTTCGGGTTGTTCTTGAGGATTTTCAGAGCCACATCCACCATTTCCGTGAGCGACGGATCCGTCTCTTTGTTTCTCTCCAGGTTGTATGGCAGATCAGAGGGTTCAAACAGACCTGTGAATGAATGTGCATGGGAAAGGGAAAGAGATGTTTAAAGAAAAAGAGACAAGAAAAGAGAAGATGTCAGTAATGGGCTAAACGGTGACAACATTTCAGTAAAAGGGCATATTTCGATAAGGGAAAAGAACTCACCGAGAACATAATCCACCTTGTTGGGGTTGAGAGAAAGAAGTTCTTTTTTGTTCCAGACATAGTGGGCCCTCTATTCATGTTGGAAAAAAAGGAAATTTCACACCAATATTCAAATCTAATCCAAAATTATTAATGTTCAACATTTCACACCCTCTTACTCAGGGCTGGGTAGTAACACAACTACTTATAGCGCACATGAGTAAAAAAGTAGTTTTTTCAAGGAACGTGTAGGCTACTCTTCATATTCCTTTTTAAAACTGTACTTCTACTTATCACTTGAGTAATATTTTAAGCCAGTAATCTACTTTCTACTTAAGTACATTTTCCATATCGAGATACCACATATAAGCCCTAAACCGGCAGGGTGAGAGAGCCAGAAGCATCAAGAAGATACCGAGGTGCTAACTGCCTCGAAGAAAATATAAGTAGGCTACCGCTTCTCATTAGACCACCTTCAGACAAGCAGGTTGTTGGTCGGAGACACCGCATCGTCACCATTTGCAGAATATAAGCTACCAATAAGAAAACCTTGTTGACAATTGCTCTTAGATCAACATTTGCAAAGCATTTCATTTGCAATTAAAGTTATTTAATTCGTCCATTCTGAGATAGAGAAATGGAGAGAGAAGGGTATAGGTGGAGTGAGTAGCCCTGGTAGTCAACTGGGCTGTTTTAAAAAGAGACTCAAATTTCCACCAATAGATTCTGTTTCTAAAACCTTTCTGCTCCCAGCCTTTCAGTGTTTTCGTTTGTATTTCCTCTGGCCCAGATTATACTTTAGCCCAACTGCTTCATGCTTTCAAAGCTGTGCAATTTTTAAAAACTCTACACACACACAATAAACAAAATGCAAACCAACCACAAATGAAACACAAATTCGAACTTTCAAGTCAAATGGTAAACACAACTAGTGATTAAACTTCTCCTATCATACATTTTGAAAGGCAATGCCTTACAAAGACACACATGTGTTAGTGGTCTGATGATCATTGTGTCAGAATGTGAACTGTGAACAAAAATTGGAAATTGAGTCTTATTGAGGTTTAACTTCTAGTTTTGCAGATTTTCTGTGGGATTTTGCTTTAGTTTAGTGCTATAGTTTCAAATATTGTATGATTTTACTGTAAACAGTTTTAAAAACGGTTAGATGACCAGGCTTCTTCCATACATACATACATACATACATACATATATACATACATTCTTCTACAGGCCAATGCTTTGAGCTGCTCGTTAAACAGTCTTTTTTTTTTTGGCCCTTGATGATAACATAAACACACTGCTTCATGCAGCTTGCCCATTGTATTTCACCGCATTTTTAACATTACTAATAGCTATGACCATTATAGACCCATTTCAACTAAAATGATCATCGCATAAACAGATTTGACAACCTCATACATTTTCATGTGAAATGGTTTGTAAGAATCAAATAGTTTTTCCTTTGTATTCCATTTCTTTGTATTCTGTGTGTTTCTCATAAGAACTGTAATTCCCCAGACCAGCATTGGACCATTTTGTCATTGACACATTGTGATTCTAAGATTTCCCAGTGTATTGCGATGGCCATTGGCCATGAACTCAGTGCAGCCAAGACTTTCCACACTGCTAGTGATTATTTTAGCCCTCTCTCCCACATTCAATTATCTGGGCTGTCACTTGCCCTTGTCATCTCTCCCTGATATTACCAAAAGGACTGGCCGGGCATACACTTTTAGATTATCTTGTCCCAAGTTTCCAAAAACCAAGGAGCAAGTCATTAGCTGTAAAATTACATGGAGTCACTTATTAACGGGAGTGGGGTTGGGGTGGGGGTTAGTAGGAGGGAAGGGCTGCTTGTTAACTTCATTTGAGGCTTGGCCAAAGCCGTCATGTCCCCTTCCCACACCGTGCAGGCATCTGGGTCATCTGACCCATCTCTCACACTCATCAGCGAGATGGCATAAGTTAGTTATGTAATTCCAAACTGAAGTGAATGAATACGATTTTCTCATTCATGCTAATGCATGTGGCTGTGGTACACCAGCATTCATAACCCACTAGTATACTGTCTGAATAAATCCTGAATAGTAGGAGAACAATTGTAGAATAAGCAAGTATATTATACTTATGGATGTAATGTACTAATCCCTAATCAATGTCATCAGAATAACATGAAAAGGGGTAGAACAGGGCTATTAAGTATACCACCATGGAAAAATAAACCAAACAACTACCTTTGCATTCGTGAGAACGCTGAATTGTGTTGGAATGAATGGTTTGCTTCTGCATAATGTGAACCAGCCCCTTCTCTATCACTGGGGTAATAATGAAAACCAACCCATCATCCTGACAGTTACATCTACAGTATATGCCTGTCTATACCTCTGCCCCAAATGCCTACTGATAAACAGACAATGCAATGGCTGTGTTACTATTGCACTGGGCTGACTGAAGGAGAAAATAACTGCATCTTTATATAATTTCTATAACCTTCACATCTGGTTTTCTAATTATGTATTTCTTTTTTAATGGCTTATGGACCCTTCTCTAGTCTTCCTCTTCTGTTCCAGGTTTATTCAACAGGTTATTCAACATACAGTTTTTCACCACACCAAGTCTCTTGCTTGCTTCTTCTGTGTCCCTGTTATTGTTGGCAGAGCTCTCTCCTCATTTAGAAATTCTTACTTACTGATACTCCTTTGTCCAGATTTCACTCTGCTCAGAAATACACATCATCCACTGTTCCCAATAAGTCAGGATGTGTAATAAGAATTTTTCTCTTCCAACTTTCCCTTACAATATTCGTAAATCAGCTTTGGGGTATCATAATCTGCCAAAATCAGTTTTTTATTGTGCACAAAAAGCACAGTTAGCAGTAGTAGTTAATCCACAGTCCTGCCTTTACGAAGCATGTGAGAAACAGAACACATAGTAAAGCATATCAGGAAACAGCATTTAAATAATGAAATTCTACCATGGCATGTACAGTGTGTTGCCTGAGAACAACTAAAACAAACAAAAGTAGTGTAAGGCAACACTTAGAATAGTCCAGCTAGGGTTACTTAATCATTGCTGCCTTGAACACTGATGTTCTGAGAATATGTTTTTTTCTCCCTCCTTTGCACTCTGTGAACTACTACGATGTCCACACAGTCCAGCTGAATTCCACAATCAAGAAACCTCCATGGAACCTCCATGTTCCTCCCTGTCAGCCAATTACTGACAGCAGGAGGTCGACTCCTTTGGTGCCTCCTATGTCAGGCAGATGTCGACAGAGGTGCTAACATCTTTCAGAGCATTCCTAGAGTTTAGTCTGGTGTGGCCAATTGGAGAGAGAGATAAGTGCTGTATGCAGCACAGTCCCCCCCCCCCCTCCAAGAGGCAGCACTCTAAATTGTTCCTAGAAAAATACTGACCATCAGGGAACTATTGGAGATGCTGTTTTTCACTGAAAAGAGGGGGCATTCATGTTTAACAGTCTCTGTAGACAATGTAAATTGTAGATATCTGCAAGTACTATGATTATGGGAGGGCAGATATTTATTTCTCTTTTCTTCAGAGCCAGAAAACTGACCAGATGAACTTATCTCTCTACAGCTTTTGCAGAGGGGTCAGCAAGGCCATCAACCCAGAGGCTGACTAATAAGAAGAAGAAAAAAGAAAGAAAAGATCAGAAATGAAAGTGCAATTGTTTATGCCAATCTAGTGGGAAACAAAGAGGACTGGGAAGACAAACAATGGTAGGAGGACAGAAAGGAAAACGTAAACATAAAAAAGCTCTCACCTTCTCTTTCATCCTCTCCTTCCACTCCTCCACAAGGTTTCTGCCGTCCTTCCGGGTGCCAAAGTGCTGTTTCTCGCTGGGGTATTCTACATCAGGCGTGTCCTTGGGGAACATGTATTTCCTCCCTCCACCAAAAATCACCTGCACATCCATGTTATAAACACCAAAGAGGAAATAAATCGAATACTGCTATGGTTGAACAGTGGTGGCATGCTTATTTGTAAGTTCACTCAGTATCAATTGTCCATTAAGACACTGGTCAGGGAGCTGTCTTCCAACTGGCTGAATTAAACAACTATTGGTAACGTTTTACTTGACAGTATCGACATAAGAGTGACATGACACTGTCACGAACATATGACACTGTCATGACACATGAACCCTAGCCTTACCATAATCCTAACCTCTAACCAATGTTCCCTCTAAGCTGCGCGCACGCGTGGCCGCGCAGGCTAGTCTTCAGACCGCACAAACAATTTTGTTTTCAGGGGTTAAAAATCTGAGCATCAAAGGCGATGTAGGCTAGGTAATAAACATTTAAAATACTGACATGTCTGACAACCAAGCCGGATGTACGTTAGAATGTTTACATACAAAGTATCCTTTAGGCTACTCCAGGCAGGCCCTATGATGCTAACTTCTGGGTACTCAGGCCCTGCTCCAGCAGTTATGCAATAGGCTATGGCGAAAAGGCAGAGCAGATGCCCCAGAAAAAGGTCTGCGTAACGTTTAAACATGAGTGGCTAGATGAAATACTACAAATTGACACAAAAGATGGTCCAGGTAGGAAAAAACGTTCAGACATATTTACGAAAGGAGTGGCGTGATCTGCAAATTCTGCTCGGAGGCAAAAGCGAAAGGAGAGTTCGCTCGTGGGAAAACTTGGTCTGAGTGGAAGCTTGATTACCTAAGCTTGATTATCTGACACAGAAAGTCCATGTAGACGCATTGAAAACATTAAGACATGGGAACTCTATAGATCAAATTCTCCCTGAAATGAATGAATCCCGAGAGAAACGAATTCTGAGAGCACGATCCGACCCTAAACAAATAAAATTATTAATCGACAATGTGATGCTAGCAATTAACACCGACATTATCAGTTATCAGTTCAGGATACACAATCATATGGCACAATGCTTGTGCTTTACATTACGTTTCGGAAGCAAACTGATTTCAGTTAAGACAGTTTTTGCTGGAATCATTCAGCTTTCAAGATGCCCTGCAGAAAACATCCTTGATGCCATTACCAAGTTCTACGCAGACCATGCACTAAACATGAACAAAATGGTAATGTTTACTTCAGATGGTGCTTAAAGGTTGTATCAGTGATTACGACTGAACTTCACTTCTGTTAATGCTCAAACAAAACAGAGAGCTAGCTCGCTACTCCCTCCTGTGCAATTGAAACTCTTCTAAACGCGCAACTCGTCGGTTATTGGTTGGAACACGTTATTATGACCGCAGCGCAGCGAAGCGGCGGTCATATAGGTTTCGTCAGATTTTTTTTTTTTTCCTTTTTCACATGGCCAAATTTCCGTCAAGGATTCCCGGGACACTGAAAGACCGGGGTACACGAAACTTGGTGGGCATGTAGCCCCCACATGGATAGCATGGAACCATCGTTTTTCGTTTTGATCTGTAGCCCCCCATCCCCCCCCGGACTGAACCCCCGAAAAGAGGGTACGGCAGACACAGTTTTCTGTGAATATCTCGAGAACCGTAGGGTTTAGAAAGACCACCTTTTTTTTGTATGTTGATCTTAAGGGGCCATGTCAACCCATTCCATAACCACTCATTTCATGTATAGCGCCACCTAGTTAAAAATTAAAAAGCAAAAAATTAGGTAATCACAATATCTCTGGCTGACATGGTCAAAACTGCACGAAATTGAAAGCGTAGGATCATTATGACACCCTCCGAATGCATGCCAAGTTTCGTGGACTTTCCTTCATGGGGGGCCATACAATAAATTAATTTACTGTACATTTAGTGACCGTACACCAACAGAGTTTTCTGTGAATATCTTGAGAACCGTAGGGCCTAGGATGACCAATTTTTTGTTTATTCACACACAGACACACATACATTCACAGTAATCATACGTATGACACATACACACACAGTAGACATATGTACGCATGCATGCACATGCACACACACAGGCACACACACAGGCACACCCACAAGCATGTGCACGCACACACACACACACACACACACACACACACAAACATAAACACGTACACGCACACATGCACACAATTCAAGAATTTCTCAGAATTATGAACAGGCAATATGCGGGTGAGGTTGTATAAAATCCCAATGTCCTATTACAGTGACAGGGACACTGTACTGCAGGAGATGTTTTCCTTTGCATGAATGTTAAATTGAGGTCCTGACTCACCATAAGAGTGAGTCCAAAGATCCCATGGCACTTATCGCAAAGAGTAGGTGGTTCCCTGATTTGCTTTATTTATGTACACATACATAAAGACACACACACATGCGCACACACACACACACACACATACACACACACATACACACACACACACACACACACACACACATGCACCCACACATACAAACACACCTACATACACAAACACACGCACACACACACACACTCACACACAAAAAAACACACACAAAACACATATACACAAAAACAACCACACACTCTGCAGACACTCAATTACAAACACACAAAAAAGGAACAAAGTAGGAAATGAACACAATTTGACAAGCGTGACGTATTTTTCTGGAAAAAATGTGCTGGACTGGGCGGCGGTCATATTTTGTACCGCTCTACATTATCAGTCATAACCAGTGAACCAGTCATAACCTCTCTAAACCTTATTGAAGTTCAACCAAAGATCCTTTAAGTTCATCTAAACTGACTGGTAAAACACCATCATTAAAATGTTCCACAAGTCCAACCATTATAAAGGATACTGAATAAATATCAACCTTCTTATACATATTGATGCATTTGCTGTTATCTCTTTGAATTCCCTATGGCTAACGCAGGCTCGTGGTCATTTTCGGCAGGTCGCGTGGTTGCAAATTGCTCACAGACACAATGCTGAAATGTGCGCTCAGAAAACAAAATATTTGCTCAGTGCTCAAAAAAATTAGAGGGAACATTGCCTCTAACTCTAATCCTACTGTAACCCTAACCCTAACTCTAACCCCAATCCTAACCCTAACTTGTTATGACAAAAACCGAATGTCACTTAATAACAGAAGCGTTATGTCATAAATGTTTATGACTTGTTTATAACACATTCATGACAGTGTCATGTCACTCTTATATCGATACTGTCAAGTAAAGTGTAACCCAACTATTTAATAATATGTTTTCCTGGAATCTGAACTCATATCTGGGTCACTCAGTATGCTCTTGTTTACTGGCAAGCACCAGAAGTCTAAAAGATGCATGATGTGGAAAAGGGGACTCACATCGATTTCTTGAATATTCTCAAAGAGCTGTCTGGCAATGTCTTTGCAGCCGGCATCCACTGCCTCTTGGGGCATCTCACCGTCAGAGAACCAGTCTCGGTCCACACAGTGGGCATAGGCAGCGCTGGGCGTAGCATGATTGATGCGCGTTGTTGTGACAATGCCCACTGACTTTCCTGTAAAATAGATCTTGTCTTGTTATTCGCACGGACTCAGACTCAAAACAGACTGAATAATTATTCAAATAGATGATATGTCACAGTATGAGAAGTGACTAAAAGAAAAATATGTGAAAACTCAAATGTGACACATACGTTTTGCTAGCAAGCCTGATAAGTATAGCAATTAAAATGTAAAAACAGACAGAAATATTATTATAGCACCTATTTTTAAAGTTCTTTTTCCACTGTAGTTTCATCACTCTTCTGGGCCAACAGCAGTCTTTTGATAATTAAACTCTGGGCCAACTGCTTCCACTCCAGAGTTATGCTTGTAAAAACGCATTCATCACAGAAATTTGTAATGATGACAGTTCACACTATGTGGGCAATCATCACTTGCTATGCTTTCATGGGTCTTTCTCTCCCATGCCTGCCAGATCCTGACAGATAGACCTCAATAGATATCCATCTCTTAGGCTATTTCTGATGGAGGTCCTCTGAGACATTTGGTGCGCCAGATCCAGTGAAGATGCCTGGTGTTTTAGACCTGCAGTCATATGTTTACTATTACGCTCCCTGCTGCTCATTCCTGTCATGTCTTTCATACTAACACATCCTGACTTAGTCCAGTGCAATCAGGCAGAATGTCAAAGTAACCTGTTCCTTGGAAAATACTGTTTGGATGCACTTTGATCGGACACATTTTAGAGGAATGCAAACAAAGTGCACAGTTTGTTTTTCTTTTCCCCCATCGTCTTTCAGGCTGGTTAATGAGAGTCTGTTTCCAAACACATTTCTCAGTCCAAGGCAATGTTACGCTAATCTCTCACCTATTCCTGTGAGATTTCCAAACACTGAAATAATCTTTTTTCCTTTTTTTTTTCAAAACAAGTGATCAACTTTCTGTGGAATAAATCATTCATGTGAGGTGTTGGGATGAATGCTGATTATTTCCTGAGTCCCCTGGCAACAGCTTCGATTTTTTTTTTCTGCACAAGGAAACTTGTTCCTTCAAGATAATTTGCTTACTTAAACAGAAAAATTGATGACTCCCTCTCTTTCCACTAATTCTACTGCCACATCCCGTCATATGTCCCATCTTAGATATGCGTCAGTTTATATCACACTTTATTATATATTTTATATACAGTATATTTTTATATACACTTTCTCTCCCTCTCACACACAGGGGCTTCTGAGCATGGGGTTGTCTCACCTGCGTCCTTGGCCCATCTGAGGATGGAGGTGACCTCGTTTCCTTGAGTGGTGTTGCACTGTGACCTCACGGCAGCTGCGCTGACCCCCAGCGTGCCCTCGTTGGCCTTGACACCGCAGAGGTAGGCTGTGGCAGTGCCCGCACTGTCTGGTACCTGGGCGTCGGTGTTGTAGGTCTGCAGAGTGGAGGTGTCAAAACAAGCAGATATGTATAAGTGGTTTGTCCTAGTGTAGTGGTTTTGTATGTCTGCAAGGGTCAGGGGTAAAGACACAGACACACAGATACGTGTGTGCGCGCTTGTTTGTAAGTGCGTGCATCTGTGTTTGTGTGTGTGTGCGCGCGTGCGTGCATGTGTGTATGTTTGTGTGTGTGCGTGTGTTTGAGTGTGCATGCGTGTGTGTGTGTGTGTGTGTGTGTGTATTAGTGAAGCCAAAGCAGCCAGAAGGATTAGTGCCCTCACATTGACAGGGCATGCATGGAATGTCCGGAGCGCAAGTGGAATTCGTGTGTGTGTGTATGTGTGTGTGGTGTATGGTGTGTGTGTGTGTGTGTGTGTGTGTGTGTGTGTGTGTGTGTGTGTGTGTGTGTGTGTGTGTGTGTGTGTGTGTGTGTGTGTGTGTGTGACACATTTACTATGTTCATCATTGAATAGATCACTTCTGTATTCTGACCCAAGTTGACAATTGCATAACAGATCCTGTTTCCCAAATCATGTAATGATCTATCCACTGAATCCACAACAACCATAAGCTGCTCATTCATGCCATCCCAGTTTGAGTGTAAAGTCTCCCGCCTCAGTGAGCCATTTAGTCACTTCATGGCAGGATTATGGGCACAAAAAGACTGGCACGGCAGGATGGCCAAAGCTGCAGCGGGCCCAGACCTTGGACAGCGCCACGTAGGGGAATTTGTCCATTTCCATCCGGTACTCTTCCCCGCTCTGGCCATTCAGCTGGCCTTTGAGGATCCGTGCTGCTGTCACAGTAGAAATTCCCATTCCTGCGAGACACACACACACACACACACACACACACACACACACATCCACACACACACACACACACACACACACACACACACACATCCACACACACACACACACACACACACACACACACACACACATACATACTGTTACAGTATATGGGAAGCTGAGAAGCTGCCTTGTCACCTGCTCTCGTCACTGCAGTTATTTCCAAGGGTAATTCAGTGCTGCAAGGATACTGACATAACAACCTTATCCTTGACTGGCATGCTTACACAACATTGTTGCTAACTGCAAACTTGCTGTAGAAGCTGTACATTCATACAAGTCCTATCAGAGGGGGCTCTCATTCAATGATTAGAATTATGTGAGGCTGCAAATACTTCAATACAATCTCAGGGTTATTCCAACAAATGTATGCTTTCATTACATTTTTAAATGTACTAGTGCAGTGATGCAGTGAACATTCAAACATGCTATTCCTGTAGAAAACCTGTAGCCCAATTACATAGTTGCAGGTAGGCCTGCTTTACAAATAGGATTATAGGGAAAAACATAATTCCAGCTATAAGCATTCAATAATGAATACTGAATATATTATAATATAATAAATGTACAGTGAGCAGAATTTAATCATGACTGCATGTGACATTTTTTACAGATCAAAATTACATACGGTAAGCCTAACAGCTGTTTTTGAGTCAAGGCTATATGTTTAGCCTATTGAATACCTTAAAAGAGAAGACAAACCATTTTGTGGAATGATGCATCATCATATGAAATTTGCAACGACGTGAAAACAATCTCTGGTAGCCTATTAGTGACATCATGCTCTGTCTGCCATTCGTTGTCTTTAGCTGATCATGCTTGCATGTGTGGCATTCTGAAACGTCCTTAAATTCGGGACCATTATAGCTCATTTCAATTTGGGACCTTGCAGTCGGAATTGTTGTTTGTTTATTCAAAGTCTAAAGACAGTCCAAATTAGCCTGGGCTATTTGAAGTGTCAGTTGCACATAATGTTTTATGTTGTTTTGAATAGCCACTGCATACCTGTGTTTGTTGGCATGTTGTTGCATCCAGCAAGCCGCATGAGGTCAGACATGATAATCACTCACACATCTTGCACTTGCTTAACTTTTTACCTGCAGATTCAGTTCTGCCAAAGGCCTGCTTATCCTCTGTTATTCTACAGTGCTGTGTGAGTGAGAGGGGGAGTGGCTAGAGTGGCAAAAGCCAATGTGTACAACTTTTCCGATATATTTAACAATATCTTTTAGATTTCTGAGCCAAACAATGTCAAAATTGGCAGTGCACCTACTCATGCACTTAGTAAGACACCAGCCAAGTTTGAAATCAATCGGACGAATGGTTTGACAGATATGCGAATAACACAAAAACACACTGACGGGGGAGTGGCTACAGTAGAGCAAGACATCTGCCAAGTCTGAAATCAATCGGATAAGCAGTTGAACAGATATGTGGTCAACACACACACACACACACAAACACACACACACAGACAGACAGACGTTTCTGTCATTTATAGATAGATACAGTATAAGCAACGAGTCATGCCTAGAATAATGTGTCTCGACACAGAAGTGCTTTGATGAAAAAGAAATTCGTTTTCAAAGTACTTCATCACTATAAACATTATCAGGCAATGGTTAAAAATTGCCCACTTAACACATTTATAGGGGCTCAGAGTAGCATCGTTGGTGGTAAACAAAACCCCTCTTGGTTAGCATCTGCTCAACTGACATGCCTGTCAAATGTAGTCATGCGGAAAAGGCAACAGCAAATACTGAAAATGCATGACAGGCTGACACATGACTTTGATGCTTAAGCCCTCACCTCAGCTAACTGCAGCGAAATCACACAACATGAGTTTGCGATCACAAATGTTATCAGTGACCCACATTTTTAAATGCCAGAGTTAGCGCTGATAGTTGACTAATTTGATGAAAACTCACTCTCATTGTCACTCAACACAGCTTAACAGCCTGGCGGCGATTCTGCCGAGACCTTGTAAACTGACTTTTACGCTTTACATTCTACACTCTCAGAGCCTAGCTGCTGAAACTAATGAGGAATTCTCTTTGGAGATCATGTATTGTACATAGAAATGAGTACGCTACGCAGGGCAAGTAAATGATGTGAAACAGTATGGTGTGCTGTTTGCTATGCTATTACCATCCATTATATTATATTATATTATATTACTATCCATTCAGAAAACATCACTGTGTTTGACAGATGTGCATACCATCCCCGAGGAAGAGGATGATGTTCTTGGCCACCTTCGTGTTGAGCTCCTGGAGCTGCAGGGCTTGCTTCAGTGAGCGCTGTGCCCATGTGTTCCAGTACGCTGGGTTCTTCTCTTCGTCTGTTATACAGAGTGCACACACACACACACACACACACACACACGGACACACACATGAACACACACACACATATACAAACACACACACACACACACACACACACACACACATCCATGTGCATGTGCCCACACACAAACATATTTAGGACATATCCCCGAGCATACTTAAAGGAGGGGGGCATGAAAATGAAGATAAGAATGCAGACCTTATTTCTTATCCTGTCATGCATGTGACTGCAAAAGCCTCTTAAAAACCCATCACAACCACAACCCCCACCTCAATTGCATGTTCAAATAGTGTTATGCATTTCCTTTCCATAAGACAACCTAATCTCCTCAAAACAATCACTTCACTCCTAACAAAGCTTAATGTAGAGTATACGTGATCTTACTGCATTGTGGCAACCCAAGGGATCTTTTCTTTCAATATCATTAGACTTTCTTTCAATATCATGAAAATCAAAAATGTATTCTATAATAATGATGAGCAAAAAGGGTAACACTGAGCAAAAAAGGGTAACACTTCCTTTGAACCTTGTGTTATAAAACCTTAGACAACAATATGCAATAACATGCATCACATATCTTGTCATAGGTTGTCAATGACATGGATTTCCCCTTGAATTTCAATGACATGGACTTTGCTTGAATTTCCCCTTGGAGCTGTGTCATGTAACCATTACCCATCATTTCTTTTCAGGATGGGGTTACAGTACTATTATGCAAAAAGCTTCAAGAATACCTTTACACAAAACCAATTATGCTGAAAAAGATAAGTGCCATTCTCAGCATGTGTTATGTGAGTACTATGATGTCCTGTGAAGTCCTCACAAAGGGCCAGTGACAGGTGTTGTTAAATTGCATGGGTGCCCTTTAATCGAGACATGACTTACCAGGAATTATTTTTTTCCCTAGGCAATGGACACCCAGGGCTATGAGGGAACAGAGGAGCAGATTCCTCACCAGCATGGTGCAAACATTCCGATGTGCCATTGTCTCCCAAGGCAACTGTCACATTCCACAACCCAAGGAAAGGAGAGTCCCAAGCTTGTCCTGAGCAAAAAAAAAAGTCAACAGAAGTCTATCATTCTGTAAGGAACAGGTTTATTCATGTTTAATGTTTGTCCCAATGAGTGTACACAGGGATTATCATACATAGTAACTACAGTGTATGTCCTAAGGAGTGAGAGCAGTAGGTTTCCTGTTAGGGGACATTAGCTTAGCTTCTCATCATCAATTTACATCAGCAAAAACGGTTTAAGCAATCATGGCTTCCACCCAAACGGGTTGCAGTCTTAAAATGCATTTGTATCATGTTACAAGTCTCTCTCGTGGTCTACAGTAAAAGGAAACCGACTCAATGACTTCCCATACTGAGTAGGAGAAATGGATTGTCTGGTAAGACAGTCTCTGTTGTGGCGGGAACCCTCCGGGTGTCTCCCCAGAGAGAGAGTGGGGCTCTTGTGGGGAGGGGGGGGGGGTACATGCACTAAGCTGCTCTCACCTCCTCCAAGGTCACTTTAATGGGATTGAGTGCCACAGCGGAGAGCTTTAACAGGCCTGACAAAGCCGATTAAGTGGACACCTCCACCCAGTAGGGAAAAAGGTCCTTCAAACTTTTGGTTCCCACAGCATTGTCTACAGACATTTTATTCCCAACTCATCACAACTAGGGCAACCTCTTGAAAGATCATAAAACAGATAATAGAACTCAGTTATAAATAATCCTATTAAAGCTGTATAATATGTGGATGGGGGAATGAGGAGGAAAAAAATCTATTCATGCAATAAATGTGACATATTTCTTCGCTATAAGCTTGTTAAAAATTCCTCTGCTGTTCCATTTTCAGACATCTTTTAGACGAGAGAACCTTCTCAGCCAGTACTTCTTCCCACACATCACTACTTCACATAGCCTAGTTTCAATTTACTCCACAGTAAGCTTCAGTGAGCATGCCAGAAAGAGTGATGCTCATAGGACTCCTGATCCTTGACATGACACAGCCACAGATCTTCTATACGGAACGCTACTTACATGTCTAAAAACGTACAGCTAACCACATGTTGAACTACATCACAGTACTTAAAGTTTGTGTATGTTTAAAAGAAAAAGGCTAATGGTTAATCGCTTGTCCAGCTATTACCGAGCCAACGCTGGCGCTCATGCTCAGAAGCGTTGGGGAGTTCCGACGGGCAGAATGCTGGAGGCCAGTCTGCAGGTGAAGAAACAGAGCAGCGCCAACACGATGAGGAGCAACAGGCCTGACGCAAGGGTGGTCAGCACCACAGAACCAGTCTCTTCTGACATGTCGGCCCAAAACCACCAGGCTCCTCTAAATAGCGGGTGGCAGGTCTAAATTAATCAATCTGGTCAACAGGATGGTCAGTCCAGACAAAATGCTCCTTCCAAACAGCCGTCTGTTTGACCTTGTACACCAGCTGGAGGGTGTGGGGACGGGGTGGGGGCAGACTCAACAGGGATGTGTCCAATGAGGTACTTCCTCCAAACAGGTGTTGTCCTGCTGATAAGGTTGAGTCCAAATTTCAGGCAGAACAAAAACAGCGCAGCTCCTAAAGGCACAGCACTCCCTCATCCCCCTGGGAGCCAGAGCCATCCAGGAGATGCAGACAGCACAAATCGATACCCTGAGAGCGGACTGGTCTCCCTCTAATCAGTCAGCGAGAGGTGCATTTGCCCCCTGTGGGACTGCGGCTGATTGGGAGACGGAGGATTAAGACTTAACACCATCCCTGCCTGTCACAAACAGGCTCTCACATCTTCGGCCAGCAGGGTGTGTGTGTGTGTGTGTGTGTGTGTGTGTCTGAGTGTCATGCTGACCTCAGATATACTACACTGCAGTGGATACACAAGATGTGTTGCAGACAGATCCGGACGCTGTCCACCCTAATCTAACCACAGGAAGCATGCCTTGAGCCTTCCTTTAACTCTGAACAGTGTGTGACAAGCGAGTTTGTACATAGGCTATCAGAGACTGTTTATTTGCAATTTTGGCGCAACTGAGAGTGCACCCTGTTCTCACAAGCACATTTCTGTTATGCATCAGCGTCTCTGACAAAAAGAAACAAGAAATCTGGGTGGTATCGTGAAATGGCAATAAACATCTTCGAACAAAGAGTGATAAACAGAAATCAACCCAAAATAGACATGGTGAGAAAAGACAGCTCCTGTGGATATGTCAGCATGAATCTAAGCATTAACAGCATCGATGCAGTTACAGTGGTGACAATTAAGTCAGTTAGAGGAAGCCATTGTGTGATTGCCCAGAAGAGGCTTGTTCTGGTAGAACTCCTCCCCAGGAATGTGTGTTAAGCATATGGATTTGAAAATTAACACACAAAATCAACGAGGCAAACTGATGAAGGATATGAGGTGGCCCAAAGTAAAAAAGTAAACACAAATCTAGAGCGGTTGAATGAATCTGAGACAACCAAAATATTGACACTCCCCATCTGTGCACAACGTTGTTCACCACAGCTATCAAAGCGCTGCCTCAGCCCCTCATTGCAAACAAAGGACATTCCAAGAGCTTTGCTGCCTATGCCCAATGCTGCCCTGGGGCATCTCAGGCCTTTCAGCGTTCCTCCCTATGTGTAAAAGTGCTGGGGTGCGTTTCCCAAAACCACAGTTGCTAACCTGTTAGACAAGTTGGTTGGCAATGGGAAATTGCATTGCAGCCAACAAAGTTTAACCCAACGATTTAAATAAATAGCTCACTTTCACTTAGCAGCCTATAAAAATGTTTTTTACTGACAGCCATCAGTGACAAAACACTAAGTGAAAGATAAGTTCTAAAACCCTCTGCCTGACAGAAAGACTGTAAGTTCCATATTTTTGTCCCCATAAAGGTTTCTCACTTCCTAAGTTTGTCCATTATTTTTTTCTTCTTCTGTTATCAATTAATATTTGTATTATTATTCTCCTATTTCAAATTCAGTGAAAGATGTGTTTTGTACCCACACCAGACCAATGAATCAAGCATCACTCAAAAGAACATTCTGGAGGGGGTTCAGGAAACACATCTGCTGTCAGCCCTTTAAGGAACCAGGATTGTAGTGATGCCAGTTGTGAAAAGGGTTTTTGCCCCCTTATCCATAAAACACTTTTTTAGGCTATGAAAAGGGCCAATTTAGGGCACCAGCTGTATGGCCCATCAGTGTTGTGGACATTTATTGCAACAGAGATGTTTTAAAGAGGGCATCATGTCCAAATACACTGCCATTCACACACATTCGTATCTCAGGGTGAAAAGGGTTATTCTATCCTATCTATTTGCCTTTATGTGTTATGCATAAAGGGACTGCGCGAGAGAGAGAGAGAGAGAGAATAAAACTAAGAAGATCCTGTGAACCAACTGTGTATCAATCGCATTTGCCTACTTGGAAAGGAACACCCACATTTTCAAATCTGTGCACAATGTGATTGCACTCTAAATAGAACATTTCTATTGAATCTTACATAGGAACCTAGAAGGTTAATATTGCTAGAGTAGTGTACGTAGTAGTACAACAGAAATCTTACATCACCCTCACCTATACAGCATATTGCACATTGTTTTCATGTCTAACTTTTCTTCAGTTGACCAATCGTCTCTAATAAAGACCAACCACCACTGCTCAGCTGGAGGAAATGCACCTCAGTCGACCAATAACCTGGTATAGAAGCTATCATTCCACAATGGCACGATGCCAGCCCCCTCTTCTCCTTAGCTCAGCAGGAGAAATTTAACTTGCAAGTGAGGTCAGCCTCTTTTAGCTCTATTGCTCAGTCTGTGAACTAGTCGTTTTCAACCGAACACTGCTGCAGACTAAACGGAATAGGCTATATGTCCAAAGTAATACAAAGTGAAACATCTCAAGCGAATACAATTTGAACTGTTTAGTTGTTTGGTAGTAGCCTAATTATTTCGGTTAATCGTGCGATTTCTGACTTCACGTTTACTCGATTAAAGGCAAACAGCACGAAAATTAAGTTAATATGGATACAGAGAAAAAGAAGAAACACCGAGACCCCAGTGGCCCTGGCCACCATGACTACCATTTGAAAACATCGTCAACATGTAGAACCGAGAGAGAGCTCTAGGTTTGAATGGCATCTCCAGTCTTCCACTACGAAGAAATTATGCTTTAAGTATGAGCATTTAAGACAACAGCACACATTGTTTGCAGCCAGAAGGACTGAGGTCGGAAGTGTCTCGAGGACAGGTGGCCACCCTAAATTGTATCTCAAAGACAACAATGTCCCATTGAACTGCAGCACTCCCTGTCCGATGCCAATAGCCTAACAATCTTGTTATCAAGTGACAACGAGAACTTTAACAAATTACAAAGGTCATTTCTTGATACAGGCAACAGATAAATGTGATTCCCTTGCTTAATTCATTTAGAATAACGTTGTTTAGCTTTTATCTGCCGTGGTAATTAGGCTACCACACTACCCTGATTAATTTACCCTGACAACTTTGAAATAGGCTGCTTTGGCAGCTGACCTCACTGGCGGCTTTCTAAAATCCATTAAACCACACTGAAAACATTCGCGTAAAGCAGCCTCGCCAAAAGATAGCGACGCACTTTTTCAGTCCTCCAAAATAATCAGTAATCTGACCCATTATCCTTTCATAAAGCCCCGTCAAACAAATGCAATTGGTTTCCACAACCACCATAGTATTCATGCGTGCTGAAATCAAATCTGTTGTCATTGCCGGGCTACTTCGTGGTTGGAAACGAGTACGTGAAATGTGAAGAACTCAGTTACTTTGCATCTTGCCGGTGCTACAGTAATTCGTGGTCATTTCACCAACACATAGCATGCATATCATTAACTTTTTTATAAAATGTAGCCTATATTGTATTAGAAAACCGTACAGAAACCTAAACAGTTTATCTGTGTTACATGTTAATATTTAATTACCTACTCACCGGTGCGCTTTTACGCTCCTGCAAGCAGTCTCTTCAGAAGTGATATAGGGGTAACCACACACTCTGCGTTCCTCGCGTGTCTCTTGCCAATGCTTTTATAGCGCTTGTAGCCCTCATTGCCACACTGACGGAACATAGCGGTCATGGGGACTCACAATGGCGAAGCTATACCAGAAAGTAAACCGTTATTTGAACCGCGAGCTCCTCCTTGCGAGCTATCGGTGGACTGAGCAGGCAGTTTCCCTAAAATAAACACAAAAGTAGCAGTGGAAATTAAAACTTCCGCTGTGGGAATCTTAAATGGTTTTAGGATAATCAATCATTTATGCCACTATACACGAAATTATTCATACATCCACGACTGGCCAAATCTATGTTAGGCTTTGTCACACGATGTGTGACAAACACACGATGTCCACACGATGTCACTGCAGACCTCTTTTGACATGAAACCTTGGATTGAACTTCATACCCAACCAAAACTATCACTCTTAGACGCGTTATCGCATCGTTGGTCAACAACCGTACTGGGTCTTGCGCACTGCATGGACTTTTTGCAGTTCCTTGAACCTTTTGAGAAACGACCCATTTTTTCGCGCATTCGGACAGCATGGAACTGAGGACAACCGAGTTATTACTCCGCTCCAACCCCAGTTGCTATAGCCCCTACATGTGCCCCTACATGTAAACTTTAATATGTGTTGAAATTTACTCTGTCTATTCGTTGAGCAACGATTTGAGGAAATGGTCCCCTGCCAAGTTTAAACTCAAAGTCCAACAACTTCGCCATACCATAACAGCATATGGGAAAACCAGGCCCAAGGAGCTGCCTAATAAATGTATTCCAATGCATTGCATGCCATCCTATTTCTTTGCAGATTTCTTCTTAAATGCTCTTTAATCACTCTTAACCTAGGGTATAAATAGTAGGCCCTATAGACCGATATGAGACTGTATTGCACGCACAGCCACCAGTGTTGGGAGTAATGCATTAAAAAAAGTAATGTAATTACAGTAATGCATTGCTTTTTGCTGTAATGCAGTAATGTAAGGCATTACCAATACAATTTCAGTAATAAGCACCAGAGAAGATTAGGCCTATCCAATAATTAAAAAAAGTAATCTATGCTGGTCCTGGAATTTGATTGCCTTGTTTAGATGACTGTAGAAAGGGAATTTGAGTTATCTCTGCCATTCATGCAACAGATCTAACATGGTTAGGCTATACTTCTCATTTCAAGCAGTGAGAATAACTAAAATGTTGCTTTTACAGACAAAGATCGTAGCCATTATTCTCAAACTATTTGCATTAAGTCTACACCACTGTAAGTGGAAGGAAAGGCAACCAGCAATGATGAGAACCATTTAAAGTCAACATACAATTTCACTATGGCTATATTTTACTATATTAAGTTGTGAGTGACCTTTGGCCTTTGGGGCCTACCTACATTGTCCCATGAGCCATTACTGCAACCATTATATTGTTCTTTTGTTAGCCTTAAGCCTAGCTCAGTCATTATGCCATACCACATCACCTCCTGCCGTGTAATGAGCTGCATTGAACACATGAAGATCTATTGAGAACACCAAATCCATATTTTCTGTTATTTTGGTGAAAGTAATGTAAACGTAGTGTAATGCCTTACAATTCAAAGACAGTAATATTGTAATGTAACAAATTACTTTGAGATGACAGTAACAAGTAATAAATAATGCATTACACTTTTGAAGTAACTTGCCCAACACTGACAGCCACACAAGCCACAGAGCTGTGGTGGGAAGCCAGAATCCTGCATAAAAAACTGGGGGGGGGTCACAAACTAGTAATTAGGGTTGGGCACCGAAACACGGTTCTAATATGGCACCGGTGCCGACACAAACGGTAGTAACTGCATCGAATAACAACGTGGATTTCAGTGCCTCATTTCGGTGCTTAAATAGCGTTTTTTTTTATTTATTTTTTTGTATACGAGGCATCACTGCATGTCATGCGCCATCTCTAACGTCTTGCTCTGATAGCAACACATCCAGATACAGGTAGCTAACATATGATACACTGGATGTATAAACCAGAGGGGTGCACCACATAGGCGACTGGACAGTGTTTGAGAGCTTGCGTGAGCCCAAGTAGCTTACTTAAGCAAAAGGCTATGAAACAACATCAACAGTAGGCTAGCCTATACGTTACACCAGGGGTCTCAAACTCAAATGAGCTGGGGGCCACTTCTGCCAACTTCATCTGATTGGAGGGCCGGCTATTTCTGAAAATGCAATGTTATTTTTTTCAAATACCACACAAAACTGCAAACAGAAAGTGCAAGTGTTTTTATCTAGTTTTAGACACCTGTGCTAGCAACCTAAGCTTATAAATAAAATAATGCTAAAATAAATATTAATACAAATTATAAAACAAACAAAAAGCATAAAAACGGGTATGTGTGTGTTTCACACCAAATAAAAATATTTTCCTCTCATAACTTTTTTAAACCTGGCAAACTAGGCGTCAGGGTTAAGAAAGCAACACCTTTGGATTTTTATATCAAAATTTCAAAAGGCCATGGCTTGAAAGTGGTCAGAGATAACGTCCTACTGTAAATGTAAAAATCTATAAACAAAAGTTTATGAAGGGGGTAAATGTACCCATCACTGGATGGCAAGCACCTCAAATTATGCACCTTTCAGTAAATACTGGATGAACATATTTGAGCAGGTTTACTTTCCTTTTTTTCATATTACCCACATAACAAATTAACAGGAAAACACCTAAGATGTATACCAACACCTAAGATGTATATGGTTTAGTGATGTATTACTAAACCACAAGGCCTACAATAAAGTATTCTGATCAAATCAGTTCCTATCGCGGGTAATCTGAGTACCCAGAGGTTCGCATCATATTGCAGGTGACTTTGTAGTTCTATTTCTACTAGCCCTGCTGTCTGTACCACGTCCATTACGGACACTTTCATCACGATTACCACTGCAACCTCCAAGCTATGTTGGGCAGAGGGTCGAAATAAGCATGGTATGCTTAGTGGACACCGTCGTATACACGCAAAGACGCACCTCCATTCACAGACGCACTGTGACTATCACTGTCAATAGACAATCGATCATAATCTCCAAAAGGATATTCTCCTTCAGAATCAGAATAGGTGAATAACATAGCCTACCTAAGACTTCATCACACGTGAAAGTTTTTCAACATTAAGTGTAGGCCTATTTCTGCTTCAATTTGTGCAAAACTATGGCCTGCATCGCTTCCGCGTCATTACAAATGCACGTCTTTGTGTTTCTCGCGTGTAATACAAGTAATTCCTGAAAACTTTGCGCAGCGATTTTGGGTTTGAATCAAGCTCTGGATGTCTAGCACATAGTGGAGCAGAGTAGGCTACAAATGAGATTTGTCACCGTACTTGTATCTATCGTCTATTTTATTCAGTATCGTTGTTTGTCGCAATTAAAAATAGCCTCAAGGGCCGGATTACATTATTATTTTGACATACGTCGCGGGCCGGAATTGGGCCGGACGCGGGCCGGATTTGGCCCGCGGGCCGGGTGTTTGAGACCCCTGCGTTACACAATATCCTTGCTAATGCGCTAACTGACATTTATTTGTTATCAGCAAAGTTGTAAGGTGAAAACTTTATTTCACGGTGTGTTAAACAAATAATGGCATGATATTAATCTTTCATGTACATGAGGCCCATATAGCATCACAATGAATATGAAGATCATGTTAAAAGTTAGCTGGCAAAAACATAAATATGTTACATACCTGATGTCACTGAGCTGTCAAAGAGGCTACGAAACCATCTCCATACGTTATCGCTAATTAAACTCAGCTGACTGGTGTTAGCGCATTAGGGGTTTGCACGGCGTGTCATCAGATCTGGACATCGCCATATTGGAGATACTCAAATTTGTCTTATCAATAAAAAAAGATCAATCCATGCTTTAGACCATTTTAATTTAAAACATTTTAAAAATGGCACCATTTCGGCACTGGCACAGTCAAGGGCGTAGGTTTGGTCTGAGTTTTGGTTGGGACACTAGACCTACCCACTACCCCCCCCCCCCCAAAAAAAAAAAAAAAAACACTCAACTCAACTACTATCCATGATTAAAATGTGCTACTTTCCAACTTGAACTACACTGTGTAGCCTACATAATCTGATTTTAATATGTAGGCTACAGATATGAAGAGTTCAGACGCAAAACCCTCTAAATCCGTCTGACCACGTTTCTTTTAAATGAGCATTTAAAATCAGGCTCCGATAGGTTTTTGCCTATAAATCGATATTTCAGACCAGGAAGAGAGTGGTATTTAGTGGGTTTTGAAGTTAAATTATTTGACTAACGTATACTATGTGTGGAGAGCATCCACTCACCATCTTTATCTAATTTTTGACGTAGGTGGCATTTAGAGGCTTTTGCACCTGAACCCTTCATATGTAGGCTATATTTAACATTTATTTTCTATTTGGTCTGTTATGAAATCATGCCCATTTAAGCACAGCTCAGTTTTAAGAACCTTAAATACATGCATGCTTAGCATTTTGTGAAAAGAAATCATTAAGGCTACATTTTGACAAACTCTTAACCGTGAGCTGCCTGTATATTCTCTGATTCTAATATTTACAGATATCTAGGCGATGTAAGCACAGCTCAGTTTTAAGAAATGCAGCCAAAAGACCATGTTGAATTTTGCTTTGAATTTATTTCAAAACCGGATTACTCTGGAACAGCTAACTATACACGGAAACACGGGAACTATACACACCTTTGTGTTCGGTAAGGTCTGCTGTTTATTCTGATATATGGTTTGTCATGTGTTGCGTGAAGAGTGTGTAGGCTAGATATTCCACCGAGACGAATGGATGTGGAGATGGGCGCAGAGAATAATTATTAAATCTCTTGAAGTTATTTTTCTCGCGAACTGTTTATCACAGCAAACAGTGGCTAGCTAGCACCGTTTAAAAGCTGAGAAAATGCTCTTTCGTGTGACACATGTAGTGAAGTAAAGCTGAAGCGCTGCTTGCTGCGCAGGAGACTGCAGCTCACTGGTAGTTATTATAGGTAACTTCAAATCAGCGAGATTTACCCTTCTAGGCTACTGCACATTACAAGAAATGCGCTGCGCTGTGAGCGCTTTTTTTCCCTATTTCAACCTGAATATTGGTGGGGACATTTCAGTCGTAATTTGACATTGGTGTGGACACGTCCTTCGGTCCCCACGCAAATCTACGCCCCTGGGCACCGTTTTAAAAGTATCGATTTAGCACCGGTATCGGATAAAACCCAAACGATATCCAACCCTACTAGTAATCCTAAAACTATTACTGCCATAATCTAGTGGTTTTACCTGTGGGCTTAGTTTTTATGTGTAGCTCTTATGGGTAGCCTGGCTGAAAGGGCTAAACTCAAAAGTAGGCCATTTGTTAACTCTACAACTCAGAATTATCAGAGTGGTTCTTAGTGTTTGAGGAAACCATCTAGACCTATATGTAGTTTACTGCAGACCAAAGGTCAAAGATTAGAAGCATTTAGGCTACCCTATTATTATGACCACCGCGTCTTTAGGCCTGCAACTGGATACACGTTAGCCTGGGTGCCATTCCGAACTTGGTCTCGCCCACAACATTCTGACTAGAATTGAGTATGACTGCGTCAGGCTAGATACACGTGTGAGCTACACACACTCAGATTCAGATTGGTTTTGTAGGCTGATATTTTCAGATTTTCACTCGGTGCCTGCTGCACAGGGATGTTGCCTGAAGCACCATTATTGTCTTTGGTTGTGAGTTAATTTTGTTTGTTTTAAGAGTTGAGAGTAGCCTAGGGCCTACAACTAGCCTAGGCTACAACAATATAATCAAGCACCCCATTCTTTCAGACTAGAGGGCCACATTTTTCTGGAGCTGAATCTGATCTGTAGAATTTTCAATTGTAAGGGAAAAGTTATGTGGAAGAAAATGTAAAAAGTGTGAGCCTATAGCCTAACTGTGGCTCAGAAGTGCTCACTGGACAGCAAAGGGCAAGCCTACGGCTGGACCAATCGAGTGAGGGGTAAGTTTCAGTATTTTAATGGTTAAAGTCAATCTTAGTGGTCCAGCCCATTTCTCAGAGACATTGGGTACATTTTCAGAAGCACCACCCCTCTTGTTATGCTATTGGTGTACAGGTTACTATAATAATCTCTTCTGCAATCGAACAGTTATAGCACTTCCCACGTACAGAGCGTCCCGAGGCAAAATACTGTTTCTTTAAAATCTGGCCGCACTGTGGTAACTCATCGCAGTGCTGTTAGTCCGTTAACAGGTCACAGAAAAAGCTAAACGGAAATCATGGTAAGAAGTTTACTTTTTAATAGTTTTTTGTCGCAGTGTGAATGTTGCTTGAAACGTAGTGTACAAAGTGCTGATGGTCAAAGAACAAATCAACAACACGCTGGCAGCCTAGACACACACACGGGGCTCAAGCGTCACGTTGTCAGAAGTCTGTGATGCTTTGATGACTAGAGTATGGTCAACAGTGGCTCATGGTATCGCTCTAGTCCACAAACATAAAGGCTCTGCCTCAATGTAGCCTATTTGAAATGCTATTTAGGGAGATACAAATGTGACACATTTCGCACTGACGTTCCAAACACCTCGTGGGAACGTCGCACTGTCTGCTTGTGTAGTGACCGTATGCAAGACGCTCTTGATATTTTGTCTGTCTTTAAATGCGTTTAAACACGTAATGTTCTAATAATGAATAATAAAAAGAAACATAGCATAGTGTGTTCTGCAATCAGAAAAGAATTTCCCAATGATAATCCCAGCGCTGAGTCTTTGCCATCTGATTTCTTTGCCTCACATCAGTTACTCATTACCTCGATCAGGAAGGAGCTTAAAGTCATGGACACAGGCAATCTCTCGCGCCCTGGCAATAAATAAACACTGTGTCATAACAAAACGATTGACCCTCCAACTGTAAATTATACTGAAATCATGTGTCTGACAGGCTTCCTGCTGATTTCGTGCGAATGGATGTGAAGATCCACGAGTTGGATGTGTGTAAGACTGCATGACAACTGAAGTTTTATTGTTATATGCGCAATTCATGCAGATAGCCTAGTAGGCCTACCTCTTACAACACAAACTCTGAATTTGTCGAGGTTTAACCAATATCCGGAAATCGCGTGGAGAGGCATGACCATATATGACTGATCAGCTCAATACTTCCAAATTCACTGTCATGCCACCCATTTCCTTTGAAAGTACGTGTCTTAGTGTCAGAGGAGGAAGGGAGTTCCGTAGTATCCGAAGCGCCTTTATACATTTACACAAAAGTAACAATTACTTTCGCCGGCGGAATATGTGTAGACGACTGCCATGTTAGCGTTAACTAACACTATACATTTCTATGGGAGATTCTTTGAGTACTGTGTGTCTCCTCATTAGAATGTCTCTAGTTCAGGTGTGGGAGCCAAACATGATCATTTCTGTTAGAAGAATTATGCCAAAAAGAATAATACATTCCACAAATACTATAATAAGCATATAAAGGAATCAAAAAGGAATATGTGATGATGTAAGTCTGGTATTTTTCTGTTAGATATCTCTACCTCTGATGAGTAATAAATTAAACATTCTAGAATTTGTTTCTGGAGGATTCTTCTTTTCTCCCTTTCTTTCTTTTTCCAAATTCAGTGCTGGCGTTGGTATGAAGCTCGTCTTACGTCACAGGTCATGACCTCAGATCTGTAGTCCCAGCCAGGCCCTTGATATCAGTGACTTTGGTGGGGCTGTTTCCTATTTATCACAGTGTAGAGGTTATTGGGTTCCTATGAAGTCCCGTGGTACATAGTGATGCATATTCATTGAATGATGAAATAAAATGCCAGCTGAACGATTAAGAATAACTGTATGTAAATTGTGAGATGTTTTTGGTACTGGGACTTCTGGAAGGCACTGATGTGATATCCACACATTGCACACAGACTAACACAGACATTGCAAACACTACCAGCATCATCACCATCAGTTATTTTCGTGGCATGCTAGGAATTTGTCCCCAGAGTTAACCAGAAACTTTTATAACCCCGAAAGATTTGCTAACCGACACATGGCCTAAGTATGGCATCTTATATTGTGGCTAACCAGCCAACAACAGCATGTTTGAGCATAGCAGCCGTGGAATAAGCTTGCCTTGCAGGTGTGAGGGATGATGGGATATACTTTTGTTTTGACTCTTTTTTGAGGAGGGCTTGAAAGTTTTGGCTGGAGGGCTGGTTTCCATTTGTTCCACTGCTGTTATCTTTCACATTGAGGACATTCGCAGTGTAGCAGTTTACATGTTAGTATGAATACACTCTGATAAAAGTAGTTTAAAGTAGTATATAGTAATTTCCCCATCGTTAAAAAGAACTGTATAATTCATATTTAACGACTCATTAAAGAAATCATTGTAGTCTGTTAATAGATTTGCTGTTCTCTCCAAACATAAGACTCATTTGAAGGCCAGTCTTTTTTGACAACAGCCAAAGATATCTGCAAGTCTATTTCCTCCAGGGCTAATAAACAAGAGGCTACTGTCCATGGAAGTAGGCCATTACCCCTCGGCCACAACTCCTGTGACTCAGCTGTGACCACAGACCACAGTAAAGATTCCGTTTTAGCTCTTGTTCTCACAAACACCAAACACGTTGTATACCCGCGGTCACAAACAAACTCCTGTGTCCCATGAGAATGCCACCTCACCACAAATAATTGACTGGTTTACAGGATCAGTGACGACTTACTGACGCATAGTTGTGGTTTAAAGCCTCGCTGGCGGGCATAGGCCCCAAACTGTTCCAAGAATCCTGGAATATTGACTGCTGCTTACGGAGCCGCTGGCATGGGTGAGGTGCCAGATCCAGGAATGACGCCCAGAATAAATCCATCCTCACCTCTGCACGGCCAAGCCAAGCGGCACTGCCGGGCACGAGTCACGACCGTGTCTCAGGGACTGGAAAAGTGGTCAGCTTGGCTGAAGGCATCAACCCGCTACCCCCCCCCCCCCCCACACACACACACACACAATGATGCCACTCCAACAGGATACAGGGGGATGTTACTCTGCTGTTCTGATTCATGACCCAGTTCAGCCTCCCCTAGCCACTGACACATGTCGGGTGGAAGGCCGTTGGCATTCCCCAACTACACCCACACACCCCCTCCCTAGTCCTTGCTCTCTCACCTCCACCCCGGGGGGCACAGTGTCTAATGAGAGGGTGTGTGGCAACAAGACTGCCTCTGCTTACACCAGCACCTCCCCCGGAGCCTCCAGGGGCACATCTGCCAAGGGAGCGCAGCCAGGAAAGTGTCCAGGAATGAGCACGCCTCTCTGGGATGACTGTGCGCCAATATAGGGGGGTGAGCAGTGGGGGCAATGCCAGCGAATACCAAAGCCTTATGGGCTCACAGGCCCTCAAAGACTGCAGAACTGCACTGAGTTCAGTAGAAAGCGGTCATGGGGAACTAGTAGTAGCAAATGGCTGGAAGTCCACCCAGGTTGGCTGTTGTCAGTGTTTGGCAATGTTTTTTCAGAGTGTTGTGATTTTCTGTTTTCCCCAGATAGGGTCAAGTGTGCTCACTAACAGTGTTTGGAAAACAGGCCTCTTCTGGTTGATATGCTGCTTTGCTTAAGCCAACTTTCCTCTCCTTTGCCAGTATGGCCAGTATGATTGATTGTCCTCTAATGAGCAGGCTTTTGCGTTACTTGATACAAAGATGCGCAGACAGCTTGCTTTCAACTCGGGGCCCCGTTCATCGACAGAGAGTTTCAGCAGAGCCAGACAGTTGATACTCGTTCAAGTCGGAGCTCCAGAAAGCGCCCCCATTTCCCACGATGTTCGGCCTGATGTCAATCAGCACCTCTCTCTGCTGTCCACTCCGTTCTGTCTCTCATCGGTGGCGCGCTGGTTGTTCACACCCTTACAGTGAGGCTATAGCAGTGATTCTCAAACTTTTTCCCCACTTTGGAAGCCCCACCTGACCCCAGCAACCCGGCAAAATTGTAACTTTACCACGTCCACGTTACATTTCCCATCTCAGTCCGCTGGATCAGATGTTATTTTAATTCATATGTCTGTTTATGACTTGTTTCTGTGTGGCTATTTTGTTTTGAATCTATGATCTTCCCTCCTTGTTATAAAAGAGAGGCATTATTAAAGATAGGCACAAAAAAAACTATTTTTTTCCCCACTAGTGCCCGCCCCACACTTTGAGATCCACTGGGTTATAGGATGCAAAGGTGTCATGGAGCCCAAACCATCAGGGGCGTATTGGGTTTGTGGGCTAGCATACTGAGTGGTCTGGCAAGAGTCCGATAACACAAACTGTGGTCCAGTGCAGGTCAAGGAGGACATGGAGAGAACGAGGAGGAGGGTGGGAGGATAGAGGGTTATGGGTGGGGGAGGAGGGTAGCAGACAGGACAGCGGTCAGCAGGTCGACGGTGCTGACAGTGGCTGCCTGCATGCCCGGGTGAAATGAGGCTGGCGTTTTGGGTTCTGAGGTCCTGGACTCTAGCTCCAGACGCCGGTTCTGGCTCTCTCCCCGGAGAGTGTGGCCGTTGGGGGATTTTGAGGTTCAGAGAGGGCCAGGCCAAACCTAGCACACAGGGGAGATGAGCCAGATATGAACAAGGATGAAGAAAACACACACAAACAAACCCAAACATACAGACACACACACACACATACTGTACACACACAACCAATCTGTATACACACAAAACACATTGTACACACACTTACAGGACACAAACACAAACTCACATATTATGGAAGCATTACAAGAATGCTGTTTGATACGTAAATGCCACGGTTTGACATACTATGGTTTACTAAGCAATAGCTTATTTTTTTAAATGACCAAAACTGGAGGCCAAGCCAGCAGTGTAACAGTGGAAAAGGTTTTAAGACAGCCAAGTTATAAGATGATTGAATGTGAATCATGATGTCGGTGTTTACTGGAACACTTCAGAGATACCATAAGTCTGATCTGGCTTCCTGTTGAGTTCACCTATTGGGTATTTTAAGTTTCAGTTTCAGTAAGGAAATCAGGCTTTTTTTGTAAATGATAACTCCACCAGGGAGATCCTAAAGAAACATGCAGTTTCCTGTAACTTATTTTATTCACAGAAGGAAATGTTCATGTTGCTCAGGTATGGCGGGAAAGTGTTGTCGGGGTGTTTGTGCTCCCATTGTGTGTGTGTGTGTGTGTGTGTGTGTGTTTCCACTACAAGACTAGAAGACTTGCCAAATTTCCAGAATCTTCTTCAATCCCAAAAAATCCCTCTTAAAAGATCTGGATCAAATCCTGTCTTGTAATGCCTTTATGGGTGTTACTCAGAGTTGCTGTGGATCACGGTTGTATAGAAGTTGTAAAAGTCCCAAGGTATGTATGTTCCATAAAAGAAGTCAGCAAGAAAGATTTCCAACAGCACAACTCTGGGAGGTTCAGATTGGGTAAAGAACAATTGCCTGTCACACACCTATCGGGTAACCGTAACCTGGGCAACAACTGGAAACATATAAGGGGAGTCTCTGAAGGTGCCTGAACCCCGCCTCCTCAGCCTAGAATATCCTTTGGGCAGGACAGAGTGGGCATGCCCTAACCTCTGAAAGTTCCCTCCCAGATCTAAATGAAACCACACTCTGGAATGCACACTCTCTCTCTCTCTCTCTCTCTCACACACACACACACACATGCACTCACACAAACACGCCCCTCATTCTCATTCCCTCATGTAAAGCGCTCCAGTCCTGCCGTCCACCTCCCTTCTGTTTCTTCCTGTGTTTTTGTGTGCGTGTGTGCAGCTCCTTCCTCGTTTGGGCTGCTGCTGCTGGTTTGGGGACGGCACGTTCTGAGCGTGAGGATAGTTCTGGGAAGGGGAGTCCTCCACTCCAGGGTTCCACTGCTCGTCTGTTCCACGCACTGGAGGGGGTAGAGCTCTAAGCTGGGAAGCCCCCGACGTATGTGTGTTTGTGTGTGGAGGGGGTGTTTTTTCGGGAGAGGCGATTCCTAGTGGTGCTCCACAGCCGAGTCCAAACCACAGGAGTGGAGAGAGAGAGAGGACGTGGGGTGGGGATGTTGGAGGCTGCAGGGACAGTGTGGGGTGCAGTTTGTGGTCAAGATTTTGGGGTGAATGAAGGAGAAGGTGTCCGGGTTATGGTGAGCGGAGGACAGACCAGAAAACACACCCCTTAACAACAACGAAGGACTTTGTTGGGATAGCAGAAACACACAGACATACACACACTCACACATGCGCGCACAGATGGACTCACTCTCTCGTGTCCTGATCACACAGAGAGATAACCTTCCCAGTATTCTGGACAGATAAACACACAGACACACACCAGGGGCTATCCTGGAGGAGAATGGAAGCACTGAGGGAGTCTATTCTGCATTTGACCTTTCAGATGTCCACCTACAAACGGGCCACCCTGGACGAGGAGGAGCTGATCGACTCTACCTCGGATGACGTCTATCCCTCGGCAGTCATGCAGGTGAGCAGGCACACTTTCTCTCTCTCATAATATCGACGGGGATAACCTTAATGACCTGGAGGGGGGGCCGGCCCCACGCGTGTCCAAACACATTCCTCATCTTTGTCCCAGCACCTAATGTCAATACCGTGGCTGTTCTGCATGGTTGCCGACCCGGCGTCACACTGGCAAGTCATGAATGTCAATAGGAAATTAACAGTTAGCCTAGTTGGTCAGAGACTGCGCAGGTGACATGGTTGATCCATTGTATAAAACTGTAGTCCTGAGGCATCTGCTTAAAGTTAGGAAATATGTGTGCAAATTTAAAAAAGAAATTCCACTTCTGGAAGAATATAGAAAACAGAGTTTGCTTGTCCATGAAGTGTTTTAAATTTGCAGATGTATCCATAGGAATGTAAGAAATATTTCTTTGAAGTCGTGCTCCAGTATTGGCCGTGGAAGTCAAAAAGCACAAATCTGTCATGCATTTATGATCAGCAATGGTTTATGGAGAAAACCTTGTCTAAATAAGTAGACTGTATTTGGACTATAACCTATCTCTGCATTGCAATGACTGCCACTACGGAGTGGCATATGGGAGCTCTTAACCAGTCATTTGTGGTAAAGTAAACTGGCCAGTTTGCTGTGTTTCAGATAGTCAAATGTCACTCACTTGTGTAAAGATGGTATGCCAGATAGAACAGCGGATTTGCATGGCCTGTGTGCAGCTCAAAGGATGTCTCTATGTGATCCATTCCCTCTCTGCCTTTGAGCTTATTGCATACTTGTTTGCTTGTGTGTCCCTCAGAAACTCATCATTCCAGTTTTAATACTAGTTCTAGCTTGCTCTCATTTGTTCTCTCTCCCTTCCTTCCCACCTTCCCTCCCTCCTTCTCTCTCTGTCATATATACTGACTCTCTCTTTCACTTGCTTGCTTTATTTCCTCTTCTGAGAACCTCAGCCTCATTACTCTTAAAGCATTTCTAAAATATTTTCCCTGGCTTTGGAAGGGAGTTAAGCGTCCAGAGCGTTTTTGTTATTAAGGCAAATCTTTGGCTTTCTCTCTCTCTCTCTCTCACACTCTCTCTCTCTCCCGCTCTCTCTGTCTCTCTGTCTCTGCATCTCCCAGTGCTTTCTCTCCCTCAGGGGAACTCGGAGATATATATATATATATATATTTTTTTTTTTTTAAAAACGCTTTGGGTTTGGCGCACAGATCCCCAAAGAGCGGCGCAGCCTGAGAGAGAGCGTGGGATTTACTTTTAACGATCGTAGACTCCTTCTTCCCCCGCCACCGCCGCCAAGCAGAGTGCAAAGAAGACCACATTTGCTTTGGCCTTTCCCCTCTTGGGGTTAATGGAGTATTTTCGTCTATCTGGGGTAAATCTGACTTGTGTTACTGAAATTAAGGCTGGTTGACTTGATTCTTTTAAAGTGTTCACTACACCAATTATAAGTGTCAGGGAACCACTTGGAGAAGTAATTGAAAAGTTGGTCAGTGAGAAATGTAGCTTCTCATGTTTCTTTTCTTGGTGAAGGAGTGTTATTGAACTAAAATGTGATAGCAATACAGATTGAAAGTGCACAGTAGTGGCATGTGATGTCCTGTTGGCAACCTGTCTAGTCTGACATGCAAAGTACTTACCTGGACTTTATAGAGAGGCACTGTCTTGATTTGCCTTTTTTACCCTCTGTGGCATAGGCATGGATATAGGAGAAAACGGAAAAAAATCAGAACATTCCAAGTTAAAATACTTAACATAGAAAGATACCTTGTGGTGAGAATAGATAAGTGTTTGCAAAAGGAGTTGGTGCCAACATATGTCTTTTCACTGTAGCATTTTTAAAAGAAAACCAGTTTAAAACCTGACTTGTTAAAACACTGTGGTATGTTTTGGACAGAAAGCCAATTCATCAAGACTTTTTTTCCTTTTGTCACAGAGACAGGTTGGCTCTGCTGTGTCTCTAAAAACACATTATCTTTGTGATGAAGACAAGACCGAGATAAGCCACTAAATACTAAGGGACTTTAGCAGTGTGTAGACTTGTAGCACGCCCCATTTCACGTAGAACAAAAGGTGTGATGAAAACAGGAATACCACTAAAGCTCCATACCAACAACCCAACACAAACGTATAATAATTTAACTGCAAAACTAAAACAATACTTACTTTTATTCTCTTGAACTCCGTATGACCTACCTGAATAACCATTGCACATTATAATGTTATTTTGAAGTCTTACTGGAAGGCTTTGCTTCCATCTTTTGACACCTACTCTGTAAGTGGTTCTCAGCCTACCTGGAGAGATCATATCGATCCCTTAATTTGTTCTTATTGTGTTGTCCATGTTAGAACAGATTCCAAAACTGCATTAAGGTTATCCACAACAATTGTCCCATAGCATGCTTACAGATAGTAGTTTGATGTGAAGTTTAAAGATACCTTGTCAACTAACTGAAGGAATGCATGTGTGTGTGTGTGTGTTTGTGTGTGTGTTACCCAGGTGTCACTGAATCGAGGCCCAGGCCCCAAGTGCTGGGCAGAGAGGACGCACATTGAGAGGAGGCTGCTGGTCTTGGTCTGCACCCTGTCCCTCGCCCTCTTCATTAGCCTTCTGACGCTGGGGGTGCACTACCGGGCAGGTAGGTGGCCAGTCTGTTTGTCCCAATGTCACCGTAGAAATGAGGAATTTGTTGGATAAATGTGCTTGGTGCTCTTTGCTGACGCCAAGATAATATTGTGGTATGGTTGTGGAAATATACTGAGTGTAATTCAATTAGGAAAGTTTATGTAAGGGATTTTGTCAGGATGCTCCTTCATTGGCCCATTTCTGATTCTTTAAAGAGCCTTCTTGTGTGGCAGTCTATTGATATGGCTCATGTCTACTGGCTAACATTACTATCAATAAATGTAAAAAAAGTAAAAAAATGCCTGCTAAATCATCACTGCCCCTGCAATGCCTGTTGCTGTACTTGATGTCATGGTAAGCAGGTTTCCTCTCTTCGTCATCTTAGCATCATCATCCTATGATGGTTAGTACATAAAATAAAACCCACCTCTGCCAAAGGACAAAAACATATTAATATACCACAGTCAGTCTCATATCATTTAGTCTGATCTAAATCTGTATATTTGGGTGTGCGCTGACTGGCTCCCTCCATTCAGCTGATAAGGGTCCTGATGGTATCAGTCCAAGGATCAAAAGATTAATTTCCCAGGAACTGGTGGGTACCTGGTAAGGTCTGTGCGCACATCACAGAACACCACCAGCAGTTGAGCTGTTTCAGATGGAACGATACTGGCGGTGTCTGAGCACTGATTGTGGAAAAAACAGCTCGTTTCTGTGCAGTTTGTGCAGTTTGGAAATGTGTCAGAATGCATAACACATCCCGTATCAAATTGTGGTAAGGTCGTGTTTTGGGGTTGGGGGAGGAGTCGAGGTGGTAAGGGGTGGGTTATTCATTTCATAATGAGGTGGGGAGTGTTTGGATACCTAAGCAGTGAAAATATTTGCTGGAGGGAGTCTTTGCGCTGTTCACATACACACTTCTCCAGAGCCAGAAGAGCCTGTCCAGGGGTGAGATCGGAGTCATTAACCTGCCTCTCTTGTCATTAACCTGCTTTTCTTGGCTCAAAAGTTAATATCTGACCGTATTTGGAGAGGAAACAGAAATGCCACTTCCTCCTATTCAGCCACCCGCGGCTGCCAGCTTCGCGACGAGCCCTGTTCTCTGAAATAACAAGTGGGTCACAAAGGGAGAAGGAAAAGGGAAAAAAAGAATGAACAGCCAGACTGTTTACCTTCTCTCTCCTTTCCTCCTATTCAGCTGAGTTCACTCCCTCCCTCCCTCCTTCCCCTATCTTTCTCTGTGTTTTATCATTTCAGATTAGGGAGTGAGGATCCATCTTTGAGCCAAGTGTTTTTTTGCTCGATGGGCCTGACAATGAAGCCCATTGTAGTGCATTCCTCCTCAGCCTCCTCCTGGTCTCCACTGAGCTACACAAAAGCAGGCAGTGCCGCTTCACGCCAATTATGCGCAGCATCGACGTAGCCAGTCTTATTGGTCTACTTTTGTGACAAAGGGCTTATTTGATAGGGAACACAACCTCCTTTGCTCCTTGTCTCTCGAAGCAATGCAGTTGCCCCTGACATAAAAAAAATGCATGCACATATGCAAAGAGAGTGATATCCATATGCAAAGAGAGTGATATATGCAAAGAGAGTGATATCCATATGCAAAGAGAGTGATATATGCAAAGAGAGTGATAACCATATGCAAAGAGAGTGATATTATATGCAAAGAGAGTGATATTATATGCAAAGAGAGTGATATCATATGCAAAGTGATATGAGAGAGAGAGTGCGAGAGAGGGAAAGTATATAAACGCTTTGAGAATTCAAGGAGTATAAAAATGTCTTATATATCCTCTTCCAAGAGCAACAAGCCATAAACCTCTAAGCTGTACTGTGTGTATGTGCATGTGTGCGTGCGTGCGTGCGTGTGTGCGTGTGTGTGTGTGTGTGTGTGGGTGCATTTGAGGACATATACATGTTTTTCATCCAGAATGCCTGGATAGTTGCATGTGTGTGAGTATATTTATGTGTGTGTGTGGCTTGCCAAATAAACTGACAAGCAAACTTTAAACAGCCTCTTTGCACCAAGGGGAAGGAAAACAAAATATCATGTTGACACTTTCTCTGTTGCAGCCAGCGAAGCCTTTCTCAGTCAAAAATTTACGCAACAAGTCAGTCTTGAAAATCAGCATAGCTGTTACTCAGAGGCTATTGACATTATCATCTTAACACTCCACATAGAACTGTAGCTGCCCAGCAATGTCGCTTGACAAGTCATTCCATGTACCATCACCAGTGCAAAAGATAAGGAGCAAGCTAAGGGAAGGAAAGACAGACCATTGATGAGGTTGAAAGGCCTTTCTCAGTGTTGGGCATGTTGGTGTTGGCTGGATGAGAAGGCATGTTCTTCTAGTCTGTATCTCTCTGCAGGCTTATCCATTTCATCTGAAAAGCGCATATCCTTTCCTAGAAGTCATATTTTTTTTTTTGGCATTGGTGTGAAAGAACTGAATGTATCCAGATGGAGGTGCCACCTCCCTCAAAGTCAAAGTCTGCTTTATTGTCAATTTCTTCACATGCCAAGACATACAAAGAGTCCACAGACAAACATAACATTCAAGTAAACAATAAAAAGTAAATAAGAAGGCACATACAATGAAGAAATAAGAGCAGCAAAATTGGGTTGAAATTGTGCAATTGTGCATAGACAGTCAATATAATAGTGCAAAGTCAGGCCAATAAATGGTTGAGGTAGTTCTGTTTGACCTACGTAGTAAGCAAGTGGCATAGTGGTGCAAGTTATGGAAGAGCAGCAGAAGTGTGTTGTGTTTTCAGGACAACAGGACAACAACAACAAGTTGCAAAGTGTGCAAGTGTACAAGTGGAGTAGTGCAAGTGGAGTAGTGCAAGGCAGCCATTGTGGGTCCAAAGTCCAGGATGTTATGTAGCTGAGGGTGGAGGGGGGAGAGGGGGGAGAGAGTTCAGCCTCCTAACAGCCTGGTGTATGAAGCTGTTGGTGAGTCTGGTGGTGCGGGAGCGCAGGCTTCTGTACCTCTTCCCAGAGGGCAGTAGATCAAGCGGGGTGACTTGCACTCACAATTGTGGTCACCTTGTGGGTGAGGTGGGTGGTGTAAATGGGGGGCCCCCGTGCTCAGTGTGATGCTGCTTGAGATATTGTTGCCAACACGTACTACTTGAGGCCTCTGACAGAGGAAGTCCAGTAGCCAGTTGCAGAGGTAGGTAGGAGTCCCAGTTTGTCAAGTTTGCAGATGAGTTGTTGTGGTATTATGGTGTTGAATGCAGAACTGAAGTCTATAAACAGCAATCTCACATATGAGTCTCTTTTTTCCAGGTGGGTGAGGGCTGGGTGGAGGGCAGAGCAGATTGCATCCTCTGTGGACCGTTTGGCTCGGTATGCAAACTGGAAGGGGTCCAGGGTGGGGGGGAGAATGGATTTGATGTGTGACATGACAAGCCGCTCAAAGCACTTCATGATGATGGGTGTCAGTGCCACGGGGCAGTAGTCATTGAAGCAGGATGGAGCAGTTTTCTTCGGCACAGGTATGATGGTGGCAGCTTTGAAACATGATGGGACGATGGCTTGCTTCAGGGAAGTGTTAAAGATGTCTGTGAAGACATCCTTAAGCTCCTCAGCGCAGTCCTTCAGCGCACGACCTGGGATGTTGTCTGGGCCTGTTGCCTTACGGGTGTTGATAGCAGCAAGTGTCCTCTTCACACTGTCGGCAGAGAGGCACAGGGGCTGCTCGTGTGGAGGGGGAGGGGTCTTCTGTGGGCAAGTGCTGCTTTGTGCTTCAAAGCGAGCAAAGAAGCGGTTCAGATTGTTGAGCAGAGGGATGTTGCTCTCACAGCTCTGTGGCGCGGGCTTGTAGTCCGTGATGGCCTGAATGCCCTGCCATAGGCTTTGTGCGTTCCTGCTGTCTTTGAAGTGGGTGGTTATCTTGTAAGTGTATTCCTTTTTTGTTTCCTTGATGCCACGGGACAGGTTGGCTCTTGCTGTTCTCATGCCAGCTTCATCCCCAGCTCTGTAGGCTTTGTCTCTGGCCCTCAGCAGCCTGAGGACATCCCCTGTCAGCCATGGCTTCCAGTTAGCCCGAGTGATGTCTTTTGTGTGGGTCACATCATCTATGCACTTGGTGATGTAAGAGGTTACAGTGTCTGTATACTCCTCTATGTCTGTCTGCTTGTTGTAAGTGGCTGCCTGCTTAAACATTTCCCAGTCTGTTGTGTCAAAGCAGTCTTGAAGAGCATCAGAGGCTCCCTCAGTCCACACTTTTACCTGCTTACGAACCGGTTTGTTTGCTTTTACTCTTTGTCTGTATGCGGGCATTAGCATAACAGTGATATGGTCAGAAAGTCCAATGTGTGTGGGGGGGGGGGGGTGGCTTTGTATGCTCCTTTGTGTGTAGTGTAGACCAGGTCCAGGATGTTGTCTCCTGTTGTTGAAAAATCAACATGCTGGTGTAGCTTTGGAAGAACAGCTACCCTCCACTCTTAAATACACACACACACACACACACACACACACACACACACATACGTATGAACGTATGAATTAATTCATTATGAAACACTATTGAGCTGTCCCATTATGGGGAAGTTGTGAAATTTATTGGATCCATTGAGGGACATCTAGATCATAACTCATGCTTTTTTACGCATCGCTTTCTCTAATCAGTTTCTGTACAGCGATCACTGACGCATCTGTGTGCATGACATCATACATGCCCTTTCCATAACTTAACACACACACATACTTTATTACATAGCTTTCAGTCGTAATCAACCATGCATATGCCATTAGTACACACATTACAAAGCAGTGAGAGTCTGAGAGTTGCCGTGTCTCCCGTTGCTAGGCCACCATGGCGTGTGTTTGTCGGAGTCATGTGTGACCGTGGCCAGTGCTGTCCTGAGCTCCATGGACCGCTCGGTGGACCCCTGCCAGGACTTCTACAACTACGCCTGTGGGGGCTGGATCAAGAACAACCCGCTGCCCGAGGGCAAGTCCCGCTGGGGGCCCTTCAGCAACCTGTGGGAGCACAACATGGCCGTCATGAAGAACCTGCTGGGTAAGCACCGTCCACTACCCCACACCGCCTTAGGCCTGAGTGGTCATGCTGTAGTCAGCCAACTGAGTCAAAAGCTGCTTTAAGCGCTAATCCTTTTATTTGGGATTTCTCAAAACCCGCAAGTAATCTCTCCTCTTACCGAAAGGGCAATTGCATTAGTGTGGTGTGGAAATGATGCTGAAGACAAGTATAGCCCCTATACACACACACACTCCTCCAAAACACAAATTCATACACACACACAAGCACACTGGCTATCACACACTCAAACACTCACTCTCACTCTCACACACACGCACTCTCTCTCTCTCTCTCTCTCTCTCTCTCACGCACACGCACACACACACACAATTCCCTCAGTTTCTTAATATCAAGATTCAAGATTACTCTGTTTATTGTTCTTGTTTGACTGTGTCGTAATAGAATATTGAATGGATATGACTCGTCCTTATTGCTGTTGACTTCTGTGTGGTGGTGGTGTTGATTTTGGTGTTGACGACTTCTCTGTGGTGGTGGTGGTGGTGGTGGTGTTGATTTTGGTGTTGATGACTTCTCTGTGGTGGTGGTGGTGGTGGTGGTGTTGATTTTGGTGTTGATGACTTCTGTGTGGTGGTGGTGTCGATGGCGGTGGTGTTGAATTTAGTGTTGATGTCCTGTCTCGTGTGTCCCTCAGAGAACACCACCATGAAGGGGCTGAGTGAAGCGGAGAAGAAGGCCCAGTGGTACTACCAGGCCTGCATGAACGAGGGCAAAATTGAAGCTCTGGGAGCCCAGCCCCTGCAAGAGCTCATCAATGTTGTATGTTTGTCCTGATTTACCCATAAAACACGACTGACATTCTCATCCTTTCATCCTGACATTAGGCTACATGCTTTGACATTTGGTGCATGCTGGTATTGCCAATACACATGGCCTGGCTCTGCCACCCATACGCTCATGGCAATCCAAATTTTCTCAACTGTAGTTCCCCATTGGTGGAACGTGCTACCAGTTGCTACCAGAGCAGGGCCATCCCTCTCAATCTTCAAAAACCTCCTGAAGACCTACCTCCTCTTTTAGCACTACTAACAGCTAGACATGCTTAATAGCCCTTACCACTTCCTTCCTCCCTATCCTGACTATCCCTCTTCTCCCTCCCTTGACTTCGCTTGAGTTGCTATTCTATTCTATGTGAGTAGTGCTTATTGCTGCGCTAACAATATCCTAGTGGCACTGTACCTTTATTGGACCCTGATGGCTGTAAGTCACTTTGGATACAACTGTCAGCTAAATGACTAAGTGTAATGTAAAATGAAATGCTAATGCACTACAGGTCATTGTCTATCACTGTTTACTTTCAGCATGGCTAAAGCTGGCTCTTCTGTTGTGTACTTTAATGTTGGGCTGTATAGTTAAATAACTAACTATGTTGTTATTGAGATATACCATATTGTATGTATTGCAAATAACCTGCAAATAACCTTGCAAATAACATACAATTGTTGTTGAAAATGAAGAAACTCACACAGAAGCTAACACGTTGATGTAATTCAATATGAACATGTGCTCCATGGCAAATGTTTGGGTAGTTACACATGGGTCCCGGTGACACCTGTTGCTGTGATTGTTTCATATACACACCTAGTCGCTCCAGAGTGTTGTGTTGTGTTGTGTTAATCATAAGTCGTTGGCTCCACCTGTGCATTGGGCTCGATAGCTTTAGATGATTACATAAACAGTGTTTGCTTTGGTTCGGGCTCAGCCACATGGGGCGGTATGAACTGTGCCCTAGAAATATTGTTTTTTGTCTTTCAGACAGGGGGCTGGGGCCTCACGGAGCCCTGGGAGAAAGACAACTTCCAGGAGGTCCTGCGCATGGTGTCGGCTAACTACCACACCTCTCCCTTCTTCACCGTCTTTGTAAGCACAGACTCCAAGAGCTCCAACAGCAACATCATACAGGTGTGTACTTAATCTGAAAAATACACACAGGCCTACTGATGAAATCAGCAATGGTTATGCAATGGTATTGAAATGATTATGCAATGGCATGTATTTATCTATTCACATTAGGGAAAATAATGCATAAAAAGTCTATCTGATGTCGGCTGTACTCTGTAGTAATAATTCTCAGATAGCGTACTGGAAACGATTTTGCAATGGGACCTAGAGGCAGGGTATTTGGTATACAGTAGGCGGCGTCCAAGTAGGTTGTGTTTGTTCTCTGGCTGGTCCTGTGACATTAGAGAACTGAGCTGAGGCCAGGAGACAGAAAAAAGATGAAGTGCTGGAGAGGAAAAGTTCAGGGTAGTTGAAGAAGGACAGGAGTTAAATACTCTAACGTTTTTTTTCCCCCTCCGTGTTTTGACTAGGCATTTGGTGTTACCTTGAACTAGTGGTTTTCTTGTTAGTAGCCTTGTGCTATGTTCCTTTAAAGGTGCCATGTGTAATGTCCGCCAAAAAATCAATTCATACTCCACATTCCATAAAAGATGGGGCAGTATACCTCCAGAAAGTGAGTTGGTCTACCCTAGAGTAACAACCGAGACACGTGTATTGCAGTTTGGCTGGCAGTTATGTTGCCCGCATACCGCCTCCCATGGCCGAAACTGGTATTATGACACCTGTCGGGCTGTGGCTAGTAATTTAGCATGCTAATTCAGGTTGATATCTCTGCAGCACTATACCTTGTCATTTTTTTAATGACACCATCGCCCTTATTTCTTCTCATTCTTTTGATGCGTGTAGCTCATTTTTTGGATATTCTTACCTCAATTCTTACACATGGTACCTTTAAGCTTTGTATCTGGATGGTAAACATTTATTTAAGATATCTGAAATTATTAATATCACTTAATAATGTTAGTACAAGAGTAAAAGAACAGTTACTGGACAAATAATTTTGTTCGGTGTCATGTTTAGATATGCTATCAAATAAACCTGAATTCAAACCAAAACATTCTTAGACTCGTAAACCATAAAAAATACTTTAGTTCAGAATGAGTCTGGATGTAACCTAAGATGTTTATTATTATTGTGAATTGTTTTGTTATTTGTATCCCTTTACATAGTTTTGATACTAAATTGACTGGAAAAGCAGGATGTTTTTCCGAAAACTTGGCATCTTCTTGCCTATTTATTTGACACAGTCCATTTGGTCTGGCAACCATTACAGCAATAAAAACCCTATTACCGGGCAATTTTAGGTTGGTGTCCAAGCAGTGAAAAGTAGTCCTTTTAAGGGTAGATGTTTGCTTTCCTCCGCAGGTGGATCAGTCAGGGCTGGGGCTACCCTCACGGGATTACTACCTCAACAAGACTGCCAATGCAAAGGTATGCAGACACAGTAAAGTATACATCCCATTCTATGGAGCTGATTTAGATGGCTGCTAATCAGAAGGTTATTTTCATAGTCTCCTCTTTAATAAATTCTGTAGAATGCTTTAAAAGATTACGTTGTTGCAATCCTACATGCCAGCAATCATACATGAAAGTAGTAACAGAATCAGCAGATTATAATATATGACATCATTTGACATCTTGTGACATAATTTGAGAGGTTCTTACTGTGTCTACGCTAACAGTACCTGAAGGCATATCTGGACTTCCTGGTGGAACTGGGGGTCTTGTTAGGCGGCTCCACAGAGACGGCCCAGACCATGATGCAGGAAATCGTGGACTTTGAGACCATGCTGGCTAACATCACCGTGCCCGTGGAGGAGAGGCGAGACGAGGAGCTCATCTACCATAGGATACATGCCAAGGATCTTGCAGTGAGTTTCTGCTAACAGACACACATACATACATACACAAACACAGAGAAATGCAGTCCCCATATTTAAATGTGTGGTTGGCTCAGGATTATTTGAAACCCTTAACCATAAGCATATTATGTTGAATTCTTTATATGTTTTAAACTGAACTGGTGATCATGTTCAAATCTTATCACATATCTAATTAGATGATTAATGCACTTCTCAGTTCTAAACCACTGGGCTAAAATAATGACCAAATAATGAGTGTTGTCTGTGCTGCACTGTTTGCCGTTTTCTAAGCTGTACAACTTAATATGCCATCTCCCTGTTCTGTCTGTGCCCCTGGGTTATGTGTAGACGCTAGCCCCTGCGGTGGACTGGATGCCCTTCCTCAAAGACATGTTTGCCCCTGTGAAGCTGAACGACTCTGAGCCTGTGGTGGTCTACGCCAAAGAGTACCTTCAGAAGGTGTCCGAGCTCATCCAGAACACCAACAAGAGGTAATAGACGTGCATGGCTGTCTGCTACACATCATCTAATGAAACTGCAGTGTACCCTGTGCATGGAGACTACATGCAGGCTTCCCTGATAACCAGTGTAATTGATGTATGGTATATATTTAATTAATTAAACAAAATAAAATGATTACAACCTAGTGGAAGGTAATATACTATAGTACCATATTCCTGTTATGAATTGTGAAATAAATATTAAAAAATATTTTTCTGCACTCTCACTCACTCTTATGCTAGTTTCAGAGAAGTGATATCCACATCACGTGTCGTGGTCTAACACAAGACTCATTTCCCCCTAGTGTCCTAAATAATTACATGATCATGAAAGTGGTGAGAAAGATGGTCTCCATCCTTGACCAGAAGTTCCAGGACGCAGAGCAGCGCTTCTTCGAGGTCATGTACGGCACCAAAAAGGTGAGAGAGGCGTTTAACAGGCTTTATAAAAGCATGAAGCAAAGTCACATTGATCTAGATCCTGATTCCCAACTCTGATACTAGGAAAGAAAGCCCCTGGCAAACAGATCCCATCTGATAGAACTCATAGTGCTACTACACGTAAATCCCCCTATCTTTCTTCCTGAAGGCACCACACCCACCACATCCATCACTAAGTCCCACATTTGCTTATCGCCCCGATAAAAAGACATTAGCCTCTGGACGAACATGACACCTAAAGTGGACTATGCGTTTGATCTGGCTCAGATTAAAGCAAGCAGCATTAGTGGCTTTAGCGTCCTCAGCAGTGAGGAGGCAGTGGAGTTTGAGATGAACTGGGCTGGAAATGGTAGAGGCTGTCAGATTGACCCCCTCGCTGCTCCGCTGGGCTGACGGAGACCTGGGGGGTGGTTGGCGGGGGGGGGGGGGGGGGGGGGGGTGTGACGTGTGGTCGCTAGGCCCCTGTAGCCTTCGGCAGTCCAAGCTCTTATCAGGACGCGAGAATCAGTTCCACTAGCTTTCCCTTCCGCTAGGGTCATGCTGTAATAACAAGCCAGGATTCTTAGCTCGCTGTGTGGGCGTGAGTTCACGCATGCATCTGTCAGTGGGCGGGGGCATGTGTGTGCATGTATGTATGTGTGTGTGTGTGTGTGTGTGTGTGTGTGTGTGTGTTTCTTTCTGTGTGCTTAAGGGTGTGTGTGGATTTTGCCATCCCTATCTCATTTTAAGGAAGTACGAGTTTCCATGTGTTTGACATGATTGAGCCTCTCCTTGTGGTTTTACACACAGACTGCTGACCTCTTCAGCAACCTCTCCTGACCACTACACACACACACACACACACACACACACTCTTTCACACACACACACACACAGACACACACACACACACACACACACACACACACATATATATATATATACACACACACACACACACACACACACACACACACACACACACACACACACTTCTCATTTTTTCTGTATCTCCAGTCATTTCCCTTCCTGCCCCTTACACTCTGTTCTCCCCCCACAACACACACACACACACACACACCCACACACACACACACACACACACACACACACACACACACCCTTCCTCTCTGACTGTTCCCACCCCCACTCCCCCCAGCTGTGAAGCCTCTCTGTGAAGACTCTAAACATCCCAGTAGGAGAGAGGAAGTGAGGGGTGACAAGAGTGTCCTGTTGCTGCCAATCTCTGTGTGGCTTGTAAAAACAAAAGCCAGGCTCCAAGGGGTGGAATGCAGTCCACATGATAGATAAGAAACATATAAGGAGCTTGAACAAAGCTTTTCCAAAACATCTCACCATTACTGACTCAATACCATTAATCATCTATTTGTGAATGTTTTAGGTTGCTGTTATTAACATGTTTACAAAGGCTGTCTGTTAGTCATTGAAATAGCCTTACTCTACATGGCCATTAAGCAAGATTTCCTCCTTTGCCGGGAAGTGATGCTTCCCTTTTTCTAAGCCCTAGAGAAATGTTAGTCATTGATCTGAAAGAGACAGCATACAGAACAAAGAGCTCAGACGTGACGTCACTATGTGAGGATTCTTTGGCATTTTAAGGATCTTATTTAGTAGGAGCACCTTGGCTGGGATGGAACAGTCTGCTTTGTGATTCTCTGTGGGCATGTTGAGGTGGTTAGTGGTGGCTTATGAATGTGGGGGTGAGGCTGAGTGAGGGGAGGATGTCTTCACAACAAACCGTATTGAGATTAAAATGTGTGTCATAAACCTTTGGTGTTCTGAGACAGGATGAATCTGTTGACTCTGTGTGTGTGTGTGTGTGTGTTTCTTTATTGTAGAGTTGCACCCCACGCTGGAAACTGTGTGTGAGCGATACAGACAGCGCATTAGGCTTTGCACTAGGAGCCTTGTTTGTCAAAGCCACATTCGCAGAGGACAGCAAGACCATCGTAAGTGACACCACCACACCACACACACACACACACACACACACACACACTCACTCACAAACACACTCACCCCACCCCAGATGTGGAAAACTCTTTCCATTTTTTTTTTTTAAATGTCACTCAGCACTCTGAGCTGGCTGATTTCATGTTTAGGTCCAACCTCTTCATTCAACAGTTATGTCACTCAGTCACTATCCAGATGGCTGACCAATAGTGCAAGAAGTTTTTTTTACTTAAAACACTCTCGGGGGAGCTGTCTGTCAGTGACCTGTCCTTTTTTGTGCTTCCCTCTCTCTGATAGGCTGAAGCCATGGTCTCAGAGATCAAATGGGCCTTTGAGGACAGCCTGAAAGATACTGCCTGGATGGACCCGGACACCAAAAAGGCTGCCAAGGAAAAAGTAAGTGTGTGTGTGTGTGTGGGTGGGTGCGCACGTGCGCGTGTGTGAGTGCGTGCGTGTGTGCGTGTGTTTTGAAATTTATTGTTAGGAGGATAACCCCTTGAGATGAGACATCTCGTTTTCGAGGGGGTCCTCGGGACATAAGACAAAGACAATACAGCACATGTACATTCACACCCTCTAAAGCTCTCCCTCTTCTCATCTCACCCACCACGTCCACCCCACCGAGTCCTTAGTGAAAACAAGACCCTGTATTAAACATAATACAGTATTAAGAGGCATGACAACATTTAGCCCATACACATATGTATATACATACCAGTAAATACATATACACACATGAGTCCTATATACGCACCTACACCCATAGTCGCATATAAACACAAAAACACATGAGTAAAAAGTAAGGACAAAAAGTATCCCACATGGTAATATAAAAAACAAAGGACCAGTCACACATGAGGAAAACATTTACAGGAACAGTTTACTTGCAAGTGAGTAAAGAGCGATGTTTTAAAGGAATGCAAAGAAATGGCCGATCTTAGAGACCCAGGTAGGCAATTCCAGTCTGAGGGGGCTTTAAATTTAAAGATACGTCTACCACTCTCTTTGGAGATGTTTGGCACAGTGAGGGATATTCAGTGTGTCTCAGTCTATAGCTGGGTCTATATGGAATTAAATAATCCTTAAGGTAAGAAGGATAATCAGTGTACACACATTTTAAAATAATCTGATACCAGTGGTACTGTCTTCTGACTTTTGGTGATAATAAGTTAAGTGAGTCATACATTACACAGTGATGAGTAGTAAAAGGGCATCTGCATATATTATTGAACGCAACATTTAATGATTTCAGGTGTGATTCTGATGCGTTTTGGTAGACAACATTTGCATAGACTAAGATAGGAAATATTAGTTGAGACACAATCCTTAACGTAATCGGTTGAGTAAAACAATTAATAGAGCGATACAAAATTCGTAAGTTACAGTACTAGTACCAGTGGAGTATTATCTGAGAATTTGAGTGAAAGAGTGTTATCTTGATTTGATGTAGCTGATCTGGTGGGGAACAGCATGCTGTATGACTTTTTCTTGTTCAGTAAAAGGTGGTTGGATTGAAACCAAAGTTGAATGGCATTTAAGTTTGATTGCAGTGTGGATTGAATCTTAGAAACAGACACATTAGATGTGTAAATCACTGTCTCATCTGCATAGAGATGAATGTGACAGTCTGAACAGATTAGAGGAAGATCATTGATAAACAGTGAAAATAGGAGAGGCCCTAAAGAAGAGCCTTGAGGAACGCCTTTCTCCATTATTAAGGACTGTGATACAGAACCATGAAGAGAGACACGCTGACGTCTACAGTGGAGATAAGAATTAAACCGAATAAGAGAGTGTTTGGAGAGGCCTATTGCATGTAGATTGTCTATAAGCAAATAGTGATCGACCATATCAAAAGCCTTAGTGAGGTCTATAAATATTGCACCAGTCGACATGTTATTGTCTGTGTGTGTGTGTGTGTGTGCGCGTGTGTGTGTATGCAAGTTCTACTATTCACCGAGCATGGCCAAATTCAGTTCTCACCCATTCCATTACCTGTGCCCTCCAGCTCAGCTTAGCGGATTTGACACATAGATGGAAATGTCAGCCTGTCAGGGGTTGTTATGGCGATGCTGCCTGACAGTGGTCCAATGTGCCGGCCCTGGCTGTGGGGGTTTTGCGGCGGACTGCACATCTTGTCCTCCCTGAGGAGACAGCATGAAACATTGGGGGACAGGGGTTGGGAGCAAGCTGAACTTTTGGCTTGTTGATAGAAAAGTGTCCTTACACAACCCTGAAGTAATATTATGATAGCACTCCCCTACGTATTTTTTTTTAAAAGTTGTCAGTATCAGTACTGGTAGCAAATTCCAAAAGGGAAAAGTTCTGAATTATGCAAAAGGGATACATTGGTGATTGTTTAGTTTTGTAGATGGACTTCATTTTGCTGATTATCACCCAAATATGATTGCTTCTCAATGAATCTCTTAACAAAAAGTCCTCATGTAAAAAATGGAGTGTTGTTGCTCCGATGTTGTAGTGGTAGCAGACGTAAACACACAGGGCCTATAGGGCATCCTACCATGGCCTATGCTAACCCTTTAGCTCAATATAAACCCAGCACCAAACACAGCCTCTGCCATAACGCATATTTATGTGTTGACTATGGAACTGATTAGTTGGTTTGCAAATCTCAGTTGCTCTACAGCTCCACCTGGTGGTTCTTTTTTCTCTCCTCAGGCTGATGCCATTTACAACATGGTAGGATATCCCAAGTTCATCATGGACCCCAAGGAACTGGACAAGGTCTTCAACGATGTAGGTATAAATTAATACGGATTGGTAGCATTGTGTGGTTAATTGACTTATGCCTAAAGGTACTTAGCACAAATCAGTAGATGCTTTCTATGCTCTTTCAAGATAATTAGAAGGCTATAGTGGGCTGCTTTTGGATAAAGGCACCCGTGGCCACTCTCTCAAATTTTGTTTTGTTCTCTCGTTCTTTCTTTTGCAGTTTGAGGTGGTGTCAGAGCTGTACTTCCAGAATGTCATGCAGTACTACAACTTCTCTGGCAGAGTCACAGCAGACCAGCTGAGGAAGGCTCCAAACAGGAACCAGTGAGTACGGTCGGCCCTGCACCTAAAATACGGCTCCATGAACACATACATACACACACACACACACACACACACATTTCTGTAGTAGCAGGTGGTTTGGCTCCAATCCTCACATGATTTCTCGTTATGTGGCTTGTCGTCCAGGAAGCACTTTGTGGTTGACAAACACTCAAACTTCGAAGATCACAGGAAGTGACACCTCGACACCTACATTGGCTGTTATGAACCGTACAGAGAATACAAGAGTACAGAGGCTTAGAGTTAGACACATAGAAAACTGGAGAGAGAGGTTTATGGATATTTATGTGATTTCTCATATGCACAGGTGGAGCATGACCCCTCCCACAGTGAACGCCTACTACAACCCCACCAAGAATGAGATGGTCCTGCCTGCCGGCATTCTCCAGGCTCCATTTTACAGCCGCACATGGCCAAAGTAAGACCCTATCTCTTGGTTCGTTGGCAGCCTTTTTGGTGTCCAGGTCCATCCATGCACGGCATGCATTCATTTCCATAACCAAGACTATAGTCCTCACCATCATCCACCAGAGAGAGAGAGAGAGGAAGTACTGCCCCCATGCTAGGCTAGTTACCTCAGCCAAATAAGCCATAAATAGCCCATTAGAGAGTTAGCCTTACAGATGGAGACAATGTAGAGAACAATGGTATGTCGTCATGAATTGGTTGTTGAGCTGGCAGATTCCTGCTGGGAGGATCAGACAGTCCACACGGATGACTTTATTTGTGGCCATCGGATGTACTTGGCTTGTTTGTGAAGATGGTGCCAGAAATGAGTACATGTTGTGTGTGCCAGTTTTAAAGATAGCTGGGATGCTGAATGCTGAACTGGCCAAAGCTAAATCTCCCAATTCCTGACCCCCTGTCTTAAACGCAGCCACAAAGCACTTTTCCTTTGATTAATGTACACAGGAAACCACACGTGGTACAAGAGAGCTGGCCTGGTGCTAGCTGGTTTGCGTTATGTTTTCAGGGACAACACAGAGCATAGATGGCTGTTTCCTCACATTCTGTTGATATTATTTGGTGATACTTTTTGGATGTTTGAAATGAAAAATAAACTCCACATAGCATGTTAATACTACTTACATATGCAAGTTTCAATGCTTAATGATTAATCATGTTTCAGAGCCCTGAATTTTGGTGGAATTGGTGTGGTTATGGGGCATGAACTGACACATGCCTTTGATGACCAAGGTAAGTTCTCAGCAAAAAAACGAACGCAACTTGATTCTGTGTCATTAAAGATTACAGTCAACGCTTGAGTGATTCTACACATTTAATACAATTATGTTGCTTTGAAAAACACAATCCAAATGGTGAGATGATACCACTGTGTTTGGCCCATTAGGGAGGGAGTATGACAAGGACGGGAACCTGCGCCCCTGGTGGCAGAACTCGTCGGTGGAGGCCTTCAAGCACCAGACCCAGTGCATGGTGGAGCAGTACAGCAACTACACCATCAACAAGGAGCCTCTGAACGGCAAGCACACCCTGGGGGAGAACATAGCCGACAACGGGGGACTGAAGGCTGCATACAAGGTCAGAAAAGAGACATGTCTGGGTACCTCAGCTGGTTAGGCAGGACAAGGCCAGGGCCTAGCCATGGGTGCACATTATCAGGAACATGTTCAGAAAGTAAATCTTTTCAGTGCAAAATGAAAAAATAACAAGCTCTGCTGAATTACAGGATATAATGAACATTAAAAATGAAATGCTCCAGTCACCCCCCTTATACACTCCCCTTTATAGACAGATGTCTGTCTGTGCTTAGGAAAAGGGCCCATTAACACTGAAGAAGGCAACACGGCGAAACATATTTGTGCAATAAACATTTTTGTATGCAAAGTGCTGCCTTTTTTCTCCATTAACACTAAAGCCAGATCAGCCTGTGTGTATAAGTATATATACTCTTTTGATCCCGTAGAGCATATTTGTGAGAAGCATTAGTAGAGGTTGGCGAAGAGGAAGAGGAGGCCTGACCTCATGAGGGGGTCCAGTCAGTTTAAAAAAAGAACACGCTAACACGTTTCCAAGCACACAGGCGGAGGTGTGTGTGTGTGTTGGAGGGGGTGGGCACTAAAGCCTGTCTGGGGTGGAAAATCGGGGGAAAGCCTATCTCACTGTAAAGCCTTGGAACATAACAGGTGGCAGAGCGGGCCGCAGCTCGCACATTCTTTCCGTCGGCTCAAAGGCTGTAGGTTACTGGCGCAGACGAGCAAAAACATATGGTAGGGAAGGACCTAGCGTGCCCTGGGTTAGCGCAGGTGTCAAGAGGGGAAATCAAGTCTAGGTGGTGTAGTGAAGGGACTGTGCTGTGCTGTGCTGGTGAAGGTGTTTCTGTGGAGCTGAAGGAAAGTGCAATTAGGGAAGTGAAACCTGATCGCTGTCTCGCAGGCCTACGTGAACTGGACCAAGAAGAATGGGGAGGAGGACACACTGCCCGCCCTGGGGTTGACCAACCATCAGCTGTTTTTTATTGGATTTGCCCAGGTGAGGGACCGCAATTCATTTTCCTATTTGATTCACGGACATTTGCATTACATCTTCTGTTTGATTTGATTATTTGATAATACCACATACAACTCTTTGGATTTTTTATTATAAAAACAAAGGTCGTAAACAAATGTGTTATTTATTCACATATGCGATTATGCGTGTATAAATATGTTATGACGTGTTGTTAGAGCTACACCCAGTGTTAAATATTATCAGATAATACTATGAAATTTGAATGAGCACTGAACGTGACGTGTTTACTGTTAAGCCATGGACAAGGTTTGCCCTCCAGTTTGGATGCCAACGTTGATGTGGGCTTGGTCAAACACAGGTTATTCAAGATGGCACCTAGCCATTATTATGCAGTGCCAAGAGTTATGAAGTATTGGAGGACGATGTCCAATGGCTGCACTGTTAAATATTGTGAATCTGGGGGGGGGGGGGGGGGGGGGTCGACACTTTATTTCATTCAATATGCACATTAAGAACTTACACGGATCAATTTAGTAAATGTTCTGTGTTAAAAGTTCCCCATACTATGTTGTCTCATGAAGGCTCCACTGTGTGTGTGTGTGTGTGTGTGTGTGTATGTGTGTCACCTCTTGGCCACACAGGTGTGGTGTTCTGTGCGTACCCCTGAAAGCTCCCATGAGGGTGTGATCACGGATCCCCACAGCCCGTCACAGTACCGTGTCATCGGCACTGTCTCCAACTCCCAGGACTTCTCCAGGCACTTCGGCTGCCCGGCCAACTCCCCCATGAACCCCAAGCAGAAGTGCGAGCTCTGGTGAAAAACGCGCACACCAGGGCCCTATGACCCTGGTCATGCTTTGCTGTGGCAAAGTGGCCTGTATGGGGTCATGAGCTCTCCTTCAGAGATGGCCAAGACAGAGACAGAGGTGATTGACTGGTGAATGAACAAATCACAGCAGCTCTGCTTGCTCAGCTCTTACTTCTCAGGTTGCCTAATCTGGACTGCCAAGCCTGGAGGAGGAATCCCGATCCCAACTCAGCTCGTCTTCATTAATATGTGGAGGAAAACACACTCTTCACACTTTTTTTTGTTTTGTTTTAATCTCTGAGGAGCACATTGAATTAACGAAATGTGTTCTGCTCCTTGGTTGAGGTGAGGAGACGCACTGTTAACACTGGAAACCAGACAGGTTGAGTTTAATGAAGAGACTAAAGGATGTGTGGGTGGGTGGGGTATAATTCTTTGCATCAAGGCTTATGAATAAAAAAAGAGGTCATGCACCTCTGTCTTAATGTGTTTTTTTTTTAAAGTGGAAAAGAATATTTATTTTTCTGCCTTTATTACAATGCCTTGTCAATTCGTAAGGTTCTTGTTCATATGTAAAATAGCTTGCAAAGTTAATTCTTAAATACATTTAGATTGTTTTATGTAAATTTGTATAAGTCTGTATAAGTCAAGTTAAGTGTATTGTAAAGCTCCTGCCAAATGCTCTTGTGAATGTCTTTGTAATGGGCACTATGCATCCTTAGAGGACAGAGGCCTGACCCTTTGGATGTTGGCTCCATTATCCACCTGGGCACATTAAATTATATAAATGCACAGAGTTTAAAGAAGTGACTGTGTATATATATTGTGCAATAACTTGTTTTGTTATAAAGTTTGAAATTTGAAGATGACTGATGGAATGTGAGATGTGTTTAAAATAGCAGCTCTCTATGTTAGAATTGGTCTGTCTACTAACACTGTCACATGCATTCATTTAGAACAGCCATTATGCGACAAATGCTGGTTCTCATTTTGTCAGAAATGTTTCAGTATGGCCTAAGAATGCTATGTGTTTGTGTGCAGAACCCCACAGGCTACCTAGGCCACATCTGAGATGGAAAACTATGAAGTCACCTGGTATTGCATACCCCTTGGATTTTAACCATTTATGCCTCATTTTGTATCTCTTACACATTAAATTCGAAAATAAAAATAATTTCTATAAAATACACCGTTGTTATCTTCTCTCTCATTTGGCAGTTGCATTTACACTCGCACCTCTCAAAAACCTCCGATAGATGTCGCTGTATGAATGTATTTTAGAGAGCCGAGCTCACGTATTTTTTAAGCAAATAAGCATTTTTTCCACTCTTAAACTAATGTTGTGGTGAACTGTTGTGGTCTTCTTAATCACGCATTTGTAAACCATTTAAAAGTTATGTTCCTGCTAACATATATGCTGGAAACCACTATTCACTTTGCTTAACGATAAAATATGTGCCAAACAGTGCAGTATCCCAACTAGACTACATTGAGACAAACGCTCTGTGTCGATAAAGTTCTAATTATTTTAATGTTGCATTATGTACTGATGGCTAGCATACGTTGGTTTTAGTCAGTGCCTCTGAAATCTCGACATGAACATAGAAACCCAGCATCAAATCCTACTGATACGTCACATTTGTCAGTCCTAGGTTAACCATAGGCAGTCAGCCGAGTATACCCGAAATTAGCCGACGGTAGTCGAACAGTCCGTCCTACCGGACTGCTTGAGGCGGCCGCAACGCCATGTTGAGCGAAGTCTCCCATCTCTATGAAAAAATAAGTTTAAAATGCAACATGAAGATATCAAACGCTGACTGAGTGAAGAGGGCACACCGGGGAATATACTCTGAAGAACGGAACCGAACCAGATCCGCGGACATCCCGGACGAGGTGGGGGAGGCAAGCCCCTCACCGTCCCCATGAATAGCTCTACAATTCTTGTAAAAAGCGACTATACATTTAAAAAGCCAGTTATAGAAATGGATTGTGAGACGGAATCTTAAGCAAAAGGATTTGCTGCAACGCTGAAGAGGAACATCTCGCCTACTTATGTATAATAACTAGATAGTGTGTAAACATAATTTAGTAACGTATTGTTTGCTTTTGTTCAAAATCTGCAATGAGTTTGCCACCGAAAGTGGTGCCGAAACCGGCTGCTGTCGCAGTTAGTGGACCTGTAACCGGGCCATCTCCATCAAGCCAACTGCGGGCGTCTCTGACCTCCGTGTCGCTACCACCGGGAGCCCCGACTGCTCAACCGCCTGCTGTGCCGCCACCCCAGTATCCTTCACTGATAACAATAACGTTAACGTTACCCCCACTCAAAGCTGGATCCCACCGGTAACCCTGGTATATTTTCTGAAGACGTAGCCAGAATGGGAAAATAGCCTAGCTAACGTCATTACATATAGCTGGCTTGCTAATGCGATAGTGGAACAGGAGAAATGAAAATGATGGCTAACAGTCCAGCTAATTAACGTTAGCTCTAAGATTATCCTGCTAATATTGTTTTTAATCATGATAGCTGGCTAGCTAGCTAATAGCCAAACCAACATTAGCTAGCGAGTAGAGCTAACTGCTTGAAATGCTTCCTAGCTAGATAAGTTAGCTGGAGAAATCCTGTCAGGAACCGGGTTTATCTATGTATTTCAAGCAGTTTTCAGCTACTTTTCTATATTAAAGAGGCTACCGGTGTGCTAGGTTGGTGGGCATGACAATTGAAAAATGGAATGTTGGAGAGTACTCTACGTGATTGCGTCAAGTGTAGTCGGCTTTGTGTGATGAACTTGACAATTTTGTCTTTGTGTGAGGGGGAACGATGGGGACACTTGCTTTGCTAGCTAGCTAGCTTGGTCTGCTAGCGTAACATATAGCCTTACTTTTGGGCGACTGTCATAAACTCTGAACACCAGGTTTTGCCGGCTTTTGTTGTAATGTCAGTAAAATGCCGAGGGCTACTCTTTTCTTATCGTACTGAATAATCACAGGGTTGAGGTCTTGGTCCATTTTAACTCTGATCGCCATACCGTTATTTTCTATCGGGATTTCCCCCGTTTCCTGTGTACATTAATCTGTATATTAATCGAGATGCGGATCTGGCCAAATCAGCTCACGTGCATCTGCATCATCGGCCCCTCATCGGTTGTTCAGAAAATCCATTGACAGTATGTTGGTAAAGAAAACAAAATACAGTAGTTAGCTTTTAGGTCAGCTTGCAAATCGTAGTGTCATTTGAAAGCAGTCCGTATTGTATAGGCTACGTGGACACTCAGGTGCTGATGCAGCTGAGTGTGCGCCACAGATTCGAGAAGAGAAATCACCATCTAACGTTACCAATTAATTCTTAATGTAATCAGTCATGATGTTGTTTTTAGTGTAGCAGCATCATATATTTCAGGAAAAAGTTAGCATAATATACGACCAATTGCTATAGTTCCACCCCATACGTTATTGGATTGTTGTCAGACATTTGAATATAGTGGATGTGTGTAAGTGTATGATTAGCAGACCATAGGACGTTCATTCAGTAGGTCATTCATAGGACTCATTCAGTAGGTCAATTGCATGGTAACACCGGAGTTGACGGGGATCTGAGTAAACATTGCTAGCTGTTTTCCTGTCATCCCCTGACGTTGTTGACATCTCCACGTCATATTCGTGAGGATTCAGGTCCGTGAGGTGTGTCTGATGGCAAACCATCCCCATCCCTCCCTGTCTGTTCTGGGCATTGTAGATTCAGGAAGTGGCAAGGTTTTTTTTTGCCGGTGCTCTGTTACACATGAACCAGCAGTCATAAAATTAGTGCCTTGAGGTTTCAGTGAGAAGAAAGCATTGTGGTTTGCAAGTGTGGATGGTGGACTTCCAAAAACAGACCAAACTCCCAAAAAGGTTTTCTGGGTGTGAGTGCTATCCCCTCTGTCCACAGGGTTGAACAATAACAAAAACAGAACACAACACATAATCACCCAGGCCATTTAGGCATTTTATTTGTTGAATGGAAACACTGGCAACTACACTCTGTCAGCTATGGGTCTTTCAAAGGAGCTGAAGACTGTGGTTTGTGGGTCACACTAAACATATCTGTCCCAGTCATGGACGGAGAGTCAGTAGGAGGTTGTTCTCTTGCATTGATATTCTCCATTATGATTCCCCAAATGCTTCCTTGATGCTCTTACACAGAGCTTGGAACCTTGCTTCACCCTCATACTGCTCCACCCTGTGCACAGATTAGGCTTATTGTCTTGTCAGCGATTAGCCTCCTGATTGGTGCTGTCAGTTGTCCTCTCTTGATAATGTAATTAACCTTTTCTGAACAGGATGGCAGAGTTGCATGGTGGGGGTATACAAATTCTGAGGCACCTAATTCTGTCTGCATGGCTGCATTTGCATGGCTGCCGAACCTTTTTTTGTCTGTAGGTGCATTTGTTTGGATGTAGAAAGTCAATGTAAACGGAAAAGTACAGGAACATAATACAATGGGGGTTGTTGGGAGTGATGGTAACATTGTTTGTTATTTTGTTTTTGTGAGAAGTGTTCTCAACAGACATCAGAAAGCCAGCTGCAGACAAAAGAACATGTTGGCTTTCTTATGGGGAAATGTCAACGAGATGACGGTGATAGCCATGTTAAATGCTGTCAGATCTTGACATTTCCATGCTCTGGACCAGGGCACACATGTGGTTCTGGACTTCAGATGTTGTGCCAACGTCATCCGGGACATGGGGACTCTGGGAATGTGACAGGTGTTGATTAGCATGTCTGGAAGCGTGCATATTCTTTCAAGCCAAGTGACAATATATTCAAACCAAATGCTGGCAAAATCAAATGTTTTCCATCATACACCACAGTTAAATTGTGTTTTATGGCCAAGTCACAGAATGCCTCAAAACTTACCATATTGATTTGTTGTTTTGCATTTGTTTACCCTGGAACAGAAACTGACTCTAAATTTAAGAGCGTGTTTTTGGGACCTTTAGTCAGAGAATTGGCCCAATTTAACTAAAAGGCATTGGGTTTTTCTATCCTAGGATGTCATACTTGGTAATCATAAGTGAGGGATTTTGTGAGTTAGCCTATTAAATAAATAATCCCATCAGAACATCTTAGGATAAACCACTGAGCATTGCCCCTGTACAGTATTCTTAAGGCAAAAATAAACACCTTCTCATGGTACACACATTTTAAAATACTTTTTATTGTTTATTAATAAATAATTTGTGGCAGCTGAGGGAAGTTATGTAGTGTGACATGACTAAATGCTTCACCCGAGTCACAGATGGGTGTTCACCAACCGTACATCCTAATCCATACATATCCCTATGGCCATTGGTGGAGACAATATGCCTGCCATCAAGTGTGGTTTCGGGCCTTTCCCGTAGGGTGTATTCCACAAAGTAAGACTTCAGCATGCTGAATGAAAATCTGAAAATCCCCACAAACCTGAGGCACAGAGAGCCTTGGTGAAAAGTGTCATTTTTGGGTTTTATTTTGTGCCGTTGTCTGGATAATGAAGTAATCCTGGTCTTTGTCAATATTTGTTTAAATGCACCCTTATGTCTAGACCAACCTATGGTGTAGTTTCACTTAAATTAAAATATATTGTTATTATTTTTATAGATTACTTTTAAATATTTGTTTTAACTCATAGCTTTTAATTAGTATTCGTTTAAAGAGGCTCCTGGTTAGCAACGAAACCACAAGATAGTCAGCAAAGGCCAGTAAGATTACACCAGAGTAATATATGGATTACAGAATGCATCTATTCAAGACACTTTTGGTAACACTGGTAGGTTACCACTTCAGTTTCTTAAGTTATGTGATGCAAGCTTTTTTTGTAATTTAATGTAGGGGTCATGTTAGTAAGATTGCATATCTTAAATGTAATGTTATTTATAAAGCGAACACACTTTAGCTTGCTTAGGTAAATTTAGCTGGCGTTAGCTTCATCTCTGTGAGGCCGGTAAATGTAAACATAGCCGCCATGGTATTTATTTTTCCTTAAAAGAATAGCCCAAGGTCTAGTTTATAAGGGAGTACATTTCACTTTCAGTTTGGCGATGGTAGACTGCCCCTCTTAGCTAATCTCCAGTCTTGCTTACCAGTTATTTCTTTTATGTAGTTTTGTTAATTAACAGCCAAATAAATGAATTTTGGTCAAATATTGGTTATCGTCCATCCAGTCATTAGATATCGTTATTGTCGTTGGCCCTTAAAACTGCATATCAGTTGACCCCTACTGTACACTGCTCTCTCCAGTACCACGTTATCCCTATGCTTGCTAGGTCTAGCAAGGGCAAAGGCCAAAACACAGACCTGTCTTGGGAGAACTTTAATGATGTGGTTGGTTCCACTGCATAAGCCCCCTGGTTCACCGAGTTTGTCAGATGTTTTTGTGGTTCATTCAGTTGTCCAATACTATTGATCTATTGATTGTATTGAGGACTTGATGCTATGCAGATGTCTGTAAGGGGATCACGTGTGGTCAAAGTGGTCAGCCAACATGTACTCATGACCATCTACTACATAACAACACTAACTCAACAGCATGAGTGGACTTGAATCGACTGAAATCTATATCCATTGGACATTATAGCTCAGAAGCATTTCAAACTTATCTCATATGGTGTGGTTACAAACAGTACAAAAGGACTGTTGAGGGCATACTCGTTCGATTCTGTCCTGCTTTTCAGAGCCCTGCTACTGCTCTTGTCAAAAGAGGTATGCAAATAGAGCCATGAAGCTCACTGGGAGTGATTGGGAGAGGTTGGAGAGCCACCATGTCATTCATAGGACTCATTCAGTAGGTCAGTTGCATGGGAACACCGGAGTTCACGGGGATCTGAGTAAACATTGCTAGCTGTTTTCCTGTCATCCCCTGACGTTGTTGACATCTCCATGTCATATTCGATCGTCAGGTCATTGAGGTGTGTCTGATGGCAAACCATCCCCATCCCTTCCTGTCTGTTCTGGGCATTGTTGGTTCAGGAAGTGGCAAGGTGTTTTTCTGCGGTTGCTCTGTTACACATGAACCTCCCAACATGGACACATTTGGGTCTGCAGCTAAAGTGCTGTTCCAACATCTGTACCAAACCAAAGAGCAATTTACAGTTGCGTTTTTCCTAGGCTTACATCGTGTGAGTGTAGAGAGACTAAATAGACCTAGTTAACATGGACACTAGTCTTACTGCCTTATTATATGTGTTGTCTTTATCAGTTCTATCTCTGCTTACTGGTCTTAAAAGTGTATTTCATTTGCTTTTTATGTGTGGAGGTTTAAAGTGTATATAAGATGTGCTGTGCTGTTCTCTTCTGAGGGTCTCAGTTCATAGTCATGTCTGAGTTCTTCTCTCTACTCTTCAGTAGCAGAGGAGCCCGCCTGCATCAGCTAATGAATCATCTTTAATTACCTGAGGAGATCAGTCAGGTGTGTTAGTACAGGGGTGGGGAAACGCACAGTGCCGTGCAGCCATGGGGAATGCTTTGTGAAAGGCATGCCCAGGCTCTTGGCCGTGTGTGTGTGTGTGTCTGTCTCACCCGCCTGCCTGCCAGCCCATGCTGTCTGTGGCATCTGGTGTTGGGTGGCGACACCTGATCTGCTGAGATCAGGCCGGGTGAGGTGGTAGAGGTGGGGGAGTCTGATCTTTGTGCTCGCTCTCTCCCCGTGCCGGCTGGCACCTGCCTCAGCCCAGGCATTCCTCTCATTCCTGCGCTTGAACCTGCTGTCTGGAACACTAACTCAGCTCGTGCAAGCAAGTGATAGGCAGAGTCTGTGCATGTGTGTGTTTGTGTTTGTGTTTGTGTGTGTGTTTGTGTTTGTGTGTGTGTGTGTGTGTGTGTGTGTGTTTGTTTGTGTATGTGAGTGTGAGAGAGAGAGTGTGAGTGTGTGTGTGTCCGTGCGTGTCCATGCGTGTGTGTGTGTGTGCATGCATGCGTGCACATGGGGAGGTTAGGTGGTGTCAGTTTATAATGGCTTGTTTGTGCAACTGCGCAAACAAGGACTTCAAAGGACACCATTCGTCCCATGCCTGTCTGCTGCCCCATTGACCTAATTTTAGTGACTTTTTTTACACTTAAACACAGCTCTGGGCCAGCAGCACAGTGCTGTTTCTCTGAATCATTATCCATGGCTGGTTCAAGTCAGGCGTTGGGTGAGAAGGTTGCTTGTCCTCATGAGCTGCTGTGGGGCAGTGCCAGATCCAGGCCCACCATGTTGGGTCCGTGTGGTAGTCACCCAGCACTCCCAGAGGCTGGGATTTGGGTCAAGGAGGACCAGGTGATTGCATAAGCGGCTGTTGGGTGTAGGGGCTGTTTGTTGTGTTGGGGGTTTCCCAAAAGTCCCTGTCTTCCTCATTCATTCCCCTTATACCCTTTTCTCTTTCTTATGCACTCCTCCCTCCCTTTCTCTCTCTCTCTCTGTTTCATTCGGTCATTTGTCTTTGCTGCCTGTCTTTCTGGTTTTGAATAGAACTTCCTCTCAGGACTTCGAGCTGTGATGTGTAGCTGCCTGTGACTAAAGCGCTGGCAGAATGTTTCATCTTTCATTTATGTAGGTTGTGTGTGTGTGTGTGTGTGTGTGTGTGTGTGTGTGTGTGTGTGTGTGTGTGTGTGTGTGTGTGTGTGTGTGTGTGTGTGTGTGTGTGTGTGTGTGTGCGCGCGTACAAGCTGTAGGGGTTGGTTGGAAAGGGGGGGGGGGGGTGCAGCTCCTGGTTGCCAGAGCGACGGCGGGCGCACACAGCAGGGGCAGACAATGGCAGGGCTGCTTAGCATTCTGTGTGCATTGGGCCAGCCGGCCACTTCCCACCAGGCTCGTAACAATGGCCCAGGTCACACACAGCCCGGCCGGAGCCAGATACCAGCACAGGACTCGACGTGTGGAGCCTCTCTCTCGCTCCCTCCCTCCATGTCCCTCTCTCTCTTTCCCTCCATCTTCCCTTTCTCTCATTCTCTCTGTTGCTTTCATTCATTTTCACTCTTTCTTTGTGTATGTCTTTCTTTCTTCCCCTTTCTCTCATCCCCATCCTTTTCTCACTTTCCTCCCTGTCTTGCTGTGTCTATTTCTATTGTTTTGTATTTGTTTCTCAGTTGTGGTCACTCTGTGGTAACTCTCGTCTCTCCCTCTATCCACCTCACTCGCCAAACGTCTCTCCCCATCTCTCCCAGATCTACCTTTGAGTTTGACCATTGGCATGGTTCTCTACACATATCTTTTCTATCCTTTGGCTGATCTCCAGTCCATATTGACTTCTCTCTCTCTCTATCTCTCTATCTCTGCTCTCTTTGTTCTCCTTCTCTATCCGTCTGTCTGTCTGTCTCTTGAGGTGTGGGTGCAGCCTCAGGGCTGCTGTATGCTCCGCTGCTG